>NC_088602.1:46746741-47054583 GCF_036013475.1 Columba livia | reverse complement strand
TGGTTTACACCCCATTGGCTGAAATGGGCTCAAGCAGCCTTTCCCACTCCTGACCCTCCTTTCACTGCAGAAAGCTGCAGCCATGGGCCTGCTCTTGCCAGCAGCTCCCCCACCAGCATTTGCCAAAGAGAGGAAGCAGCCAGGAACCTCTGAACAGCAAAACTCAGGTGGGCTTGGGAGGCTGTAGCCAGCAGGTAAACACAGCATACCTTCCCTGTTACCTGCACCAGGACATCCAGGGGAAGGGTGTCCCCCTGGATAGGGTGTGGGATGGGCTGAGGAGGTTTGGCCCCAAACAGATGGCCAGGTTGGCAGCCGTCATCCTGCTGGTGTCTATGTTCCTGCTGTTGTTATGCAGCACGGTGAGCAGGTGCTTGAGGAGGAGGAGATTGGGCTTGGGCAACTTGCTGGCCACCCTGAGGGAACAGGAACACAAAGTTAATAAAGTAGGTGTCTGGCTGAAAAGATGGCTTTTTCAGTCAGGCTGTGGCTTAGCCAGCAAGTCCCGGTCTCTGGCAGTGCCTGTGGAGCAGACGGGCTGCTGGGCACACTTACTCTTTCAGCCCTGCCAGCCTCTCCTGCCTGCTGGGCTTCTGCAGGGCGTCCATGCACTGCTGGTAGAGCTGCGTCTGGAGGAGCTGGGAGGGGATCTTGTGCAGGAAGTCCTGCAATGGCAAGGGCTGCGGGTGAGGCTGTGACCAGTGCCACGGGAGCACAGGCAGCATCCCCAGCACTCTGGCTGGGCAGCAGCTCCTGGCTTTGGGCTCCTGCTCTGGCAGGTGCCCCTCAGCAGCAACAGAGACGGGAGCTGCCGGGCTGCATGTCATAGGGTTCACCTTCAGGATGATGGACAGGAGGTGCACGGGCTGGCTTTGGAGCTGGACCTCCACTCCTCTGTCAAGGGCCTCCCTGATCTCTCGCGAGGCATGCTCACTGGCCACCAGCCAGAAGACCCTCTCTGTGGATAGGCTGCACTCCTGCAGGAGAGCCAGCAGGTCCTGCAGGGGACAGAAGAGGACATTGCTGAGCTGGAGAGAGGCCCTGGGACAGGTGAACCATTTTCAGGGGCAGGATCAAGGGTTGATGAGTCTCCAGCTCTTACTGGAACAGGACAGGACAGGTAGCAGGTGGTAGCTGATGTGGGGAGGAGCTGGCTTTTTCTGCAAGACCTGTCCGGGGTCTCTGTGATGGAGACAACAATTGTCCAGAGGAGGCTACAGGATGGGGACCCCCTGGCCAGACATGCTTACCTGGATGGGCTGAAGTAGCTTGTTGTCCTGGCTGCAGAGCTCTGACAGGGGCCGGCCAAAGAGAAGCCCCCGGTCAGCAGGCCCTGATGGCCCAGCCGAGGTCCCTTGTCGTGCAAAGGGCCAGGGCAGCCCCCTCCACCTCCCGCAGGTCCCCCCTGGTGCCAAGGAGAACAGAGCAAAGAGCCGTGGAGCAGAAGCACCAGGCAAGTGCTCCTGGACCTTCTCAACGCTGTCCCCCACTCTCGAGCACATGGGAGAAATGTCATTTGGGATCGAGGGACCCCAGGGGCTCAGCTCTCTCCTCCGCAGAGCGATGGGGACAGATGAGCCCTGCGGAAAGGGCAGCAGCTGCCCCAGTGCAGCACGAGTGCCCATCTGCGAGAGGAGAGAAGGGCCATCCTGCCCCCATCTTTCCCAAACTCACCAGCTGAGTGGCCAACTTCTCCTTCACTGCTGGAGGGGACAGCGGGTGGTGGCTGCTGCTCTGCCCCAGCCTGCAAGAAATGCACTATGCTCACCAAACAGCCTTGCAGCAGAAGGGGCCTCAGTGAGCTGCATCAGCCCCTGGCCACGTGTGAGAGTTGGGGATGGCTGAGATTGTACCCCGGGTGATCCTGACCTTTGCCTGGCTCTTGACCAGCCTCTCCAGGCTGCTGGTGTGCAGAATCATGGCCTGGGCAAGGGGAAAAGAGCAGAAGGTGAGAAGTGCTGCACCTGATGCTGGGCTGGAGCAGCCTCTGGGGACAGAGCAGAGGCAGGAGGGACACTCACAGCATTGTGGGCCCCCAGCTCCTTCAGCATCAGCTTGAAGGAGGGCAGCTGGGTGATCTGGGCTCCCTCCTCTCCTTCTGGTGGTCTGTGCATGGGGAAGGGGCAAAGAAAGAGCCGCATGAGACCTAAACCACCTTTTCTCTCTCCTGGAAGTTGGGGAGCACTTCCAAGCTGCCCCAAAGCAGCCAGGTGCCAATTGGTAGTGAAGCGGAGAGCAGCAGCAGAGGTGAGGATGGGGCTGGGCAGATGTTGCCTGGACACAGCTGGGTGAAGCCACTCCACCAGCTCTGCCTGCTGAGGAGCTGCCCGCACATTGGGGACAGATCTCCCCAGCTGGGGAGAGGTGTTTCCGCATTGTACAACTCTGCCTGGAGCATCCCCCATGATGTGAGCATGGGCTCCCCAGGCTGCGCTGCCAGGCAGGGCTTACCCAAGGAGAGCGCTGACCCAGAGCTCCTGCGCTGCCCGGCAGCTGCAGAAAGAGAGAAGAAACAGCCTGAGTGCCGCTGCTCCCCATCCTGCGGGCAGAGGCGGGCGCTGGCACAGCCCTGCCCCGGGTGGACGGCCACAGAGGCAGGATGAAGCTCCATGGGGCAGGACTCGTCCCTGCTGTGGGACATGGCACCGAGACTCACCGGAAAGTGATGACCCAGGAGCCGCGGGGCCAGACGAGGACGAGCAAATCGGTGTGCCTGCCTTCCTCCTCCTCAGCAGCATCACTGGCTGCCCCCTTCCCACTGCTGAGCACCTGCAGCTGTCCCAGGGCCAGGCAGAGCTGCGGGCACAGGGCGCTGCCATGTCTGCAGAGAGGAGTGGCAGGGAGTGACCTGGAGGTGGCCGAGCCTGGTGGCTCCCCTCTAGCGTCCCCCTGCCATGGGCATGGCCATGGGTGCATCCAGCACCAGGGTGCCAGGGGCTGCTCCTTGGGTGTCCCTGCCCTGGTGCCAGAGCCAGGGCTTGGAAGGAAAGGCAGCTGGGCTCTATGAGTCTTACTGGGGCTTGCCAATGATCAAGGTGTTACTGAAGAGGAGGATGTCCCTCTTCCTCGTCACACGGCCCTGGGTCATCCGCACGCGCTGCCAGAGCAGTGCCTCGGGTAATTCCAGGGCAGGCATGAGCTGCTGCACAAGCTCAGGGTTTTCCCTGCAGAGCAGACAGCATCAGGCATGAGAAAAGCGGCTGCTGCGGGACCCAGTTTTGCTGAGGTGTCCCTGAGCCACGGGGGGATCCTACCTGGAACTGTGGCAGCAGTTCACCTGGCCCATCCTGGTGAGACTAGAAGAAGGTCTACGTGGGACATGCTGGTAGATCCCCAAATACTGCCCAAATTTCAGGAGAAGGGCTGCCAAAAGGCCTCCTAGTGCCAAGTACTGCTGCAGGGCGAGAGCCTGGCTGTCACCCGTGTCGCTCCGTGTTGACCCAGAACCGTTGCAGGGCCAGCGCTGGGTCAACAGAACATCCCATTCTACCCAGGCCGGGGGGGCACTGGGGTCTCTCCCCAGTATGTCCCTATCTCTCTTGTAGTGGGAGCCCAGCCCTGGGCACAGCACTGCAGGCCTGGCCTCAGCAGCGCTGAGCAGAGGGGAAGGGTCACCTCCCTCCAGCTGCTGCCAACGCTTTGCCTGGGGCAGCACTCGCCACTGCCTTGCTGGCTCTTGGTCACTTGTTGTACATCAGGACTTCAGGACCTTTTGTGCCACACTGGTTTCCAGCAGCTTTGTCAAGCTGCTTTGGCTCACAAATCTGTGTGCATGTGTCCTGAGATGCTTCATGCCCATACTGGTGCCATCCCCAGTCAGTCCCACCCTCTTTCTGCAGGTCTTCCAGTGCCACTGTTGTGAGGATAAGGGCATGTTTCCTCCAGCCAAAGCTGTGGTCCAGGTGGAAAGTCTCTCTCTTTTTATGGGACAGGGAGATAGGGGATGCAGCCTGGTGACAGGGTCCAAAGATGGAGTTTCCAGATAACCTCTTTTTTTCCATATCTCCAGCTCTTTCGTGGCCACTCTGTTCTTCACATAACAGCTGGGTAAAAGGTGGTGGTGGGTACTCTCTAGTAGACCCCAACGTCTAAATCATTGGGGGGAAACTCCAAGAAGCACAGCAGACCAGAAGAGTCAAGCCCAGGGGGTTGCAGACACGTCCTGCTCACTCCCCACTCTACCTGGGATGCTATAGGCAGTTATTAGAAGAAATCCATCCTTCTGCCTGCTCGAGCCAGTTCTGTTGTCTCTTTGGCTCCAAATGTATAAAGCTAAGTCAGGAGAAGCTAAAAGCCAAAACCCAAGCTCTCGTGACATTTTGTGGAAGGAAGGGAGGGAGGGACAAACAGAAGGAAGAAAGGAAAGAAAGAAGGGGAGGGGGGAGACAGAGTGAGTAGGACTCTCTGTGAGCCCTCTAAGGGTAGTGGTGGGAAAGAGTTTCCAGGACTGTAAGACCTCCTGCTCATGTAATGTGTATTTGCATAGATAGGTGTCTGAAGAAGGACGTACTGAATGGCTGAAAAATGAGATGGGAGCACACACAGATTTTATCTTAGCACCTTCCACTGGCATTTGACAAGGGCTTCTGGACACCATTTTTAGCTCCAGCTTCCCATCAGTCCCTTGGCATGTTTTGTGCTTCAAAACAAAGCCTCACAACTTCCTGCTGCAAAAGAAAGGTAACATCACAATGACATCCTAGGCACAAGTCTGGGTCTTCTTGTCACTCAACAGCTGAGCAGAGGACTAATGGGAAGGCAGAGGAGATCAAAGGATGTCCAGGGCCTGTCTCTATCCAGGGTCTATGTTCCCTAGTAGCCTGTGTGTTCTGTCATTGACAGCTGCCCTTTGAGCAAGGCAAGACTTTGAAATGAATAAGTTCCCAGGTCCTGTTTAAGAAGGGAAATATACTTTTGGTAACTTCTGGAATAATTTGACATAGGAGAATGCATTATTTATGTATGACCACAGGTTTTGCAAATGATCAAAGGTTGCTCTTCACAGTGAAAAATCAGCTTAACCCTCTTGTATATGACACCAGTGAGAGTCAAGCTCTGTTCTTTGCACACAAGGTATTTTATGGGGTGGTGGCCGACTCTCTGAGTGACTTTGGAATTTTGGAAGTTCTGTTGCTCTCTTGACACTGCAGACAAACCATAGCGCCTGCTGAAAGGCAGTCCCAGGTATTTCTAGCTTCTCAGGAGACCTTCCAGCTGAGGTGGGAAGGGCTGCTCTTTGCCTTCTTAGGAGCTTCACAAGCCAAAAGACATACTGACATTTGTCCTGATTCCAGCTACAGTGGCAACCAACGGGTCCTGCAGCTTGAGGGGCTCCCTGTGACATTACTGGTTATGGTGGCCTGACAAAGAGAATTGTTATTTAGCAACAACTAAAGCTACCTTGTAAAAACTGTTTTTCATGCTGCCTGGCAGTTTATTTGAAGCCTTTCCAAAGGACAGCTAGAATGTGTCCATCACAAATCGTTGCTGTAGTAGAAGGGGACAGCTTTGCATCCTGTCAGTGCTGTGCTTCCTGCTGCCACAAGTGCAGTGGCTGAGGTGGCTGCAGCTGGTGGGGTCGTCTCCTTTTCAGAAGGAACCAAGAAAAAGAAAATGGAAAAAGCAAAGTAAATGGCTGAGCAATTTGCTGTACCAGAAGAACCTAGAGCTGAGCTCCATCCCCATGAATGGCTTAGCTAAGTACCCTTGTGCGGGTACGCAGCTGAGGAAAACATGCAGGCCGACTCAATGTGAGTGATAAAGCATGATTCAACTTTATTGCTATCAACGACACCTATTTATACAGATTGCAATAATTATGCATACCTGTCACCTGCTGATTGGCTTAGATCCAAAGGCTACATTTGCCTGACCCTCCTACTTGAGGTTAGCTAGCCGCGCGAGTTTTGTGCCTCCTCAGCTCCCACCTCCCCAAAGTTGTTTGCAATACTTGTCAAGGTCACAGTGCCCTTGCCATTTCTCCTAATGACCAGCAGTTTCCACTGAGGCCTATTGAGGCATTGAGGCCTAGTTATGCTAAGCTCCTAAATCATGACAAACCGCTAACTTATCAGAACAGAACTCTTATTAGAACAAACATTAGAAAAAAAGTCTTCTTAGAACAAACTCTGGTCGTGCAACTGCTCCATGGATTCATGTCCTTCATCTTTAAGCCACTGCCTAACACCCTTGAAACCTCTAACTGAAAATGTGTAAACAGAGAGCTGGTGAAATGTGGCTTTTATGATATGTTAGGAAGAGATGGTGTGGAAATTAACAAGTAGAAATTAACGAAGGAAGGATAATTTAGTTTGCCCATCACCTAAAAATGTAGCATTGGTGCTATATTACTAATATTTTATATTGTTTTCTGGGGTGAAAGACTGTAATTCCTAGGTCAGAGTAGAATAGAATATTTCAGTTGGAAGGGACTTACAGTGACCACCTAGTCCAACTGCCTGACCACTTTGGGGCTGACCAAAACCTAAAGCATGTTATTAAGGGCACTGTCCTAATGCCTCTTAAACACTGACAGGCTCAGGACATCGACCACCTCTCTAGGAAGACTGCTCCGGTGTTCAACTACCCTCTTGCTGAAGAAATATTTCCTAGTGTCAAGTCTGAACCTCCCCAGACACAGTTTTGAACCATTTCTACATGTCACGGTACTGGGAACCAGGGAGAAGAGATCCAAACCTCCCTCTCCACATCCCCTCCTCAAGAGGCTGTAGAGAGCAATGAGGTCACTCCACAGCCTTTTCTCCAAACTAAAAAATGCCGGAGTCCTCAGCCCCTCCTCATAGGATATTACTTCCCGCCCCTTCACCGGTTTTGTCGCCCTCCTCTGGACACCTTCAAGTATCTCAACATCCTTTTTAAATTCTGAGGCCCAAAACTGCAGACAGTACTCAAAGTCCTTTTTGGTAATTGTTTAATTGTAAAATTTGGGAATTTTCAATCAAATTCAATCACTCTGGCAGTAGGGCTATTCTAGGGATGAATATGCCAAATTAAAACACTCCCGTAGGCTTCCACTGGCTTCAACAGAACTATGATAGGGTATAATATAGACGTAAGTTATACTATATATATGTTTTGCATTTCTGAACATGGCCATCCTGCAGTGTTGGCACAGGAATATGTGTTCAAAATATAATAAATTCAGGAGCATATCCAGAATACAGTATAAGTAGTATTCTCCCTATGTTATCTTGATGCCAACCAAAATAATTCTATTTGTGGAGCTTTCCTGAGTTAATGCCTTTGGGACCTGAAATTCAAACCTAGCCAATAGGTTCTATAAGATTAATTTCAAATACAAATAAACATTATTAATAATCTGACCACTCACAATCAGTTCTGCAAAGAACATTGACTTTAGGAAAAGATTTGAAGGAACCTGTATGGCACAATTGAAAAAAGGCATTGGCATGACAGAAAAGAAAAAAAAAAAAAAAAGCTGGTTTCATTTACCTCTGTCATAAAATCTCTTTACACTTCTGTGAGGCCAAAACTTGCTGGTTAATTTTCCATTCATTTCTTGGGGCTGTAATTTATCTCACAGGGAGTAGCAAAAGGACCAAACTTTGAAGAGCAAGTGCAGTATCTAACTGTGCTTATCCAAGAGGCCAAGACCATAATGCCACACATCCCTTGCAAATGTCCACTTTTGGAAAGAGTGACCCATAGATGACCTTGGCTCCTGTCCTCACAAATCCCACACAGAAGCCAGTTTAGGCAAAACCAAAGGCATAGGAGTGAGACTTTCAGTATCACAAAGCCGTCACACAGATTATCCATTTCCATTTTATTCAGGGAATTCTTAGAAAACCTTCACACAAATCCTGCTACAGGAAGGCCGTGTGACTCTCTTGTATCAACAGGATAAGTAATAGAAATTATTATCAGGGGACAACAAGGCACTTTTTGATTACTTTCTCTACAAAGTCATGATCATCTAAATGGTATGAAAAATTATAACAACTGAGAAAAATAAGAAATTATGACAGAGCTGAGATTTGAGAAGTTCTAAGTTTCTAAAAACTTGGAGAGAATTTATATATACTTTGTGTCTTTAAAAACGTTTTTAACACAAATATATCTGAAAATTACTGAGAAAATATATGATCTGAAGTTAGAATAAGAATGTAGTAACATGCTTAAAGACACTTTCTAGTACTATACAAAGTGAATGAAGCTTTTTGACTATATTTGAGTTCTCATAAGCTTCACCTTCCTCAGTGGCAGCAGATGAAAATGCAAAAATACTCTCTAAAAGGTGTTAAAAATGCTAAAATACCATACCAGCCATTGACAAAATTATGAACAGATCTTTTTTTTCTTTATAAGAATTGATGAAAATATCCAGTTCTTAATTTTCCCTTAATTAAATCTTATTTTAAAATATCTTTTTAAAAGAGGAGGAAAAAAGTATTCTGCAATACATCTTCTAAAAATAGCTGTAAGGGTTTTTCTTCTGTGAAATAATCCAAGTCACCTCTCCAGCGTGACCAAGGAGCAGCGATGTCCGCGCTCCCTCTTCTGGCTCCGCAGCAGCATTGACCTCACAGCACATCCTGACCGGGTGACGTCACGGCGGTGACGTCACGGCTGAGGCGTTTGCACGGCAGGGAGAACAACAATGTCACCGTCCTCTTCCAGTTTCCCTAAAGAGAAAAAACAAAAGTTGCTTCAAATGGAAATGAAAATGGTAAAAACAAAACAAAACAAAAGTTTCCAAATGTCCTGAAAGGTTTTTTCCAAGATCTGGCAGTTGAAAAATATAAAAATGCCCTGCGCAATGAGCGACAGCACTTTTTCAAGATTTGTAATACTGCAGTAATGTTTAATAATCAAATCAGTTATAGAAATCCCTTTTTATGTGGTGGACAATCTGTAAACTTTTAAATATAAGTTTATCTAATAAATTGTTCACGACGAAGATTTAAATAATCTTTTTAATGTTCAAATTAAAGACTTTTTAATGGTCTAATTGTAAACCAAATAACTCCCCCTAAAAAAACAGTAACAGAAACACAAAATAGATAGCCTCATTGTCTCAGGATGCACATTTATTTGTATGTTTCTGTAGGAGGAACTCATACAACCAAGACTTTGCAGCTTCCCCATATGTGATTCTGTATACAGCAGCCTACTGTGAAGAATAGTGTAAACAATACAACTTTCAAAGTGACAGAAGGCACCTTTTAAAATTCTTTGACAGTGTTTCTCATACGATGAACACAGAACTCTTACATCTGCAGTATGAAGCCATCTTTGCTGAGTTAGCCGCATAGCTTGTCAGAGTAGTCTTAACAATGGCTGGCATTCAGTTTTAACTGAAGAGACTATTTATTTATTATTAAAACTAAATTAGTGGTTTCAAGATAAATGGATAAAGTACATTCTGCCACTTGTGATTATTGTTTTCATTTGCTGCAACTTTGATTATGACCTTAGATAGCGGAGCCATCTCAGAGGCAAAGGAGGTTCATACTAGACATGAGGAAGACATTTTTTGCAGTGAGGGTGGTGAAACACTGGCCCAGGTTGCCCAGAGAGGTGGTAGATGCCCCATCCCTGGAGACATTCCAGGCCAGGCTGGACGGAGCTCTGAGCAACCTGATCTAGTTGAAGATGCCCTTGCTCATTGCAGGGGGGATGGACTAGATTGCTGTTAAAGTTCCCTCCCAACCCAAACTCTTCTCTGAGTCTATGATTCTATACCAAGGCTCAGGAATGCATTACCTCCAGCGTGGTGCATCTGCACAAATACTGGCATGAAAAAATTTTTTTCTCTACACTTGTTCAATTTAACAAGAAGGTGGGCTTGTTATAAGGGGTAGCAGGAAGCGCAAAATCAACATCCCACTCGCTTCTTCCTATGGTTTGTGTATGACATCTGAAATGGAAAGGACTTCTATTTCTTCACAGGGTTTGTATAGCAAAATACACTAAACAGGGCCAACTCAAAATATGCCACTCCAGGAGTCAACAGTCCACATGCTGTGCAATGTGGCCCAAAATTGCAGGCTTATGGTCCAAAATGGCTCAGAGCATTAGCTGGTGTCTAAGACGCACAGCAGACAGGAGTTTGGAAATAACATTTGGGGTGGACCTACTTAATTACTAGGAAGCCGGTGTTTCTTCCCTAGTAGTAAATCCCCCACACAAACCACATGCTTCATGACACAGAAGCTGAGACTGCAGTGCCATCAGTGTCTCAGCTCCCTCCAGTCTTGGCCAGGCTCATGGAGCCCCTGTGTTCCTTCAAGGCACAGGGGCCTCACAGCTGCCTCCATCACAGCGGTTTGCCCAAGGGAACTGGGTACTGTGGGCAGCTGCTTACCCCTAGTGCAGGCACAAATCCAGGTGTGGCTCTGCCCCATAATCACTTGTTCACGCAGACCAGAATGACACAGCTAGTACGTGCTGACTGCACTAAGATTTCTGGAAGATGAAGCTCTGCTAGTTGGTGTCATAGGGGCAGAGTTATGAGCTATGTCTTTCGTTTCCTGCTTCACTGCATTTTGGGAATAAGAGGAGGTATTAATTACACCCTGGGCCCTTTCCTAGTCATCCTTCCCCCAGGCACAAGCAGGGGTTAAGCTTCAGTTTGCTGCCATCGGCAAAGTGGGGCAATCCTATCCCTGCACTAGTATAAGCTAATGAGCAAGTACACAACAAGCTGTCCCCACATCAGTACAAGCTAATGAAGTTCCACAACATGAGCACTTTGTATTACAAAACTGACCAACTTTAATTTTTAAAACACAAGGCCATTCAGAGATAAAAAATATCGGCTTAGCATAGTGTGACTTCAGAAATGTCATGTTGTTCAATATCCACTACTGGTAACGTCTCTATATTTAAACACTAATAAATAACACAGAGTTTGTGGATTTGACTTTTGACTATAATAACTTGTTCTGACCTTAGCTTTCAAGAAAACCTGTTAAACAACTGTTATGTCAGTTCAAAACAGCAGTGCTCAATTCTGCGACTCGCAATCTCAGGCTAAATGCTACAGGCACTAGCTACAAATACTTAAAACACCTGTGGCTTTGGGACGCTCTGCCAAAAGACCTTCACAGAGTTGTGGGATGGTTGAGGTTGGAAGGGACCTCTGGAGGTCATCTGTTCCAAACCCCCTCCTCAAGCAGAGCCGCCGAGGGCCCTTTTCTCCAGCTGTTATCACCTCTCTTCTTCTTGCAAAAACAGAAAGCAGGAGCGACACACAATCCCATACCTTAGACCTGCTTTATAGAAAGACCATGGTCACAAAAGTCATGTAATGTCCACAGCATATTCCGTGATTAAATTTTTGTGTTTTTTAAGACTTTTTAAGTGGCCATGGCTCAGTTTGATTCAGTTCACTATGCAGGAGTCAACACTAGAAAAACAAAGACTAAATATTCATATAAACATTGATCCTTGTGAGGCACAGTCAAGTCAGTTGATATCCAGGAAAATGTAAGCTTTCAAGGAAAAATCTTCAACACTTAAAACCTGCAGCTTTACACATTGACAGAGATTGTTTGTGAGCAGAAGTCCAAGGGCTTTGGAGAGGAGTCAGCGGAAATAAAATCTCAGAAATGTCAGGAAGGATTGAAATCTCTGTCTTGGCTGGCAACACGCAGCTCTCACATGAGTAGGTGAAACAATAAAAACGTGAATAAATACAAACCATTATTTTTAGATACCAAAGGTCACTAAATGGAATTAGATAAGACTAATGCAAAGTAAGCACACACCAAACCTATGAACTTTGGGAGTTATTATATATGAAATCACCTATACCACTTTGAAGAAGTTAACTATATTTTTAGAAGCCAAAAGGCTGTTATGGATTAGTAATTCTGATGCATGAATAAATAAGAGAATTAGATTTGTATTACTTTATTAACTTAACACTTTGTTTATATTTAAAGACTATTGATGTTAAAATATGCTTTTTGTATTAACCCAAAGAATATGTATGTCTGGTTTTGTATTTTTGAGGTTCCTATCAAGTGTTTAGTATCCATAGATCATGTACATGATACAGAATATCACTGTTATTTTGCATCAGGAACTAATCTTTTAAATTAAGGTGTTAAATAGAAACCTGAGGAGAGAATGTTCAATTCTTCTTTTGCTGCTTTCCAGTCTTTTCAAAGCTTCATACTTTTCCTTTGTATCTTCTTCAGGGCTTTACCTGTACAGGTAGAAGTTAAATTTAGGGTATATTTTATTTTCCCTTGGACAGTTTATGAATTTTTCATCAAATAGCTACTGGATAAATAGAAATATATTTGTCTCATGGAAATATGACACTGTAGAAGTTAATAATTACTCTGATCCTTTGCACAGATTATCTATTATGTTGCATTAAATGAAACATGATCTTCAGAATTTTTGTCAGTTAAAGTACTCATTTCAGGTGTGGCTAAAGTTTGTCTTAAGTAAAGACTATTCCTTATTTTGTGGTTTTAGAATTGTTATTAAGAACGTAAATATGTTGTGTCTTAAATAGAAACCACTTTATGTATAGAAGCCACTTTGTATTTTAGAAGAAATTGCTTCCTCAGATCTAATAAATAGTTTTATTTTGTACCCCTCTAATCCCTGCTGTGAAACGAAATGAAAATTGTTTCAAAGATGCTACAGAACCTTGCAGTCACATCTGAAGATACAGGATCAAAATCTTTACAAGGCCTTCAGATTTCAAGCCTGAAAACTCTAGAATGGGGAATGTCAGCAGCTTTTATTTATTTGTTTTATTTATTTACTCTGGATATCGCCACAGACAGGTGATAATAGCATACTTCTATCAACACAGTAATGTTCAAAAGCTACCATATGGAGACAAGTCTTATCCAGTGCATGAAATGTTTTTGTGAAATCCTTTTGCTGATCGCAAATTTAATCTACTTACAACACTGTGCTTCTGAATGGCTGGAAAACAGTTTAGAAAATGAAATGTCAAACACAGAGAAGTTGGTACCATGATTATATCCAGACATTTTATGCAGGGAAGACTTAGAGGCTGTGTTTTCTTGCTGGCCATTGTATATTCGAGAATCAAAGGTAGTTACAAAGATGAGAATGAAGTGGACTGACACAGTGCTTGCCTGAATTATTTCCTATAGACAACAGCTTTTGCAAAGGATTAAGTGCCAGATCCCAAACCAAATTCAGGTTCTTATCACAATTCCTATGTGCCTGTCCCTTCAAAGTCTCATCAGAATCCCAAGCTTAGTGACCCTTTTTACTTGTTCAGGAAGAGTTAAGTTACAAGTTGGTGACTGTGAGCCAAGGACTTTTTAGATGGCTACACAACAGTCTCCAGACAATTTCAGGCTCTGGTGATTTTCTGTCTACTGACTGGACATGCTCTTCACTCTTGACCACGCAAGGAAACCAAAGTGTATCTTGTAATTGGTAAGTTCTTACTGAAGTACCTATTAAGCTGGCAGTTTATTTGGTTGGCTTGCTAGACTCTGTGTTTCAACCAACTTTCAAGGATGATAATCAAGCCATAGATGATCACGTGCAGGCAGCCATAGCCTCCTACAGCTCTTGTTTAGCTGTCTCAGATACTGGATATCTTGGCAGTCTCTCTACTGAGGTCAGGTGTTTCTCAGTGGCATGAAAAATTGTAAATAAGGGTCATAATTGTCCATGACCCTTGCTCTGTTACAGATGCAGCCAAGTAAAGTTGAGTTTTTCAAACCAAAGTATGAGCAGTTCATGGTGGTTTCCCATAGAATTACAGAATGTCCTGAGTTGGAAGGGACCCACAAGGATCATCAAGTCCTGCCCCTGCATGTGACAACCCCACAGTTCACACCATGTCTGAGGATGTTGTTCAGTCTCTTCTTGAACACTGTCAGGCTTGGGGCTGTGACAACTCCCTGGGGAGCCTGTTCCAGTGCTCTGGGCAGGATGAAAGTGGGCATGGATCTTGAAGGAGTTTCCATGCCATGACAACAGGCAGGCATTTCCCTTATAGCCAAACATGCCTTCTTGCCTTCACCCTGCTCTCCAGGGGTCCTTCTGCTGTTATCCTGACTCCGTATTGACAGGTCGGCCAAGACCACAGTTGCCATTTAATCTAAGCTGATTACCTGAAGTCCCTCTTTACCTGAGAAAAAGTAGCAGGCATCCTCAGTGTCGTCCACTCTGTCCTAAGAAATGTGGCAGGAATTATTTCCTTGAAATACCCGCCGTTGTTCATTGACTGAGCAAAATGCCTCACTTGGGAGTTGAGGCGAGACACTGGTCTTTTAGAAACCCACCAACCTGACTGACTTAGATGTACTGCTGGCATTTTCTGTCAGCACTCGGTTACTTCACTGTCCCAGCAAAAGCAGCAGCATACACTATACCACCACTGCCTCTGGGGGTGACTGAGCGGCTGTGTGGCCTTGGCTCTTCCACCAGATCCACTTTGCAGGACCTGAACCGGGGAACCACCACGTAACCATCGCGGGCAGGTTGGTGTTGGCACCTGCAGTCCTATCGTAGTACCTTATCTCACCCCGCAGGACCCATGTAGGGAAGATGCATGGCTCTGTTGCCAACTCCCATGTCTTCAGAGGAATTTTTTACTCTCATCTTCAAAAAAAAATTTTTTTAAAAATCAAAAAATCTGTCAGCTGCAATAATTTGGGAGCATTTCCGTCACCGGGCAGGCAGCCCTTGCTGCACCTCCCCTTTCTGTGGCCAGGAAGGCCAATGGCATCCTGGAGTGTATTAGGTTGAGAGAGGTTCTCCTTCCCCTCTACTCCACCCTGGTGAGACCACATCTGGAATATTGTGTCCAGTTCTGGCCTCCTCAGTTCCAAAAGGACAGGGAACTGCTGGAGAGGGTCCAGCGTAGGGCAACAAAGATGATTAAGGGAGTGGAGCACCTCCCTTATGAGGAAAGGCTGAGGGAGCTGGGTCTCTTTAGTCTGGAGGAGACTGAGAGGTCATCTCATTAATGTTTATAAATATGTAAGGGGTGAACGTCACGAGGATGGAGCCAGGCTCTTCTCAGTGACAACCAATGGTAGGAGAAGGGGTAATGGGTACAAACTGGGACACAGGAGGTTCCGTTTAAATTTGAAAAGTAACTTCTTCTCGGTGAGGGTAACAGAGCACTGGAACAGGCTGTCCAGGGAGGTTGTGGAGTCTCCTACTCCGGAGACATTAAAACCCGCCTGGACACATTCCTGTGTAACCTCATCTAGGTGTTCCAGCTCCGTCAAGGGGATTGGACTAGATGATCTTTTGAGGTCCCTTCCAATCCCAAACATTCTGTGATTCTGCTTCCCCAGGGCGCGTTTCCCTCCCTTACGGCACTCTCCGGCCCACCCAGCAGCCCGGGCGGTCGCTCTCCCCTCACGGTGGGGCGGCTCAAGGCCGCTCCCGCCCGCGCTCCCGCCCGGCTCGGCGCGGCACCGCCTCCCGGCAGCCCCCGCGCGCCGCTCGCTCTCGCGAGACTCCTTATTCTCGCGGCAGCGGGGCGCCGCCATCTTACCTGCTCGCCCGCTCGCTCCGTCTGGCTCTGCGGCTGAGGAGAGAAGCACGGCGGGCGGGTTGGGCGGCGTGTTTGGGAGCTGCGCTCTGGGCCCGCCGGCCGCGCTGCTCTCCGCCTGAGGCGGGGGGGAGAGGGGAGAACTGCGGAGCAGCTGGACCGCACTCCACCGGGCGAGGAGCGGCGAGAGCGGGGCCCGCAGGGAGCAGCCGCCGCTCGGCTGGTTCCGCCCCCTTCGTGGCGCTTGGGCCTCCGGCCCCTGCCAAGCGGCTTCTGCCGAACCGGGAGGCGGCCTCGGCGCGTGAGGGGAGGCGCGTCGGGAGCGGGGGTCCCGGCCGGCGGGGCGCTGCGGACCCCGCCGGCGCTGTTGGTGCGGCTGCTGCTGCCGGGGAGGCGGGGGGCCCGGGCCGCTCTGGATGGTGGTTAAAATGATCATAGAAAACTTCGAGGCGCTGAAATCCTGGCTCAGCAAAACCTTGGAGCCCATGTGAGTAGCCGCGACCCTTCCTCTCTCTCTTTCTCCCCTCCCCACTCCCCCAAATAAACCTTCACTTGGAAAAGACGGGGCTGCTGAGGGGCGGGGAACGCCATGCCGGAGAGGCCCGAGGACAGCCCGGGAGTTGCCCCCCCAGCGCCCTTCTTCCCCGGTTCTCTCCCGTGGGTTGCGTCGTTCCCCCGCTCTCTGGGGCCGTCCCCGACGGGGAGGTAGGACCGTCTTTCTCCGGAGGATGCAGCTTCCCCCCCCCTAGCGACTGCATTCGTCTTTCCCTTTGTAGCCCAGGGTGAGCGGGAGATGGTGTGTCTGCGTGTGCAGCTCGCTGTTCCCTGCTCTCAGCCCCAGTCGGTGCCAGGTTAATAACCACAGCTTGCCGCCCTGTCCGATAACCTTCTCTGAGAGAGCTCGGGTGCCATTGGGACGTTTTCCAGGATCCTGGGATCTTCCCAGTAGCATTTTCCGTAGACTCGTCGCACGTCGTTCTTGGTTGTTTTCGATATTTGTTACTCTCTTGTTTTCCTCCACCCGAATAAAAATTGCATCAGTAGAACGCTTGGGAGTAAGAACCCCAGTGAATAATTTGCTTCTTTGTGAATACCTACTTGGCTTCTAAGCATAACATTCATGTGAGTAATTGGGGATCTTCTGCAAATAGTCCATGTTTTCCTTCTCTGAATTACATTTTAGTGGAAATGAGATGTGAACTTGGTTCTAAGGTTTCATCTTCTGGAGGTGTGGTGTCTGTAGACATTTTAGATCAAAACATGCGCTTCATTTGTAGTTCTGAAACACCATTATAACATTTCTGAATTAAATTGCTGGAGCTTGATCTGAGCCAGTAGAACTAACGAATCTATTCTGGTATTAACTTTTCCTCTGAGATGTTTGGCCACTGTTGGTTTTACTCTGATGCTATTGAATGGGAAAAAAAAAAAGTCTGCTTTATGTCTTCCATGGCCATTAGTTAAGTATATGTACGTACATGTATAGTTTTTATGACTTATGCTAAAATGAATAAGTTATAAAATGCTGGGACATTTTTAGGAGAACTGGTGTTTTGGCAGGGGGGCTACTGTTCTGTTTTTCCATAGGGCCTAATCCAAACCACAGGGAAATAGATGAGTATTGAACTTAATTTCAGTGGACTTAGAATTAGGCCTGCAGCAAATTACGCTGAGTGTTTTGTATAAAAGGTTTGACCCTTAAGACTATGGTAAGAATTTTTTTATTTGAAAAAAAATATGTATCTTCATCTTGTAAAGGTGTGGGTTTGGGAAGGTGGATTAATCTTCCTCTTGGGTGAATGTAAGGTGATATTAAAATAACAAAGGACATTGGTAAGGTAATATTAGAATAACAGAGTGCATTGTGTTCTGTGGTAACAGATCCAGCTAGTCCTCAGGTACAGAATGCTCCCTGTTATTCTCTGGATACATTCTTGCATGAATATTCTGCTAATGGCAATCAGCAGTTTGATGTCACTGTTGGAAAATCTTGTCATTTCCAAAATACATGTTGGTATTTTTAAATTATAAATGGTACATACTTTTCTCTTAGGTGCTCAGGAGCTGGAGATGGATACGTTAGCTTCAAAGAGTTTACAAGCAACATTTTTAAATTCTATGAGATCTGGAAGTCGGCTAGTGGCGTTTTCAGGAGGGCTTTAGTTGACTTAAAAATCTCTATACTGAGTAGATACATTAGGTTCTTTGAATTTTGCAGATCTTATCCAAAATTGATTTATATGTTTTTTTTTTCTACGCACTCTTGAATATTATGCATCGGGAGCTGAAGTTTGACTTTACCAGTACATAATAAAAGTTTCCTATTCACAATACAAGAATAACAGAAAAATTGCCAGATATTATTTAGCTGGAGGTCGGTATGGTTCTTCAGTCTTTCTCCTCAAGCTCATTAGCGATGTGTTGTAGTAACTTGTTTTTCTGGTAACAAACTTGAGTTATTCAATGTTTCTCTGTTTTAATATTGCACCGTGATACCTGCTAGTGATAATCAGCAGTTAAAGGGTGAAATCGTGATTTTCAGCTTTTGTGATCAGTGCAGTTTTCTGCTTCTTAGTACTGAAAGGACCAACATATTTCTGTTAAGTTAAATATAGTGTGTGAGCAGTTTAAATGCATTTCTCATGCTGTAAAACATTGTTGTGGGGAAGGGAATTGCTGGAGTATGTTGAGTTCCCTGAACGTTTTACTTTGGGAGGAAACAAGCCAACAGGGACTGTTAAATTCAGCTGTCATTCAGTTTTGTGCAGACTCCTATGTAACTGCATTATTCCAATAAATGTTGGAATTAGTGGAGAAGTATTATTGCTTCCTAGCAGTCAGATACTTTTGGAGCTGCTTCTGATCTCAGCTATCTGAAATTTGTGCCTACAGCCATAGCTTCTGGCTGTATGAAAATTTTAGTGTGCATTTACTTCTAAAGAAGTAAGTGGTGTTAGTGAGATATTAGCACAGTGAAGCCCTAGGTGCTGGTTGTCTGGAGGTGGTACCATAACTTGAAAATATTTTTTTTACTTGACTTTTCCTTTTAATGAAACAAAAAAATGTGCCAATATTTCTTTCAGAAACCTTTAATTGCAAGGTAGGCATCTGAATTTCCTAACTAGAACAAGGAAAACACCACTGCATTAAACCATTACAGAGGTGTTGTCTCAGTAGTTGTAAGGCAAGAAGTGTATTGAAGAAGATACATAAATTTTATACGTCTGTCTTTAAGTCTGTATTTATGTGCTAGATACCCAGAGCTGAATAGTTAGAACATGCTTAATTTTCAAAGTTTCCTGTTTCCAAGTAGCTAGCAGTCTTTAATCAGGATGTATAGCTTGTTCCAAATGCCATAACACATGTGCTTCTGAAACATGATGTTTCAGAACTAGAAGATAGCAATATCCATAAAGCTTGTTTCATTTTATCATTAAGTTTCATCTTTAAACTATTATAAAGCATTAGCAAGAATGCTAACTTTTTAGTGTAATGAGACAAGTGTGTTATGTAATTGTATGGACTGGGCATAATTTGGTTTTTGGATTGCTTTCACATGGTGCCTTGGGGAAGCACTGTTCATAATACACAAGAAGGGGATGATGGAGAATTTAAGTTTTGGAATTCTTTGTTTGTGGTAGATTGTTGGGGTTTTCTTTGGTTTTCACTGCTCTGATGCCTTTGGCAAAGCCTTGGTGATTCTCCACTCAAACACTCCTTATCTGAGTTTACTCCTGTTGCAGTGAGGCGGGAACTGCAAACGCTGCCACGCTGGAGCACATCCATGGTCCAGCTCTGCTCAGGGCTTGTAATCCTTTTAGTAACTTTATACAGTTCTCAAAAGAGAGGCTGCTTTTGTGGTTTTAGAACTAAGTCTTGGGCAGCTCAGTAAATATTCATAGGGAACCATTACAGATACATCTGTGTGAATGTAATAGTGGTGTAAACGAAGTGGCAAGAGTACTTTTGGTGCTGAAGCTGCTCTGTGTTTGACTACAACTGTCTTGTATGTTCAATTCCAGTCAGCTCTGTAAAGAAGGCATTTGTCAACAGTCTTCTTACTTCTTGCAAACAGCAGTATGCCTGTTATATGCTTTTTCTTGGCCATGGCATGGATCCTGTAGAGTGTTTGAATATAATGTTAAATTTGGAATATAATCTTATGTCTGTCACTTCTAATTTCTGTACTAACGAAGTCTTCACTGAGCCATGTCTCTTGTGATGAATTCCTTTTCTGTGAATCTGTTCCAGATCCTGTATAAACTGTGTAGATAATCCCTGCTGGAATAGCAGGATCTGGCTTGGCTAAGTTCCACACAGGGATGTCTTTTTCATTTTTTCTTGAATTTCTTTGAATCTCTATCTGTGAAAAAATTAGCTCTTTTTTACCCATGCTGCACTCACCATTATGCCTTGTAAGACATTGTGATGTTCTCCCCCTTGCCCTAATTCTTTACAGTGGAAATTTTTCTTGTTTTTAATTACTTTGTGTAAAACAAATTTAATTAAAATCTTCTGCTGGCTCACTGAATTTTACTTAAAACTTGATTAAGACTCCCATATTTTTTTTTTTTTCCACTTTGCTGTATTTAAATTTTTGTGAAAGTTTGTTTATGTACTGAATCAGACTTCCAAGGAAGATTTAAAAATACCTGAAACAATGTTTATGCAGTATTTAGATATACCTCATTAAAATGGAAAGTTTTTCTGCATTAGTTAATTCTGTACATGATCATGGTGTTGTAACTGCTTATGTCAGAAGGAATAAAATACAAATTGTGTAAAGAATATTTTGAATATATTTATCATTGGAATATTGTATGGTAAACAGTCAGTATGCTCTGGCATTCAGTTATGCTGTCACTGTTCTATTTTTTGTCATTTTTTTTTTTCTTTGTTAAATTCATCAAGCTAAGCTTCTGTGTAAAAAATACTATTATAGAATCAAAATATTGATATTATAAGGTGTATTTGAAAGAAGAAAATAAAGATGAGGAAATTATTTCTGTTAAGGGACACCTTTCTTGTTCTTACACTGAACAGCAGTGAAATGGAACCCCTTGGCTACATCGCAAGTCATAGAGACAGGGTTTTTGCTTTCTGCATTAACAGTGTGTTGGACAGCCAGTAAGCTGTTAGCTGTTCTCCCTCAAGAGAGCTCTCTTGAATGGAGATGGGGCATTTTAAGTTCCCGGTTACCTGTTGCAGCTGTATGGACATGTCAGGTCTGAGTATCACGATAGCTATTGTAATGACATCAGTAACTTATGTAAACAGCATTGGAGAGTGTCGCATTCCTCAATGTGTTTCTGTTACTTTAAGTACTGTTAAAAAGTTAATGGAAGTGAACATTACAGGAGTCATCCTTCTCATCTACAGTAGTGTCTCAAGGTGGAAGTCAGATCTTGCTGAATGAGTCTGTCGTTCGTTTTACTTATCAAACACTGTTGCTTTTTATAGATCTTTTTTGGTAGCAACAGAACAGAATGGTACAACTGCCTAAATTAGCTACTCTGCCCAATATGCAGTGTACATTTTTCTGAACCCACTCAGCCCTGCAAATACGAAGTATGTCTCAACCTTCGAATGTAACCATGTCTACCTTGGTTAATGTCAAGAACTGAGCAGTATTCTAGAGAAGTTTATGTATATATTAATCTTCAGGCAACAAAACTAAACTCTGAAATTAGCTTGTAAATTATCAGGGTCAGAATATGACAACTGACGTGCACCTACGTGTTATTTCCTTTACAGAAAGACCATTCACTGCCTGGAGGACTTTAGACATGCTTTTGTGGTTTCAATGTATTGTGGTAGTTTACATTTGTAAAGGAACTGGTTTCAGAATTTGAAGCACCATTTTGGTCTGTACATTCATTTAAAAAAAATGAAGAAAAACCCCATGCCTTATGTAGTTTCTTTTATGATTTAAGAAAGTAGTGTGTGCACACTAGCTTTGTCTAAAATGAACTCAAGATTTGAGGGTCTTGGCATTAGTTTGAGACAAAGGCAATGAAAGATATCTGAAATGAACAAGCAGTGTCATTACAAGAAAACTTTATGGATTTTTTTTTTTCTTCTGTCCTCACTCCTCTCCCTCCCCCAAGCAGAGCTTTTCCCCTAAGTGAGTAACCATGTTCATTTTCTGTAAACTGTCAGGTTACAGTTTGACAGCTTCATCATGGGATTTTTTATTTTTTTATTTTTTTTTTTTTGTCAGATGGTGGAAAGTTTACATACCCTATAGTTAAACACTGCTTATGTGTATCTCCCTTTGGGAATTTGCATACATTAGCCAAACATTTTCACCAGAGGGTAGACTTGGAATACTAGATTTTTTTTTTTTTTTTTTAATAGAAAAGTTTAAATCAAATGTATTTTCTGTGTAATAGTTCAGTTGTTGTCTAATAGCTGTAAAATTTAAACAGCAGTTTGTTTTGCCATGCCAAGGAGATTTTTATCAAAATAAAATATTATCCTCATGTTACATTGATTTCTGTAGTGTGTACTACAGCTCCATAGTACCACATCTGCACCAAATACTGTAGATGCTGCTACTAAAAAAATGACCAGAAAGAATTACTTTTTTAAGGCTATAGTTCAAAGTGGCTACTTATTAAGAACTGATTTAAATGATAAATTGCAGAATGAGAAATTTCATAGCACTGAAAATATGGGGTTTCCTGAGAGGAAGCCGCCTGGATTTAGATATTTCAGACCTTTCCTCAAGCTAATTAGTTAATACTTTAGAAGACTTCAGCTTGGTATATATGTAGTATACGTTGAATATGTATCTTTATTTGCACTGTGCTCTGTGATGTTGGAAAAACATTATTTGAGGAAATCAGACTGAAGTAGAATAGGCACCATTAATAAGCTATTTAAATATGTGAGTTTTTCAGGTGTATTCTCATCAACTTCACAACTATCATTCTTGAGTCTGTGTGCCATTTTTTAATTCATTGCTTGTCTTTCTCCTTGGTTTGAGAATTCACCAGGAGTTTGTTCTGGAGTTTTGTTTGCTGCCAGTGTGAGTATCATAACAGGAGTTATAGTGGCCTTACATTCAGTATTTACTTCATGGGGTGTTCAGGGCCCTGTTGGGGAGATAGGCCCAAAGTTCTCAGTTCGTTGCAGAATATTTGGTCCAGCAGAGGCTTTTAGATCTGCCTTCCCTTTTGATACCTTTTATCTTAAAAACACTCAAATAACAGCATGTTTTGTCTTTCATTTTAATATGTATTGTTGTACTGATGCTTAAACACATTCATAGGCACTAACCTGGCAAAATATGTCCTCAGTACACTGTATTCAAAGTTTGTGTTTATTTTTTCTCAAGGTGTGGGAGATATTTATTGTATGCTTCTATTCAGTGTCTTTTAAAATGGTTCTTATGCAGTATTTATGTAGAAAGGTATTTTGCTGGTTTAGCTTATCTGCCTTGTTGAATTAGTTTTAGCTGCTCTGGCGAAGTCTTTCTAAGTCAGTATAAGCTCTGTTGTTAACAAGGGGTTTTGTATGTACAACTATGCCAGTAACTTTTTTTTTGCAAACAACTTTAACATGTATTCCACATCCACTGAATTTCTAAGTTAAGGCTGATGCCTGTAATTGCCTGATAATTATAAAAATCAAAATGTGAGTATTGGAAACGGGTAGATTGAGTGGCGTTTGATGAATTGCAAACTAAGCAATTAAATACTGTGCAGAGAACCGGGTCCTCTTCAGCCAAATTATTTCCCCCTTCTCAAACATTCATTATTTTAAAAGAAATATATATGGCTTAAATTTACTCATAACAACTTCGTCTTTCCTTTTCTGTTTTCTTTATTTGAAATGATAATTTCAAATGATGACTGCAAAACCAGATGAGATCAGAAGTATTTTGGAAGAGGGATTTTGAACTCTTCTGTGAGGTTTATTGCAGTTGTGCACTCTTGCTCCTACAATTGACCAAAATATTTGACACGGTGTTACTTTGCTTTTTGAAGCTTTACTCTGGTGGTTAACAGTTGGGGATACCCACATCACTCTCTGAAGAACATGTAGAGCTCTAGCAAGAGGGTTCTTCCATCTATGCCTGTGTATTAACTACTGTTTATTAAAGCAGGATTACCAGAACATTCTTCCTTGTTTATTATAGAGCAGTAGTCACTGTATATTCTCTGACTGATACAGACTCTGCAAAAAAAGCACTACTAGAGGCAAAAACATTTAGCGTTACTAGTTAGGAACATGTATTCAGCAAGATGGTGTAAAAAAATAAGCTGTGGTGTTTAATTGTAGCAGGCCTTGAGATGTACTTACTGCAGTAAAAGTAAGTGCATATTGCTTATGCCAACTGCCTTTAGTTTGTTAAAGAAAGCATGAAAAAGAAAACAGGAGGAGAAATTTATGTTATTACTGCTTGTAGCACACACCTACAAAAAGTTGAAGGGATGTAGATATAGGATTCAAAGTTGAGAAATGTTCATTTACATGTTTAAATTCATGTGAATGTTTTTCTAGTAGCCATATTATAGCATAAGAATGAAGTTATGTCTAAATTTGTCACATTTTTGATGTGTAGATTCCATTTATGCTCAGATCTGTGACATGCTGCACCATGTTCAAGTTAAGCTAAGTATTCAAACCTGTACCTAATAACTGAAAGTGTGTGTCATTCAGTGAATGCTAGACTTGAAACAAATTTAATTTTGAACGCTACTTACACTGTTTGAAATGTATAGGTGGTATTCTGATTTTTCTTATTTTTCTGAATTGTCATTTAAGGACCATGCCTTTATTAATCTTACAGTCTGCAAGAATATGTCTTGATATATACTGTGTGATAAGTCCCTGTGCTACACAACATGTTTTGCTGCCATCAGCTTGGGTGCCTTTTCTGTTTTCTTTAAGGTGACATCACTTGATAAAACAACGTCATCTATCAGAGCATAAAATACAGGAGAGAGACAGATTTAGAAATACTGATTAACTCAAAATGGGTGAAACATCTACATATGCGGAACAAAGATACAGCAAACATATTGCATAATATTCACACACAGTGGCTACTATTCTGTAAGAAAATACTGTCAAACAGAAGAACATAAGACTTGTTTTATCAGAAAAGCTCCAGGCCCCTGTAATCCAAACTAGCAGATTGTGATTAAACCAAAGGATGGAGAATTTAGAGACAACATTTCAGAATTCACTTTGAATGAAAAAGTAAAAAGGAATTGCTTTAAAAAAGGAGCTCGACCCCAAACAAAACCATGAAAAATAATATCCAGAATTCTAATAGCTATGAAGAACAGAAATTTTTCTGGCAGACCTCCTGTATTCACAGTTCTGCAAAGTTTAAATACCTTTTTACTTCATGAGATCAGTTATTCCTCTCTTCCACCACTTTGGGTTGCTAGCAATTTAATTTTAGCATCATCTTTAGAAAAAAAAAAAAAAGGCAAAGCATTTTATAAGAGTCTGAAAAGCAGTAAAAGATCAGACTATAACCTTGTTAAATCCATCTAAAATACTAGCTGGAGAAACAAGCATTGTCTTCACAGTAGTGTGGAGAAAACAGATAATTTGTTTGTTTGTTTTTTTTTTTAAACTTTGAACAACAGAGATAGAAGGGGAGACTTCTGTTTCAAGTCAGTAGATTAAAAAATAAGTCAGCCTTCAGCTGTGTAAAGATCATTAGCAGTTTCATTTTAAAAAGTGAAATCACATAAAATCATATTGTCAATTTACAGAAACATTTTCTCTATCTCTACCACAAAATGGATTGTATTCATTATTGCTTAATTAGCATCAATTTGAAGTAATTTGCTTGTTAGTATTTCTTTATAAATAGTATTTTTTGAAGAGCCAAAACAAATACAGTTTTAACTTAAAAGCATTCAAGTTCTTCCTGTTGTGTACTGGAGAATTTCTACACTGATATATTGAATAATAATAATAGAGGTCAGTATGATTTTTTGCATTGTTCATATGAGCTTGTATTACATACAGACTGATAAAGGACAGGACTGCCACAGGAGAAAGTGATCCTGTGTTTTGTGAATTAAAATTACATTTTTATTTAGAATATTTTCTTGAGAACAGCTTGAAGTTGCGTGGATGGATTGAAATTCTGAAGTCGTTCTGAGATGGACAATATTGCAAAAATTTCCAAAATTATCATTGGTGGGAAGGGAGGAAAGCACTAGTTGTTTGTTATAGTTAAACAAGTTTGTTTGTTTGTTCTTCGGGTTTTGGGGGTTTTTGTTTGTTTTTTTGTTACACCTTTTGGATTCTAGGTGGCTTTCCAGATGAGATTTCACATTTTTTACTGTGCTCGTAAGAGAGGAAGTAGTTTAAACTGAGTATGTGGTTGTTGTATAGTCACTACTGTAGGAGCTGAAGAATTAAAGTACATTGCAGTAGCTAACAGCAGTGGGTTTTTACCATACTTTTTTTTTTATACTAAATAATTTTGAGTGCATGTGTCATCATTTAAATCAGCAGTAGGTGATTTTGAACAGTGACAGCTGATGTGCATATTATCAGACGAGACCAGATTTGTGGAAATGGAAATAAAACAATTCAGCTTGTAATGTCTTACCTGATTTTTGTGGAGCATAGAAAGGAGAAGAGAGGAATTTAGGATTATCATATGAATAGTGTCCCCTCCCCCAAAAAATTCTTTTCCTGTAATGACTATAAATAGATTATATGAAAATAGCATGCTAATTTTCTGAGTCATGATTCAGCATGAAACTGGGAGGACTGAAAATCTTCTGTAGTTCTGTAGAGACGTTGAAGTAGCACTGAGGAACCATAAAAAAGAAAAAAAAAAAAAAAGAAAACAAATAATTTTATAAATTCAGGCATTGAGAAGTTACAAAATGCTGGTGTTTGGGCCTCCTGGGGGCTGTGCTGGACGAGGACCCTCACTGCAGCCTCTGAGGGGAACACCCTGTTCAATGTCAGGCTTCCAGCTCATCTGCTTGGATGGTGTGCTCAGGTGCAGCCTCAAAGAGACCGTGCTGTGGCACTGCTCTTGCTCTAGGAGGTTATTTATGTGCCTGCCTCCGAGATGGCTTGGTGCTTGGACAGCATTTGCTTCTGAATAAAGAACTGTTAAATCTGAATGGGGGCAAACCAGACGTGATAGTGTAAGGAAAACAATTCTGAAGCATTTTCAACTGGTGTGCAATCTGTTTTTCAATTAACAGTATCTGTTCGCATTTTGTCAGTTTGGTGTGTGCGGGTTCTTTTGGAATGTAGACTTGATTGTGAGCTCCCATCTCCTATATCTGTGAATAATGCAGGCTAATACAGAATACTGTGGTATGCCCTCTAACAGCTCAAGTTGCTTTTACAGCATGAATTGAAATTCTGATGTTGCCTGCTTTCTAGAGAATGCTGACTTATGTTTGAAGCTTTGACCTTTAACTTCAGAGCACTCTGTGCTGGGCCCAGGCTGCCCAGAGGATCTCCTGAGAATGGATGCTGACGGATCTGCTTCCTTTGCCTAGTGGATGTGTTTGCACAGAGGGTGTTGCTTGCTGTGCTGGAGTTAGCTTCTTTGGAGAGAGGAATTAGGGAGCCTGATATGGGGAAGGATTTGGTTTCTTCTGCCCGGTGTCTAAAATATTCTTCATTTAAATGATTGATGTTCATATTTATAATTAAACTTCAGCGTTGAAATGTCACTTGGTTAAATGTGGAAGACATTGAGGAACTGCAGTTTTATTCTGTCATTGTGACTAGTGGACCTCTGTGCTGGAACAGTATTTGCATGATATTCATATTTGATGAAGCTCCCTGACCACAGTTTGATTTACTTCTCAGTTATTTTTGCTAGAAGTATGTACAGTTAGGATGCATCAGTGCAATTTTTTTTCCACTTGTAGTTTTTTAAAACACTAGTATTAACCACTAAAGCCAGCTGTTTGTATCACATGATCAGCGTGTGTGTGTTAAATCCTGCCCAGTTTTGTGGGGTCTGAGGTCTTCCTTTGGTTAGTGCTAACTAATGGGATTAAATGGTTTAACAAAATGCTGCTGTTCTACCTGGTAAACCATTTTCTAACTATTTCATTACTTACTGGTTTTGCATTATGAAGTGTGAAATGGTTTTCTGCAGTGTTCTCACTTGCTTTGGCAGGTTTTACTTTTCAAGACCACTACAAAGTTCATTGTCCATTACTATTAATGAAACACAAAAAAACTGTATCAGTTAAATTAAATAATGTTCTACTTAATGTGGATATACACCTTACTCTGTTCCAAGTTCTTTGTTGATGTGCATGAGACCATAGGTTTTTACACTGAAGTGCTCCATACTTAAATTGATTGAATTTAGATGTTGAAAACAGATAATGATCCCCTAAATTTCACTGCATTGTCTGTGTACCTCTTACAGAGATTTCCATGATAATATTGTATGAACACTTTCCTTAGACTTTCGAAATTAAGATTTTTCAGTTAATCTGCTTTTTGTGGTGTTCATATGTAGTTAGTAATAAGAGTCTTTAAAAACACATTTAAGCGAAAGAGTCTCTCTGAGAGTCTGAATTTTTTTATAGCGTAGATCACTTCTGCAGTGTCACTGTGTTCATTTGTATTTAGGTAGACTGACTTTTCCCCGCTAACAGTCACTTAGTGTTACACTCAGAATTACTGATTTAAAAATTGAGAAATTATGGAAGTATCTGTTGTATTTGTAATTAAGACTTAGGCAGCAGAGCTGTTTCATTCTAAAGTTCTTTCAAGTTTGCGATGAGGTGCTCTGTAGAATGTTGTTTGGAAATATTCTGCTTCTCTAGAAAAGAAAGGTGATGCTTAGTGATCTTATGTATCTGGACTCTAAAAACAAAAACAACCAACCTTGAGTGTTTTTCAGTTACTTTGATAGGAAATGTTTTAGTTCTCTATATGTATTGGCCATACCAGTTTAAGACATTAACTTCTGTAATGTAATTGCTGTTTGGTTTTTTTTTTTAATTTATGTATTTGCAGATGTGATGCAGATCCATCTGCCCTAGCTAAATATGTTCTGGCTTTGGTAAAGAAGGATAAAAGTGAAAAGGAACTGAAGGCATTGTGTGTTGATCAGCTGGATGTATTTCTTCAGAAAGGTATGGTCTTTGTCATAACAGTTAGGCTTGAGTAAAACGTCTGTCTTGTTTAGTTCAATCAAATAATCTTTTACCATAGAATTGTGTGCTTATCTCTTTATTAGCTTTGTTACTTTGAAATATGTAATTCAATTTTAATGAAGTACTTTGTTTTAAAAAAAATACATAGCACAATATGCATATATGCTTTGTGTCTGTTTGTATTCCTTTGATAGAATTATGAATGTTAAGAGTTATTGCCAGAATTAGAAGTGTTGGAGCACTGTATATATTGCAGAAATATTTTTCCAGGTACTTTATTAAGAGTCATCAAATAATTCAATGATTTTAACCTTTATGAAACATTGCCATTGTTGACATGTTTCTTGACCCTGTAAATATCCTTTTTAAATATAAAGTTATCAGCTGAGTATTTAAAAATAGTACTCTTCATTGTTTTAACTTTTTGGTAGATGTTGATTTGAAAAAATATTTATTTTTAAAGCAAATGTTAACTGAAGTTTTGAATAATGGATATTTGTACACTCTCTACTTTTAGAAACTCAGATATTCGTGGAAAAACTGTTTGACGCTGTGAATACAAAAAGCTATCTACCTCCACCAGAACAGCCATCATCAGGAAGCCTGAAAGTAGAATTTTTTCAGCACCAAGAAAAAGAGACAAAAAAAGAAGAGGTAGGCATTGATTTTATTTTAAATGTATGTCTTTTTTCTTCTTCTGTGTAGTTTGCTTATGTGGTTCACCTTCATTGTGCTTATTATTTATTTATAAAAGTTCCCGAGCTTATACTACAGCATTAAAATACATCACAAGATTTGTGCCTAATATGTTCAAGTACTGTTGCACAATTTTTCACATCATAAGTGGGTGCTTCAAAGGTAAACCAAAGTGGTTCTGACTAGGGAAATGTAAATAATGTTACTGAGTATTGTAGGCGTTGCAGTACAACCTACATTAGTTCTTTGCTCAGGATTGCTGTTGCAGTTATGCTGCCCTTTAATTCAGCATAAATCCAGGCTGCTGTTCCAAATGGCAGTCCTCATTCTTCCAGCTGCTTGATCTAAATAACATCCGTATTATGAAACAAGTGTTTATGTTGTTCTTTGAGCCAGAAGAGTAGGTTTGTCCTTTTCAACAGCAGCCTGGGTTTGGCAGCATGTAGATGTTTAACTGTGATCTGAACCAGCTAACCTGCTGATGGAGAAAAGACCTTACTGTGTGAATTGTTGAACATTCATGTCTCACCAGATCTCTCCTTCCATCTTAGCATGGATTTTTGTCCACCTGTAGCAAAAGCAGATGTATTTTCAGTGCAGCACAATAAGGATTGCTTATGCTGCTTTATTGTCTCCCACCTTGTGCTTTGAATATTCCTAGAAATGGAAATCTAATGTTATGAAGATTCTTTAATTGTATTAGGCACAAAAATGTTGTTTCAGTTCAGTGTTATTGCTGACTTTGCTCAGCATTTTGAAGTTTTTGTTGTTATTTGATGGTGCAGAAATCTTTATTTAATAGTGCACTCACATTTTGATCTAATGTATATACTATAAATTCAGATAGTTAAAGAGGAAGAACGAGAGAAAAAGTTTTCTAGAAGATTAAATCACAGTCCTCCTCAGTCTAGTTCTCGCTACAGAGATACCAGGTAATGACTTTTGTTTAACCTCTTGTACTGTATCAGTAATTAGATGGATTTGGATTTTTTATAGTGTTACTAAATTATTTCCTTTCTGTATGGTCACCTAATAAGCCTAAATATAAGACTTCTATATGTGTGTGGTTAAATTGTGAGTATATAAGTGGCAGTGTAAACAGTCTCTAAGTTGTGTATAACTATCACTTTTGAGTTTTATGATGCATTTTTGTTATATTAAAATTTGGTATATTCCAATTACTCTTTTCATTATTGGGACTGGATTGTGATAATTTTAATTTAGAAACCTTTTTACTGTTTCCAATTTGGGGAAGGTGCACTATGGTGCAGAAAAAGTGTTTTACACACATTTTAAAATCCTAGGGATGATAGAATGGATAAACCAAATAAAATAATTTAAAAAAATCTTCAAAGAAGAAAGGAAGTGGTATAGATTTCATTTATAGTTTTTCTCTAGTTTTCTGTTGCTGTTACTTTAAGTTTTTAATGGTAGCTAAGATTTTAAATTGAGACTTCATAATTCTTGTAATTGACCTACAACATTGCATGTTTAGAAGCCGTGATGAAAGGAAAAAAGATGAACGTTCTCGAAAGAGAGATTATGACCGAAATCCTCCCAGAAGAGATTCCTACAGGGATCGATACAACAGAAGAAGAGGGAGGAGTCGGAGCTACAGCAGGAGTCGAAGTAGAAGTTGGAGCAAAGAAAGATTGCGGGATCGAGATCGAGACCGGAGCAGAAGCCGGAGCAGAACACGAAGCAGAGGTACCAACAGTTGGTCTCTGAAACACGGTGAATGTTGCCTACAAAATTTAGACACTAAGCTTAAACACTGTTCAAGTTGTACCGAAATTTCCTCTATTGTTCTTGTATCTTTGTCAAATTTTGGTTTGGTTTTCTGTGGAAATAAGGCTTTTGTGATCAGGTTTCAGTGCTTGTTTTCCACTCTTTCCCTCCACTCTTCTTTAATACCTTTGACTGTGCTGGCCACTTCTAAGCAATGTTTTAAGAGGGGCGGAAAAATCCAAGTTAAGGGCATTTCATTAAGGTTTAGGAAACTCAGAGTCTTGTTTGGGAAGATACAGAAATTAATACCCACTCCTTGGTGTCACAGGCAAGGACTGACATTATTACAGTAAATGTTTGCATTTGCAAATGTATCTGTAGGACTTAAGGCTTCAGTAAAGTAGTTTTTAAAATTAAGCTTTAAAAACAGAGCTGGATGTTCAGCTGAAAAGAGTGTTTTTTTTTCCCCCAGTAGTTGTTATTGATAAATTGAAAAAGAGCATTGAGACTAATTTTATAATCTCTTCACTGTGTTTTAAACAAAGTAGAGGTAAAAAATTAGTCTGATGTAAGTCTCCTGTGTATTATTTTCTTTCTGTAGAATGGGCCTTTCTAACTCAGCCTTAAAAGTAGGAATGTGGAGTTTCTGAGAGTAGTCAAGCAGGTATTTTCCAAACAACTTATGAATGAGGAAGTTAATTAGCATATGGCTGTTTAACTAAAATATTACAATGTGATTAAATCTTAATTCAAGGATTATTTTACATAAACTGCAATGGTAATGTAGATAATATAGTGAAAGCTTTGTTTCTTTTTCTAAGAACATTAAGAAATGTATGGTTTGCGCACAATTACCTACTATCTTTAAGACATTTTTATTAATGTTCCTTTAACGGGGGGTTGTTTAAGTCTACTGATATATCTCATGAGGGAATTCTTCTGTCTTAGTCTGGATACTCACTGTTTATTTGATGGTAATACTAGAAAATTAATGTAGCAGCTTGTATGTATTCAGAATAAAAGGTCATGTCACTGCTGTATCTGGTCACTCCAGTCACGTCAAAGCAGGTAAAATGAAGATAAACAACTTGAAGATATAACAGTTACAGTGTCTTGAAGCATGAAGGATGTGTAACTTCTGTAATATTTTCAAGTGGTGGCTATCCTTTTTTTGTCTATTGTTTTTCTATATTCAGAATAATTTTCTATCTGAAATTCTTAGAATAAAGGAAGCACTACAGAAGATGTGCTCTGCTTGAAGTTAAACAGGGTTTCTGCTGTATTGTGGGTATAGCTGTTATTAAAATAGCCCAGCAGCTGACTGTGTACTTTTAAGGTGATTATTTTTCTGATTAAACCTTTGGAATGAAGAATCCTGGAATAGTTGAGATTGGAAGACACCTCTGAAGGTGGTATCTTCCAACACCCCTTCTCAAAGCCGATAAACTGGAAGAAGTTAGAAGTTGCTTAGCACCCTGTCCAGTTGGGTTATAAATAACTCTGAGGGTGGTGACTTTACAGGCTCTCTGGGCAACCTGTAGAACATTTCAATTATCATTTTTATATTTTGAGTTGAACAGGTGTGGAATAAAGACACTTAGGTAGCTTAGTGGCTGTTTCTGGAGAAAAGTACAGAAGGAATCATCCAGTGTAACTATATTTTTTGGTTGTGTTTTTTTTTTTTTTTTTTTTTTTTTTTTTACAGATAGGGATCTGGTAAAGCCAAAATACGATATGGATAGACCAGATCCATTAGAGAACAATTATACTCCAGTTTCTTCTGTGACAAGTATTTCATCCGGCCACTACCCTGTCCCTACACTGAGCAGCACTATTACTGTTATTGCTCCTGCTCATCATGGAAATAACACTACTGAAAGCTGGTCGGAGTTTCATGAAGAGCAGCTGGACCACAACTCCTATGGAAGACCTCCGCTGCCAAAGAAACGCTGTAGAGATTATGATGGTAAGTCTGTATTTTTTTCAGTTGCTTCCTGCAACTTTGATTGGTCCCTTTCTGAAAAGACCTTTCTTTTCTTAATCTCCTCCAGTACTTTTTTTTTTCTGTTACACAATTCTTGAATCCAAATTTTATTTCACTTTTTATTTATTTAGCTTGTAGACAGCTTTCTTTATTAGCGTTTTTATTGGTATTTCAGTTACCAGAATTATTTTATATAGATTAAAAATAATGTATATTAAAAATTATTTTTAAAAATCCAGTTTTACCCAGTTTTTCTGTCTTATGTTCAAGCCAAATACTGTATTTCAGAATTCTGACCATAATTAGCACCTTACTGACCTCATAATTTTTTTTTATTCCATCCAATCTAAGAGATAATTTTTAACTAGAAACATCTAGACCTGCAACTTCCCAGGCTCATGTTAACCCATTTGTTCCATGTTTCTTGAAATTGGGTGGGTTTTTTTGCTTATCTGTGTCTTAAGCTACCATTTTGCATGTCTTGTGCCAAAATCCACGCAAGATGCTGTGTCAGTTGGCAGTGACTTAGCTGAATTCACGCCAGTCGACTTGTTAGCTCAAAAGAGTTTAAATTTCCCCTTAAAGTTTTTCCTGAGGGCTTTTTTTGTTGTTGTTCTTGTTGTATCTCACAATGATGAGTTTAAGATCTAGGCCAGTTTACATTCAGAAGGCTGATTAGAATAATAATGTGATTTTTTTTTTTTTTTTTTTAATAAAATGGGAGGCTGAGCTCTCAAGTGTTGGCAGAGTTGTGCTAGTTGAGAATAGCTTTGCCAATATATGTCATAGTATTGTGAAGTGAGTAGAGTTGTGCAAGTGTGGTTTCATTTTGAAGTTTTCTTCTAATGCAAGCTGAGATGCAGAATGTTGTGTCATGGTCTCCCAGCTTGACAGTTTTTTTAGAAAGGAACAACATGTGCAGGCTAACATACTTTTGAAAAAGTATCTCCAGACATGACACTGAAGCTTTGTATCTTTTAACAGTCTGTTATCTGTAACAGCTTATTATTTCCAATTTCTGAGTATGAAGCAAATGGTAATGTTGGAAAACAGTGATATAGTTGTCTTCAGAGTTTTACTGTTGTGGTGTTTGGTTTTCTTTCCTTACATCTCTGCTCTTCTTTACTGTACTTTCACATTTTCTATTTGACCCTCTGCAGAACTTGTGGTTTTCCTTAACATTTCAATTTAATATGTTCTGTAACTCTTCCTGAAGGTGAGGTAATGCAGACTACTTTTCAGCATCAGGTTTTGAGGAAGGAGACACTCGGCTTTCTTCCTCTTTTACCAGAAGATATTTTAAACTTTTACCCCCCCATTGTATTGTATATTTTTTTTTGGTTGTGGGGGCTGTTCCTAAACAGTTAATTGTAGAATGGTTGGTGTTGGAAGGGACCTTTAAAAGTTGTCTTGTATAACCTCCTGCAATGAAGCAAGGACATCTTCAACTAGATGAGGTTGCTCAGAGCCCTGTCCAGCCTGGCCTGGAATGTCTCCAGGGATGGGGCATCTACCACCTCTCTGGGCAACCCCATAGTAAAAAAACTTATTTTTTATATCTAGCTTAAATTGATTCTGCTTTAGTTTAAAACCATTACCCCATGTGCTATGCTCCAGACCCTACTAAAAAGTCCGTTTCCATCTTTCTTACAACCTCCCTGTAAGTACTGAAAAGCCCAATAAGGTCTCCCCGGAACCTTCTCCAGGCTGAACAACCCCAACCCTTTCCTCACAGGGGAGGTGTTCCATCCCTCTGATCATTTTCATGGCTCTCCTCTGTGCTCGCTCCAATGTTTTACTTGCTTGTAGACTAAGTGAATGCATATTTATTTTTATGTATATGTACATAATTAATATTTACATATGTATGCATATAGACACATTTACAATACATGTATAGGTAAACATTAAAAAATTTTGCTCTTCCACAATCACAGTATCACAGTATGTTTGGGATTGGAAGGGATTTCAAAAGATCATCTAGTCCAATCCCCCTGCTGGAGCAGGAACGCCTAGGTGAGGTTGCTCAGGAACATGTCCAGGTGGGTTTTGAATGTCTCCAGAGAAGAAGGAGACTCCACAACCTCCCTGGGCAGCCTGTTCCAGTGCTCTGTCACCCTTACTGAGAAGAAGTTTCTTCTCAAATTTAAGTGGAACCTCTTGTGTTCCAGCTTGATCCCATTACCCCTTGTCCTATCATTGTTTGCCACTGAGAAGAGCCTGGCTGCATCCTCGTGGCACTTACCTTTTATATATTTATAAACATTAATAAGGTCACCCCTCAGTTTCCTCTTCTCCAAACTAAAGAGACCCAGCTCCCTCAGCCTTTCTTCATAAGGGAGGTGCCCCACTCCTTTAATCATCTTTGTTGCCCTACGCTGGACCCTCTTCAGCAGTTCCCTGTCCTTCTTGAACTGAGGGGCCCAGAACTGGACACAATATTCCAGATGTGGTCTCACCAGGGTGGAGTAGAGGGGAAGGAGAACCTCTCTCGATCTACTAACCACCCCCCTTGTAATACACCCCAGGATGCCATTGGCCTTCTTGGCCACAAGGGCACAGTGCTGGCTCATGGTCATCCTGTTGTCCACCAGGATCCCTACACTGCTCTCTAATATGTAATTTCCCAACCTATACTGGAACCTGGGGTTGTTCCTGCCCAGATGCAGGACTCTACATTTTCTCTTGTTAAATTTCGTCAGGTTATTCTCTGCCCAACTCTCCAGCCTGTACAGGTCCTGCTGGATGGCAGCACAGCCTTCTGGTGTGTCAGCCACACCTCCCAGCTTAGTGTCATCAGCAAACTTGCTGATAGTACACTCTATTCCCTCGTCTAAATCGTTAATGAATATATTGAATAATATTGGCCCCAGCACTGACCCCTGAGGCACTCCACTAGATACTGGCCTCCAACTAGACTCCGCACCATTGACTACCACTCTCTGGCTTCTCTCCTTAAGCCAGTTTGCAACCCACCTCACTACTCTATTGTCTAGACCACACCTCCTCAACTTAGCTGTGAGGATGCTGTGGGAGACTGTGTCAGAGGCTTTACTGAAGTCAAGGTAGACCACATCCACCGCTCTGCCATCACCTGTCCACCTTGTTACATTCTCATAAAAGGCTATGAGGTTGGTCAAGCATGACTTACCCTTGGTAAAGCCATGCTGACTGCCCCTAATAACCCTCTTATCCTTGATATGCCTTGAGATGGCACCGAGGATAAGCTGTTCCATTACTTTCCCAGGGACAGAGGTGAGGCTGACTGGTCTATAATTACCCAGGTCCTCCTTCTTGCCCTTTTTGAAGACTGGAGTGACATTTGCTTTCCTCCAATCCGCGGGCACCTCTCCCATTTCCCAAGACTTGGCAAAGATGATGGAGAGTGGTCTAGCAATGACTTCAGCCAGCTAATCACATACTATGACAAAATATTCTAATTCTTCCTGAAATAATTGCAGAGGAGAAAAAAGTGGAATGAATTTTCTCATGTTAGAATTTTATATTAACTTGTAACTTTAATAGGGATTTATCAGTCCCAATATCTGCACTTTTTACTTCGAAACACTGTGGTTTTGTTAATGTGATGACACCCAGATTTCATTCTTTGCTTTCACATTTTGTTACAATTCAATGCAGAATTAATTCTTCAAGAAAATCTAAGCCCTATATTTATTCTGCTAGCATGTAGCTGCAGTCTTCCTGTGTGCTGACTGTTAAAGTAAATGGTCAGTTTAATGTGCTAATATAAATTTTTGTTGATATGAAGCTTCTAGTGTACGAACTGTTGCATTACACATAGATAATCTCTAATCTACTCTGAATCAAAGTACAGCTGTTGAATACTAACAACAATTCTTTTTGGTTTTGCTGTTTCAGAAAAGGGTTTCTGTATGAGAGGAGACATGTGCCCTTTTGATCATGGAAGTGATCCAGTAGTGGTAGAAGATGTGAATCTTCCTGGCATTCTGCCTTTTCCAGCACAACCTCCTGTTGTTGAAGGACCACCTCCTCCTGGACTTCCTCCTCCTCCACCCATTCTGAGTCCTCCTCCTGTTAACCTTAGACCTCCAGTGCCACCACCAGGCCCCTTGCCACCTAGCCTTCCACCTGTAACAGGTAATTAAAACCTATTTTTTTTAGTAGAAAAGCCTGGATGTTACTTGAGTTGCATGCATGGCACAAAGCTGTTTTAAGAATGCCAGCTATATTTTAGGAAGTTTTACTGTCTTCTACTATGGCATAGCTTACCCCAAAATATTTTTTAATAGTAATTGTTGCATAGTTGATTGTTGTAAAATTTGCATATTAAATGTGAATCTTGAATATGAGATAATATTTTAATTGTGTTTAAGCAATGCATGGCATGGCAAAACTCAGTTCCTGGAGTTTTATAGGAGAAGTGGTCTGAACTTCTTAGTGTCTGAGGGAAAGGCTGTGGCTGTTGTCTACCTAGACTTTAGTAAAATCTTTGGCACTGTTTACCACAACATTTATCGTGCAGAAGCTGGCTGCTCATGGCTTGGACTTGTGTACTCTTCACTGGGTAAAAAACTGTGTGGATGGCGGGGCACAAAGGGTTGTGGTGAATGGAGTAAAAGCCAGTTGGCGGCCGGTCACAAACGGTATTCCTCAGGACTCAGTAGTGGGGCCAGTTCTGTTTAATCTCTTTATCAATTATCTGGATGAGGGGATTGAATGCACCTTCAGTAAGTTTGCAGACGACACCAAATTGGGCCGGAGTGTTGACCTTCTGGAGGGTAGGAAGACTCTACAGAGGGATCTGGATGGGCTAAGGCAAATTGCACGAGGCCAGGGTCCTGCACTTAGGTCACAAAAACCCCAGGCAGCACTACAGGCTTGGGGAACAGTTGCTGGAAAGCTGCCTGGTGGAAAAGGACCTGGAGGTGTTGGTTGACAGCCAGCTGAACATGAGCCAGCAGTGTGCCCAGGTGGCCAAGAAGGCCAACAGCATTCTGGCTTGTGTCAGGAATAGTGTGGCCAGCAGGACTAGGGAAGTGATTGTCCCCCTGTACTTGGCACTGGTGAGGCTGCACCTGTGTTCAAATCTTGTGTTTGGCTTTGGGCCCCTCACTACGGGAAAGACATTGAGGTGCTGGAGCAAGTTCAGAGAAGGGCAGTGAAACTGGTGAAGGGTTTGCAGCACAAGTCTGATGAGGAGTGGTTGAAGGAACTGCAGCTGTTTAGCCTGGAGAAAAAGAGGCTGAGGGGAGACCTTGTAACTGTCTACAGCTATCTGAAAGGAGTTTGTAGCATGGAGGGTGTTGGTCTTTTCTCCCAAGTAACAAGTGATAGGACAAGACGAAATGGCCTCAAGTTACACCAGGGGAAGTTGAGATTGTTTATTAGTTTAAAAATGTCTTCACAGAGAGGGTTGTGAAGCATTGGAACAAGCTGCCCAGGGAAGTGGCTGAGTCACCATTGCTTGAGGTGTTTAAAAGACATGTAGATGTGGCACTTAGGGGCATGGTTTAGTGGTGGACTTGGCAGTGTTAGGTTAACAGTTTGACTTGATGGTCTTAGAGGTCTTTTCTCATCTAAATGATCCTATAATGCTATGAAACTGACTACTGATAGAGAAGAATGGAGAATCCTGGAAACCACAGATAATTGGCTTTTCATTTGTAATGCTGAAGAATTCATGACCCCGTCAAATTTACACCTGAAAATATGTCATTTGCAATTGATTTTGAAACTAAACCTGTAACTAAGAAAATTCTCCATCTTTTTTTGCTCTTTCATTGAAAAGTATTTTGGCTCACATACTAAAACTTACATGAAGACTTGTGTGCCTGTCAATCATAAAACAGCAGCTTAGTATTCAGTTCTCTTGTGTGGTTTAAAAACTGTTATAAACATTTTTATGTCAAAAACTGTTTAAAACTGTTTTATGTCATTATTCCTTGCTCTCTTTTTTTATTAACTTAGATATCCCACTTGGTAAGATTAAAAAACAATTTATATTTTATGTTTCTTGAAAGTTTCTTAAACTGTGTTCATTTCCAGTTGATAGTATATTTAAGTATGAACTGAACTTATGTGTTTCACTTAGTAGAGAGAGTAACTGTATTGCTGGGATGATCAGTTCTGCTTCACGTGCTATTTCCAGATGTGTGTGGAAAGTCCAAATACGTGACTTTGTATCTTTTTCCAAAACTGGTTTTGCCAGTGATTAAACTGAAGGTCAGTCTTGACTGCTCTACTCTGCAAGTGTCACATTACCTGTTGTAAAAAAAAAAAGTCAAAACAACCAAATAAAAAACCCCTTACTTTTAAGAACGATCTCTTTCACTTTCTACTGGAGCTATAGGTATCTTCTTGGGTGTTTGGAAAAAGAATTTCAATAAAGTTAGTTACTGTCATCATAAAATATTTTTTTAATATGCTCTTAAAAATAGAATTTGTTTCTTTGAGGGAGTTTTATAGAGCTTTAAAGATCTTCTGGTGGTCAAGATGAATACTGGCTTAGCAGTTAAATTTTGCTTATAGAAAGGAAGTGTTTGGAAAAATGCTAAACTACTTGAATGCTTTTCTCTGTAATCTAAGTTCTTGGTCATTTGCTGGTGGGGATGTTTTCATATGAATGAATGATACAGCACTGTGTACATGCCCTCTCACCTCCTTTTTTTAAAATAGCCTTAAAAACATTTCAGGTCACATTCCTTGTAAGTTGAGTGTAATGTAAGTCTAGTGGATAATAAATGAGTGCCACGATTTGCTTTGTTTTTGACAGGACCACCACCTCCACTTCCCCCATTGCAGCCTGCTGGCATGGATGCTCCCCCAAACTCAGCAACTAGCTCAGTTCCCGCTGTTGTTACAACGGGTATTCATCACCAGCCGCCTCCTGCTCCACCCTCTCTTTTTACAGCAGGTGTAGTACTGAGGCTTTGCCCACAAGGTTTGCTAAATAGAATAACATTGATTCATATTATACTGTACTTTTTAAATGTTATAATTGTATAGTTTGGGAGAATAAGTTTATATTATTTAGACTGTGACAATAATTTAACACTCTCTTTTTCTAACTTAGATCAGACAGAAGTAAAATTTGTGTGTAAAATGTAGATCTTGACAATGGAATAATATTTTCACTGTGTTTAAGCAGGAAACTTGGCATGAACGTTTTTTTAGGATAGTGGTTATAGAACTCTTCCATTGTAACTATATCTTGCAATTAAATGGAATGTTATATTTGAAACCTTAGGGGTTTTAACTGCAATTTATTTTAATTAGACAATTTCTTTGTTACCAGAAACGTATGACACAGATGGCTATAATCCAGAAGCTCCAAGTATAACAAATACATCAAGACCTATGTATAGACATAGAGTACATGCCCAAAGACCAAATTTGATAGGACTCACGTCGGGTGATATGGATCTACCACCCAGAGGTACACTCTCAAAGCTGTACTTAATTAGTTCATCTCGTTTTCTTACATTAATGCAGATTGAGGCAGTTTTCAGAGAAGGTAATACTGAAAACACTGTATTTTTAAAGTCTTCTGGAACTAAGAGAAGTTCAATTGGATAACGAATTACGCTTATAGTTGTTTTGTGTGTGTTTTTACAGGTAAAATGAAATTTCTTGCTAGAGTATTGCACGGTTAATACTTGACTGTGATAACTGGTCAATTTGTACAATTTTTTTTTTAATGTGGTTTTACTGTGTCTCTGTTGGTGTATTTTCAGTGAGCAGTCCCTCTTTATGATTCCCATTCTTCAGCAAGAGCCAGTCCTCTCCTACCCGATCCCTAAATCTTGCCTCATAAGTTTTAGTGCTCTGGAGTACCGTACATTTCCTATCATGAGCGTTTTTGTGTATGCCATCTAATAGTAGAATGGAGGTGCGAGCAGAAATGTTGTGGGTTTCCAAGCGTTGTAAGGGACATGGTGAATCAATGAGTGCAGTCATCTTGAGGCAGATGCCTCTCTTGTTTTCCTTTTGCATGACATTACTGTGACAAAAAAACCCTATTATCTATTTTGATCTGTCACAGCATCTGTTGGTAGATAAGAAAGGTTTGTGACCAGGAATTGATCCAGTTTGAGCAAGAATCATAGTAATTTAAAATAAACAGTTGTGCTTTCCAGTGCAAATTGAGAGTACCTTTTTACAATCAGATACATAGAAAATACAAAAATATTGTAAAATCTTTTTGTCTGTTTACAGAAAAACCTCCCAATAAAAGTAGTATGAGAATAGTGGTAGATGCTGAATCCAGGAAAAGAACAATTGGTGCAGGGGATGGTGGAGTTCCTACAAAGAAGACTTGGTTTGACAAGTGAGTGCTCATTAACACAAGATTGACTTAATAGTCGGAATTCTGTGCAGCTCTTTTGTGTAATCTGAAGCATGTATAAATCTGTATAAATTGCGAGCAAGTTAAACTGTGAATAACCTGACTGTACTAAAGTAAATCACACCGTAGTGTGGTCTGTATTTGACTGTCTTTTCTCAAAGGCAGTACAGAGATAACTGAAGTTGCTTTGAGTGATACCAAGATCTACTCCTTGAAAGCTGTAGTGTTGTAAAAAACAGAGAAGCTGCAGTGTGATTGTTGTTAGGGCTGACTGATTTCAGTTTTGAAATGTGAATTGTTCATTACTATTTTGGATTGAGTTGTCAGATATGTTACTGACAGAAAATATAGGGTGCAGTGCTTAGTGTCCAGATATACTGGGGATTTTAAGAGATTACTGGGACTGAGGAGAGCCTTGAAATAAGAGTTACTGCAAATGTCAGTGGGGAGGTTCTGTGGAATAGCTGAGGAGTAGTTTTTGGAGAGAAGCAATGTACAAGTCAGGGCTTACCAACACAAGCATCTTATTGTGAATTATCTAATGGATTTATATGCTGGTATGCTTGGGAGTATTGGTGGGGAAAACTGCAGGTATATGGGCCTTTGTCCAGTACTCTTGTATGTTTCTCTAAATTTACATTTTTTTTAAGTCTGCAGATCTTTCTGTCTGTGTAGCAGATGCTCCTGTGCAAGCATATATAATTTAACGTGGTGTTTTCTAGCTTGCTATGGATTTCTGGCTTGATTTTTATTTGTTGCAGGCAAAATTTTAACAGAACAAATAGTCCAGGTTTCCAGAAGAAGGTGCAGTTTGGAAATGAAAATACAAAACTTGAATTGAGGAAAGTTCCCCCAGAACTAAATAATATCAGCAAACTTAATGAGCACTTCAGTAAGTTTGGAAACTTAGTCAACTTGCAGGTAAGAGTCAACAAAAAGAAGGCAGTATGGTTTGACTTAACGATAGAGGTAGCTGCTAAAAGGAAAATGCCAAATGTTTTATAGCTGTTTCCCTGAAGGTGTTCTTATTATTTTCCTAAGTTGTTTCTTAAACAAGATTTCATTGTTTTTTAACGGAATTGTCATTCAAGAAGCAGAAATGAAATGTTCTAGTCTTCTTTTAATTTTTGAACAAAAGTTTCCTTACAGATAAGACTTCTAAGATACATTGTTTAAAACACTGAAAATTGATTGGAAGTGATTTTCCTCCACCCCTTTTCTCAAGTTTGGATCTGATATCATAAACCCTCTGTATTTTTTAGATAAATTGGGAGTACAGAAGACCTGTATTTCTCATCCAGAAAGCAGTCCTTGTGATATAGTTACTTTCTAGTCCCATAGCAGTGAGAGTTTATCCCTTATATCCCTTATTTTGTGGTGTATCCCAGTGACCCACATTTATAAACAAAAATAAGAAAATGATTAGGGAAACGTACAAAAGAGATTTAAAGAACTGAGGCCTAACTTGTGTTGATGTTATGTATTACAGGCTGTATGTGTAATGTCAGTATTTCATATCCAGTTACTAAGCTACTCTAATCTGATCTCTCATCATGTTTCATTGTTGAGAAGTTTCAGAAGGTAGCCAGTGTTTTCACGGACTGTTTTCTTGTTTGCATGGTGAGGTTTAACAAAGAGATGTGATAGAATGTTTTTGTGCCTAATGATAAAGTACAAATTAAACCTCCTGTGCCTGTCAGAACACTGAGGGAGTTTAAATATCTCTTAATTGCTCTTAAATATTTCTTAAGCCTTTCCGTAGTTTATCTGAGAATATGGGTCTATTAACAGGCAGTATGATTCAGTAAGGCAAGTAAAATTGTGTGTGAGTATGCATAGAGAGGCAGACATAGGTAGATAGATAATGCAAGCTGTCCTCTTCTTCCAGAAAGTATAATTTTGTCCTTTGGAAATGTCTAAAATATTATGTAAATGCTCAAATGAAAACCAAAATGGACTTTGTTATCTAGTTCTGACACTAGATAGGACATTTATTAACTGACCCCTGTATTTTTTGTAATGATGCTTCCTCTTGTCATATTTGTGATTAGAATTACTGTTTAGGTATTTTACTTGTTTGTTTTGGGTTTTTTAACTATTCTTTTAAGTTTATTAGCTTAATCTCAAGGTTGCATCTTGACACCGTGCTTTTCAAACAGAATCATGAAGGGCAAGTACTTATCTGCTGACCCATATTGGGTTTGAATTGTAAGCTTCTGAGCCCTGAAACTGGTGATTTTATGATAATAGGGACACAAATGAAGAACCTACATGCAGTAAGTTTTGTTCTTCTGTTTTCAATCTCAGGTTGCATACCAAGGTGATCCAGAAGGTGCCCTTATTCAGTTTGCCACACACGAGGAAGCAAAGAAAGCTATATCTAGTACAGAAGCAGTACTAAATAATCGTTTTATTAAAGTTTATTGGCATCGAGAAGGCAGTACACCGCAAATCCAAACTACTACACAGAAGGTAGAGGATCTAAGTCTATTCTGTGTAGAATCTTATGTAAAATAAAATATTTTGAAACATTTGTAAAAAAATACGTATAGGAAGTAAACTAAGTCCTTTTGAAATAATGTAGACTTCATGTAATTGTTTTCCAAAAGTTACTCTTTAATTCTAGATTCTTTGACCTTAGATACAAGGTTCAGGAGTCGATTAGCAAGATAATACTGAAGATATTTAAAGAAAACCTGTCTGTGACTTATGAAGAATTTGACTCTTGTCATCTCATGTGAAGCAAGATTTGATGCTACTGTCTGCTGAATAACGTCCATTTTGCTTTGACTAGTATAGACTTTTTTTTTCTTCTGGTGGGCACAGTAAAGACAGCAGAGTTATATTTATTTTCTTGGAAGATAATCTCTTCCAAAAGGTGCTGTTTTTAGAGTCTTTTCTTTTTTCCTTTCCTCTTGAGTGCGCATACTGTTTTAGAAAGGAGTAGTAGAATTAGTTTTACACAAAGGTATTTATATGTATATACAGATATATATACACATTTGTGTAGAGAGAGAGGACATGCGTGCAACGGTGTAAGAGAAGAGCTGCATTAGAGACACTGATTTAGTTGAAATGGATCAGGGACATTTTACATTTTAAGTGGAGAGGGAGGAGCTGATCTCTCTGGTATCCAGTGACAGAACACGTGGGAATGGTTCAAAGCTGCATTAGAGGAGGTTCAAACTTGATATTGGAAACCATTTCTTTACTGAGAGGGTGGTCAAACACTGGAATAAGCTTTCTAGAGGGGTTATCGATGCCCCAGGGCTGTCAGTGTTTAACAGGCATTTGGATAAAACCTTTAATAACATGTTTTAACTTCTGACTAGCCTTGAAATGATCAAGCGGTTGGAATAGGTCATCACTGTAGGTCTCTTCCAGCTGAAATATTCTATTCTGCGTTTTTGGATCAAATTGAACAGTGGAGCACCTATTGGTAATTGTCATGTGGGTAGTAGCATTAGCAACTTTTTAAGAATACAAATCATCAATTAGTGTTGTGGATCTTTGATTGGTTATGTGTGGCGAGCCAAATCAGATTTGTTAGCAGGTGTAGTGGTACTACCCAAACATAAGGGGAAGCTTGGATTCTCACAGCTTGTGTAGGTTATTGGACAGAGTATTTTTAGTTAGCTCCCAGTGTAGCAAGTCCCTCTAAATGCTTGTGTGTCTTGCTTTGTTGGATTTGCTGCCAATGTGGAACAAATTCGACACATAGAAGATATGGGGCAGGCTCTGTAGAAGTTCATTTACTTATATACAGTGGTATAAAGAACAAATGAGTTGTTAGAGGATTATTTCAATTGCCAATCTAAGTTCTGAATTCCTTCTTTCTCCAGATGGCGAATGTCATCATAATTTGGAATCAATGACCCAGTTTTCCATAGCAATCCTGCTGTAGAGCACATTAGGCAACAATTTCCTTTCTCTCCTCTTGTAAGAAATGTCCTACTTTTTATCTAAAAAAAATTGCACTTTTAAGGACACCTGTCTCACTGTATCCCCAGTTACCAGCCTTTAGATTAGAGTTTGGATTCAAATTCATAAATATCCTTGATGTTTCATGTGAACAAGTGCTTCTCAAACTGCTCTTTATTTTATAAGCTTGATTTGCTTCTGATCAGCCAGAAGAGGGCAGTGGAGTATGTAATTTGAATTAACACAATCATCACCTGTCTTGAGAAGGATAGATTGAATAGTTACTGATATCAACTTATTTACTGTTTATCTTGGTACATCTTGGAGTATTAATTGTGTATTTCCAAACAAATATCTGATCTGTATATTTCTTATTTTGGAAAACATGAATTTTAAATAATCTTAAGGTTTTTAGTGATGTTACTAGCTTTCCAGCACACCACCTCTGGCAAGTTAACTTTGAGTGAATTTCCCTTGATACCAGGTAAATAGTATTAAGAGTTCCTGCTTCACAAATGACAGCCTTTATCATGTGTCAGGAAGCTACAACTTGAAGTCTGTTGTGGGCGTACAGTGACAAGAAAAATTTAAACAGAAAATTGAAACATTAAGTGTGATGCTTTCATCTTCCTCAGTCTCAAAATATAAAGTCACTAAGTCACTAAGTTAAGTCACTAAACAGGTGTTGCTAATTCATAAGGCTTTCAGAAGCATTAATATGTTTACTTCTCTTTTTATTGCCATTAATATTTAGTAGGGTATCTGCAAGTAGTATGAGAACTTTTTTCTTACAGTACTTCTCATACTCTATTTGAATTTTTGTCAAGATTTCTGGTGTATTAATTAACTGCAGCTGAATTAATTTCACCTGCATTAATAATGGTTTCCAGCCAGATTTTCTGTGTGTCAGGCACTAAGTGCAGGCTTTTGAATTGTTGTTTTTCAGTGTAAAATCAGTTGGTGTTTAAGTTGTCGCTTCAGTAGTACCTGGTGTGCACAATTTCTTAACCATTGCTGTTTCCTCAGTAGGATTGCTTGTGGAAATTCTGAATGCAGGGGAAGTACTTGGTAAAGATGGTGGGAGTCAACCATAACAAATCACCAAATAAAAAGACTTCTGCCAAGAAGCAGAAATAATGTGCTCTTCACATCTTTGGTAGATAAAATAAGTAGTACTGGGTTTAAAAAGCAGCACAGGAAATTTAGGTTAAATGTTAAGAAACATTTTCTAATGCCAAAGGGTACTGAAACACTTTTCCTAGAGAGCTGATAGGATCTCTTTAATTGGAAGTCTGTAAGAACCATATAGAGAGATACTGTCGTTAATGACTTAGTTGTAGTTGGCTTTGCCCTGGAATGGGGAAATGGGTTAGGTGACCTCCTGAGGGCCATAAGTACGACAGGAAGCTTGCTTGGAAACTTTTTTATTTTTTTGGTTCTAAGTGTTTATGTTTTTGTCAAAGAAAAAAAAAAGCAAGGTAAATATTAGTTGCTCTGTTTTCTATTTCCTCCGTCCCAAGATTGCATGTCTCCATATCCTTCTTTCTTTTCTCTGTTTTGTCAAAGTTAAACACATAGGAGATGAAAAAGTAACTTATTGGTGTGAAATGTGAGAGTCTTTGTGATACAAGTTTGTAATTTCACTTTTACATAACTAAATGGTTGATGATGAAAGATTTGTGAAAGGAGTGAAAAGACTGCTTATTACTTTTTGTTTGGTTCTAAAAGGTGGAAATTAAGAATTAAGGAGGCATGATTAATAGATACAGACCAAGGTTGTTTGACCACTTCTGTGAGCTGCAAGTGCAAAATAGATGTTATCACTGTATGCACTACACAAATAGTCAGTATAACATCCTAAATCTCATGAAGTGTTTATTTATACCATCAGGTGAAAAAGCTATTGGATGATAGAAAGGAAGAAGTGTAAATCTAAATGCCACTGCAGCAATTTTGTTTTGTATTTATTGTACTACGTATATGTAGTGGCTTTTTGTTAATATTATGATGTGGGGTTTTTTTTGGGGGTGGTGTTACAGGTAATACAACCCTTAGTTCAGCAGCCGAGTTTACCAGTGGTGAAACAATCAGTCAAGGAGCGATTAGGTCCAGTACCTGCAAGTAATATTGAACCTGCAGAAGCACAGAGTGCCAATACAGAAGTCACTCAGGTATGTATAATAGTAATAAAATCAGTCGCATGTTTTTCTTTCTGTAATAGGTTCCATAGTGTATTGAATGTATCCATTACAGTTACTCATATTGTGCAAGTGCATATTTTACTACCTATAGGTACATCTAATTTGATTGAGAGTGGTGTTTTGATGTTAATTTTCCTCAGTGCAATGATACTTGGCTTTCTTACCCAAGGATGGTACTTCATTTTTAGTACCATAGATTTTTACTTAATTTTTAAAAAACCTAGAGACTCTATTTTGAAACCTGAAAATATTTTCAAAGTTGGTTTCTATCTGAAGAACTAGAAACTATTATTTTTCTTAATATTATATCTGCTAAACAGCTAGAGGCATTAGAGACAGATGATCAGTATCTCAAAATGTTTTCAATATTTGTATGTCATCCTTAATATAAGGAAGAATGTAACTACGGCACCAAAAATGACAGAATGTTGGCATGTTACTCTGACTAGAAATAGCCTTTAAATTTTTATTGTGTTAGAAGTATTTCATTATTAGCATTGTGCCACTACTTTAATTTTACTTCTGGAAAGGAAGACCACCACACTTGAGAAAACATTTGTGGTTTAAATTCAAACAACTTTCTGCAGTTGATGCCTGCAAATACCAGATTATAAAAGACAAAAACTGAAGTGTGTTTATAAGGGCCTCTGTAGATAATCCTCTGCTAACTAGCATGTCATGGACTTCCTGCAAAAAATATGTAGTATGATCTTTGATTCCAAATTTGGCTTTGTTTTCTCTAATCTAGTTATAGATAGATGTATATTAACTATAAAATCGAATATCTAAAATAGATTTTATCAACTGTTTTAATATTATTTTTCTTGTTGCTTAAAAGTCTGTGGTTTTGTTAGTTAAATTGTTTTTTTTCTACATTTCTAACATTTGGGATTACAGAAGAAACAGTAAAATATTCATAAGGTAAAATATTTACCTTAATATTTACCTTAATATTTTAAGGTAAAACTTTAATTTTGTTTTGTTTTCTTAGAATGTGACTAAATTATCTGTGAAGGATAGACTGGGTTTTGTGTCAAAACCGGTTACTCCAACAACTGAAAAGGTAAGAGTATGTCTCATTCTCTTCCTCTCACTTTTAGTTTCAGTAGAATTTTTATTATAAAGCCCTTTGTGTCAATATTAAATTTGTTTCATAACTATGAATAAAGTTATTGGCTAAAGGTTGATTTTATGAAGTATATTATATTGAAACTTAGCTTAGCAGATGGCTAAATGGTTATAAGAAGAGTAAAATGTGCTAGGACAGAAGCTGCTTTTCTGCGGTTTTTGCTTTGATATGGCAGATTCCTAGCTACATATGTTTCAGGATCTCAAGCTCTTAAAAGAATACAGAAGTAAATTTAAAATATAAGTACATTTTGACGCTACATATGAATCTATTGAAAGCTTTTCTATAAAAATGTTTTTGGGATTTTGTGTCCCTTAAAATGTGATGCTGTAAACTTTTACCCTACTCTTTGGTCTTACAATTTGCAGTACTTGCGAAAAGATAAAAGTGAAAATTAATCAGTATAGAAAGCACAGAGAGAGGTAAGGTGGAAAAGGTGCATCTGAATTGTGGTTTTGAGTTACGCCTTTTGCTCAGTGGTTGCAATTTTCAGAACACGGAGGTGGTGATGTATTTACTTTAGTAGGAAAGTTTATGATTAATGTTTCCAGATCTACTGAACACCTTAAGGGACAGGCTTTATGGATGTTTATAACATCCATTTGAGAAAGACTTTTGGTAGGAAGGCAGCAAGTTTTATCTGGTAACAAGATTGCTTTGTCTATTCTGTTGGGAATTGGCTTGACTGAAATAAACGAAGTATTCGCTGTGTTTCACTCCCTGCCCCTACAGTATGGCAGTTAATGCATTTAGTGGCATCTAACAAGTAAAATTCTCTCTAAAGATACTATGCTGTACTCAACAATAGGTATTGTTACCTTTGTGTATTGAGTTTTAATTGTAGATGTCCCTTTGACGCATTTCAAGCCAAACAGTCCACCTAAATGGACTGATTTTGGCTTCTTGCCTGTATTCTTTTTTTGTTTGATCAGTTGCATTCTTGTTGCCCTAAACTAGTTACAGATAAATATGTAACTGTGTATTCCAGAATGACATTTTAGATAAATACTCTATACTTTAGAAATAGGAAGTCTGCTTCAGTTAGAATGGAAATTCATTTTTTTTCCCATGTTCTGCTAGAGTTGAGTTATTCTGAAGTGCTTTTCTACAAAAAGTAAATTTGTGCTGAAGGTTTTCTGCTGTGTCGTCTTGTAGTGCAGACTGGTTTTGATGAGCTGCTGGGCTGTTCAGTGAATGGGTTGTGAAGCAGCTGTTTCCTTTGCCATTTTTAGTAGGGTTCTGAAACCTGATTTGCCCTATTTTACCTACTACTGTCCCTTTACAAGGAAATACCTTGCTTAATTTGCAGTGACAATGATCTATAACCATTAGAAATTAAAAATTGTCAGCTGTCAAAAAAACAGATGTCGTGTCCTAGACTTTTTTTTGCTTCTGTCTGATCGCAGGGTTTATCAAGAACTTTACAGTGAGAAAATAGATAGCTATGTTTCCCAAAGAGCAGGAGGAAAAGGAGATGAAACAGTCATTGTGAGGCCTTACAAGATCTGTATAGGGACTTAAAATCTATGAACTTCTGGAAGGATTCACAGTATTCTTCTTTGAATAGTATTAAGAGATTTAGAAGACATTAACATGTTGCTTCTTGCTCTTGTATATTAGTTGATGCAGGTATATCTGCTGTGGCATCTCTCCTTATGTTAAAGAGATGAGGAAGCGTGGTTCACTCTGCCATGAAGACAGTTCAGGGCAAAAAGAGTGTGTCAATATTTTTGTCTTGGTCCTCTGTTTGTGATGTAGCCTGTCCTGAATCTGCTTTGTAATGGGAACCACGATTGCATTGTGTATACATTAATGTGCTTTAATGAGTTTAAAAATACTTCATCTTCTTTTTAATGGCCTGCTTAAAACATCTTCTATCACTTTTTATAATACCCCATAACATGCTTTGATTTTCTTTTTTGTTCTCTTTGTGCTGCTTACTCTAGAAAACAATATATTGTGCGAAGAAATAGTATAAATAGCACAATGAAGTGAAAAGCTTTTGTATTGTGTTCCTGTCGCAAATTCTTCTGATCTCTTGATCTTTTCTATCTTTCTTATATTTCTTGGCTGTCTCTTTCTTTTCTTCTCTTGGTGGGTGTTGTGTCTTATTTTATGGAGTGCATGGTGACCAACAGACTCTGCATGCAGCTTTTAATTTTCCACATATATATATATATTTTTAAACTCCTGGAAATGATACCATTTGCATAATTGCTGTGATTTGCTAACAAGGTGGACAACATCATGCCTCTATCTCCAGCAGTTAGCCATGGATTTATCAGTACTAACATGGCCAAAGTGTCCTTTAAGGAATGTGATAAAAGAACAGAACAGTCCAAATCTTCAGGTATTCTGGGAATGTACATAGTATACTTTAGAGAGGGTGTATAGCAGACAACTGTGTTCTCAGTAAATCATGGAGAAATTTTCATACCTCATTCCAAATGTAGGAAAGAGAGCAGAGAGGCATAGGAGTCTCTTCCTTTGCTGTACGATGTTGAAGACTTCCCCGTATTTGAGTTACTTCTTGTTGATTGTGCAAGCTCTGCTTTGCATAAACTACCTGTAAAAAAGATCTATCGTATCTACTTTGGACCTTGGTCTCTAAAATTATGTTCATTTTTTGCTTGGAAAATTCATGCAGCCATTAAAAACGTATTTTAAACTTCAAAACAAAAAAAGAATCTTCAGTTATTATTGGTAAAATCTCAGTTTTCTGTTTCCTTAATTATGCTCAAATACGTAACATTTTATATATTTGAAACCTGGAAGTACATATGAAATCTCAGTGGAAAGGATTTATAATCTTATGTTTAGAATTCTTATATATCTGGTATGAAGCTGCCTCTTTAAAAACTGTTTAACTTCAGCAACTCCACATATAATGGTTACACCATTTTTTTTATATTCCATATTATCAAAACATACAAAAGAAAAGATGCTTATATATTTTTAAGCACTCACTTTTTTTTTTTTTAATTGAAATTCACTGGCAAAAAAAAAATAAAACAATTTCCTCCTATAGGTTTTATCCACTTCTACTGGCTTGACAAAAACTGTGTACAACCCTGCTGCTTTGAAGGCAGCACAGAAATCTTTGCCTGTTGTTTCCACTTCCGTGCTAGACTCTAATGAAGCACAGAAGAAAAAACAGGTAAATTAAATATACTTCTTTATGAAATGGACCTAGATTGGGAACTTGTGACCACTAGAGATAGTGCAGTAGGTATATTCATCTCAAGAGCACAGATGAAACTAGTTACAAGATTTAAATTCCTTTCAAAGACAGAAAATTCAGCATTGTTTTTTTATTTTTGCAGTGTATGTTCAGGCAGTGTAAGCAGGTTTAAAACTCTCTGGAAGTTCAAAATGTGAAACACTTTTACCTGAAAGCAGGATCTCCATGTTGAGGCACAAATTGTCTGTTGTGAATGAGAAGAAAGTGTAATGTAGTCACTCTTCTTCTCTCTTAAGCCTCTCTGGAACTGACCTTTATTTTCATTAAACTGGCCTTTATTCTCACTGTGTTTTGTACTTGTGACCAAAATTGTTTCTTCACTTGAGAGAACTCAGAACTGTATGACCCTGCATTTTGTTGTTTCCAAAATATAGTTCTGCTTGCTTAGAATTTTCAAAGAACCTGGTAAAGCTCCTTGTTTCAGGTTTATTCTTATCCTTTAGAAAAACTAAATATAAGATAATGTTTATCTTACCGGTTTCAAACCACAAATTAAGAGTTCACTACTAAGTTAGATTCAAACATAAATATTGAAATCAGTATAACCACTAAACAAAAATTTTAGCCCATTGATAAACTTCAGTAACTAGTGCCTAACATAATTTGAATTAGGAGTTTGTAGCTGCATGTCAGTTGTGGGATTGATACAGACTTTAAAGAAATCACTTCTAATTTTGGGATTTCATTTCATGTGTCCCCTAAAACATGTTTTTCAGAATTAGAGCCTTTACCTTTCAAGTTAAGATGCTAAGTGCCTGTGAAATGGCAAAAAGCTCGTAATGAAATTATTGACTCATCATAACAGCTGTAGGGGTTTTTTGAGAGAAGACTGGCTCTTCTTTCACATACTCTTGTGCTCTTTCCTCTCTTCAGAGTTTTCTATTACAATATACTAGTACTTGTGGAAAAACATGATTTTTGGGACTCACTCCCTTCTTTCCTCCTGTCTCCTTAGTTTTTCTTAGCATTCTTCCACTTGTCTCTTTTTCCCTTTCCCTTCAGAAAAATGATTGCACACTGTATTGCAAAACTAACATTTCATGCAGCAGAAGTTGTCAGTATTTGGGAAGACATACAGAAACATTATTACTCTTTCTTTTTTACATCTGTTTTGCCTTTACACTCTTTCTATAAGGTAATCCATGTGCAGTGTGATCCCAGTTGATTGGTGATCTAGAGGTGCAAAATCACCTTCTTCCTCTCCTCTTTTATCCCATTAAATATGTTGGTATCAAAGCTCTCAGTTGTTTTCTACAAGTATCTTGCTATCTAAGACTTAAGCATTCCATGTCTGAGAGCAAGAAGCAATTGCTTTCTCTCAAGGAGCATTAGTGGGAGCTGAGCACAGCAGCTGTGGCATCTCCTCCTGCTTCTCCTTTTGAGTGCAATGTGTCACATATTTATCAGTTTCAATTCATTTTGATTTGCCTGTTGCAATGTCAAGGTTCTGTGTTTAGCAGCTTGAGTAGTAGTACATGTCACTTCCAGGTTATAGTAGTCAGATGCAGGAGGGATGTTTTTCTTTGGGTAATATTTTAATTATTCAAAATAGAAATTTTTTTTTGTTGTTTTTTTTTGCTTATAACTGTACTGGTGGATGTGTTTTAATTGATGGACTTAATTTACAGTTGCTTTCAAGATACTGTCCTTGCACATATGACTCTTGTGTGTTGTACCACTTGTCGTAGTGTATTATATTGCCTTTCAGCCTTCAGTGGAGTTGTGAAAAGGGTTGCTTTGTACGTAAGTAATAATGAATTATTTCCAGCACAGATCTAACTAAGAAAGGTCATTAGATCCTTCACTGATTTGTTGATACATTGTTTTCCAAAATATAATTTGAAATATTGCCTATTAGTACCTTGAGTTTCTGTTACAAATTTTTTCCTTGTTATTGTACGTTACTACTGTATAGTTGTCATGTATATTTTTGTTCTGGCGTTTTTTTTTTTTTTTTCAAAATCTAGAAACTTTCTGTAATTTTTTATGCTTCTAGGAAGCATTACGACTTCAACAAGATGTGAGAAAAAAGAAGCAGGAAATCTTAGAGAAGCACATTGAAACACAAAAGGTAAAATGTTAGCATTAAAGTAAGTTTGTCATTTGGTTGTAAAAATCTCAAGTCAGTTCTGTAAAATATTTCAGAATTTGTAAGCATGAGCTACAAAACTGACCTATAAAATAAGCATTTGCTTAGAATGGTATCATCACATTGGTTTAAGTTTAGACTTTTAATCCAACTTGTCTTGTTAGTTCACTTAAACTACAAGCTTGAGCAATTTTAGTTAAAATTGCCGAATTTGGGTTCCACATGCAAATGTGTTTTGGGAGAAGTAGAAGCCTAAGAGTTCTACTTGACAAGAGTGGAAGAGATTCATGTAGAAAGGTGTGCTTGACTGTACTTAGGCTTAGGAGGAGAAAAAGGCCAAAATGTCGTTTGAGTTGAATAAAAATTTTGAAATAATTTAAGTATGTGGAGCGTATTTGTCCAAATGAAATGGAGATAGCAAATGCTCAGTAGCATATGAATTAGAGATTCAAAGATTTTAATTTAATATAAGCTGTTAAAAGCCCTATATGTTGACTTTGAAGAGCACAGTAAAAGGAATACAATATTCTGTTTTTCCATTAGTTGTAATGAGCACTGGAATACAGATCTTTAATAGTACTTGTGAAGTAAAAAGATATATTCTATTTTTTCTTTAATTGGATAGATGCTGATTTCAAAGCTGGAGAAGAATAAAGCCATGAAGTCAGAAGACAAAGCGGAAATCATGAAAACGCTGGAAATTTTGACTAATAGCATTACCAAGTTAAAGGATGAATTAAAAGGTGTATCACCGGGAGGAGGGGCTCCTTTAAAAAGCATGAAAACTAAGACTCAGGTACTCAAGTTTTGGTCAGCTTTTTAATAAAATGAATTTACCTGCTTTTGTCAGCAGAAAAAAATATGCAGCTACATCAGCAGTTTTTAGAACCATACTGGTTTAATTTTAAAGTTCTTTTCGTTTTTGAAGTGAGATTGGTTTTGTCCTCTTTTTAAAGGAGCATAATTAATTTTAAAACCATGCTGTCTTCTAAAAGGTTTATCCACCATTACACAGGTATTACATCAAATCAAAAAAGCCCCAAAATCTTGTGATTATTTCTGTTGCCTTATCAGATCTTTTGTGTTTAGTCTATCGTTTTCTTAAGTTTTTAATAGAAATAATGAAAATAGCATTTCTTCTGCAAATAGATTATCATTATGCAACACAGATATTGTCTGGTCAGGTTTAATACACAAAAGAAACTGCTACATGAAACTAGTCAAACGCTGGTACGTAATTCTCTGGGGTTTTTATGTCACTGAAATATTTCAATATTTTAATTAAGCCTTTTAGATTGAAGACTATACTGCTCAGTTTTCCTTTAATCTGTCCACCCATGTTTGGGTTCTACCTGTGATAGGAGTTCTCCTCCTTTGCTGTCGTTCTGGTTAGTATTTGGCTAAAAACAGTTTCCTAACTGCTCAAATACACAATTACATTACATTTTTAAAATGCAATATTTTGCTTTTTCTAGAAGTACGTATTCCTAAGCAGGTTACAAGGAAATTAAGAATTAAGCGAGACTTTGAGAAATAGCCGTTCAAGAAATTAAATGTGTTCCTTTAAATACATTAGAAGCTTTTCTTGCTTGGTAAAATCAGGAAGCGCATACTAATAAAAGAGTAGATGTTTGTCCAGTGTATTTTCCAGTAGAAGACAAAAAGTCTTGCACTTGTCATGCTGTTTTCATTCAGATATTAAATCTTCGGAATGCTTAGTCTTCTGATGTTGAGGATGTTTTTTTTAAAAAGCTGTTGTAACATTACAACCCGTATTTACTGAATCATTAGTTTTCAGTTTGAAACAGCGTTTCTACTGCTTTATTTTACACAGAAATATAGGCATTTAAAGTAAGTGCAGTGTAGATTACAGTGATGTACAGTTTTGAAAAGAAATATCAAAAAGAAATACTGAAATGAGCTGTGTGTACTCTCTGTAACTTCTTACATTGTTCATCAGTCAGGAAAAAGTTGAAGCAGTGTATTTTTGTCCTTAAAATGGACATAAATTATAATTTCTGGAAGTCACTTTATGCTCCTTAAAACAAATTTAGTTTCTGTGGAATACTCTGCTGTGTCTTAGAGGGGGAACTAATGGTAATAGGAAAAAAAAGATTCAGACATGGCTATAAGAAGATCAAATTCCTCTCTTTTTTTGGAGATGAGAGAAGATTTTTATGTTTTTGGAAGAGAGTGGATGTTGTTTGATAAGAAAATGTTTCTGAGTGGTCTGGACAAAGTTACCTACCTGTAGAGTGAATTTAAACAATGAAAGTCCTAGAAATTGTCGATGTTCTCCAAGCTGCACTGGAGAAAACCTCATGTTTTTGTGAAATACTCCTCTGCTGGTGGTATACTGTGCTTCATAAATTTGAACAGGAAAATAGTTTATAATAGTTTCAATCAAAGAATAATGATTGGTTGTGGGTTTTACCACATGCAATGGAAAGAATCCAGAACCATAGAAATTAAGAAGCAAGTTGCATCATGAAAACTCGGTAAATTCTTGACTAGAAAATAGTAAATGCAGCATTTTAACCAGTGACAGTTATTTTATCCTGAGAGTGGTCCAGTACGTTCTTAGAGTGGACAAGAAAATAGTCTGATAACACAAAGTTGCTCAAAAGGGCTGAGGTTAGAATGGATTTCTGGGGATTGTCCTGTTCCATCACCAGGCACTGCTACAGAGAGTCTGGATGTCTTCTTCACTAATGCACACTGGGAATTTAAACACATGGATGAGGTCCTGTTCCCCCACCACCTTCTCATCCTGGAGTTGAACCATCCCAACTCAGCCATATAGAGGGTGCTTCACTGCCTTAATGATCTTTGTGACCTTTCGCTGGACTCTCTCCACTGTGTTTCTCTTGTGCTGGGAAGGCTGGAACTGGACACGGCACTCTGTATGTGGCCTCACCACTGCAGAGTAGAGATTCACCTCCCTCAGCCTGCTGGTGGTGTGCTTCCTAATGCAGCCCAGGAGGCTGTCAGCCTTCTTTGTCACAAGGACACCTTCCTGGCTTATGTTCAGCTTCTGCTCTGCTACCAGGACACCCTAGGTCCTCTTCTTTTGGGCAGCCCCCAACCTTTACTGTTGGCTGCAGTTATTCTTCCCCAGATGTAAGACTTGGCATTTACCTTTATTGAAATGCAGGAGGTTCCTCCTGCCCTGTTTCTCCAGCATGTCAAGATCTTTCTGAATGGAAATACAACCAACTGGTGTAGCAGCCACTTCTCCTAATTTTGTATTATCCACAAACTTACAGAAGGCCCACTCTGTGTTACCATCCAGGTCACTAATGAAGATATTAAACAGTATTGACTGCTGGGGTACACCACTAGTGACTGGTCTTCAGCTGTGCTTCTGTCACTGATCAGAACCTTTGAACCTAGCAGCTCAGCCAGTTTTCAGTCTGTCTTACTTTCTGTCTAGTCAGTACTTCACCCCTTTGGCTGTGAGGATGTTGTGTGTGGCAGTGTTGAAAGCCTTACTGAAGTCAAAGTAAACAACTTCCACTTCTGTTCTTGTCCACCAAGCCAGTCACCTCATTGTAAATGGCTGTTAAGGTCAAGCATGATTTCTCCTTTCCTAAATCACTTTCTTGTTCTTAGAATGCTGGGAAATGTTTTCCAAGATCATTTGCTCCTTCATCCTCCCAGGGATTGTGGTGAGGCTGACCAGAAGGTAGTTCCCCAGATTTCCTTGCCCTTCTTGAAGATCAGAGTGACATGTGCTTTTTTTTCAGTCCCAAGGAACCTCCCCCAAAAGCCATGACCTTTCAAAGATAATTGAGATTGCCTTTCCAATTACATCAACAAACTCTGTCAGTACTTATGGTTGCATGCTGTTGGGTTCCAGGTATTCTGTGTATGTCCAATTTGTTTCAATGTTTCCTAACTTGGTTTTCTTCTGACAGAGGTAAGGCTTGCTTGCTCCAGGCTTTTCCACTGATCTCAGGATCAGGAGTTGCCAAAGGCAAGTCTTCAGTAAAGACTAAGGAACAGGAGGTATTGAGTGCCTCAGCTGTTTCTGTGTCCCTTGTTGCCAGGTCCCCTTTTTCCACATTCAGCAGTTTTCACATTTTAGTATTCCTCTTGCTGCTGATGGACCTGCAGAAGCCTTTCTTCTTGTTCCTCACTTCCCTTCCCAGATTAAATTCTAGGTGGGCTTTGTCTTTCCAAACCACTGCCTGCATGCTCAGACAGTTTCTCTGTATTCCTTCTGTGATCTGAACCTGCTTCCATCTTTTGTACACGTTGTGTTCAGACTTAAGTTCTGTTAGAAGCTGCTTGTTCATCCACGCAGGCCTCCTGCCACTTCTGCTTTATTTCCTGCATGCTCTGGAACTTGGAGGATGTGATTCTTGAAAACCATCTTGCCTTTCCAGCAGATATCCAGGCCCAGGGTCTTCAGACGGGAGACTTCTTCCGGTTGTCTGAAGAAGGCCTCAGCTACTTGTTTTACCTGGGCAGGCAGTGTGCAGTACACACCCACTGTAGCATTACCCATGTTGCTCTGCCATTTTGATTCTCACTCATAAACTTTCGACTTGCTCATAATCCATCCCCAGGCAGAGCTCCATGCATTCCTACTGCACTGTCACGTAAAGGACAGCTCCTGCTCCTTGCCATCCTGGCTTGTCGTTCTGTGAGAGACCATATCTGTCCACTGCAGCGTTCCAGTTTTGTGAGTTTTCCTGTGGTGTTTCTGTAGTCTCAGTGAGATTGTAGCCCTGTAACTGCACACAGACATCTAATTCCTCTCCTTTTTTTCACATGTTGTGTGCATTAGTGTACAGGATCTTCAGAGAGGCACTGATTTCCCAGAAAATAAAGGAAATTTTCCCCTGTGATACTGTTCTGTAGGTCCTCCCTCATTTATGTGGATTGGTATGTGTATGCTTGAGGTTGGTTCCCCTTCAACCCAGTTTTGTTGATCTTGAGATCTCTTCTGCCCAGATCACCCTTTGCTTGGCAACCTGGTTCACCCCTTCCTTGTATGATTGTTTTTTTTACTTAGCAGAGTGAGACAATATGCTAATTGGAATTACAGTTATAATGAAGTTAAATGACCTGTTTTCCATTTCCTTTGTAATATGAAAAGTGAAGAAATATTTTTCGCAAACCCATTTAATAATGGACAAAATATTCCAAATGTACAAACATTGATTTTATTGATAGCTTTCCTCTCAGGGAGATGGTGCGTTATGTGTGAGCACTGTTTTGTTAGTATTCGAAAAAGAGAAAACAATCAGTCCCATCTGACCTTTGTGAAAGTGAGAAATTAACAGATCCTTCAGTTAAAGTTTACAATTTTGACAATTTTCTGAAAGACTTTGCTCTAGGTTCTCCTACATTTTCTTAGCTTTGAAAGCCTGGGCAGCTCAGAAGACCCTGCAGACTTGAAGATGAAGCCCATGTGACTGTGCCATTATCTTTACCTATTTTTGTCTTGTTCTAGTTCATACAGATTACAAAATACGCTTCCTCCCTGAGTGTAGAAGCCTTTGCTGCCTCTTGGTGTATCTTGAAGGAGGGGAGGTATTTTCTTCTTGAGACCTGGCACAGCTCTGTAAAAGAGAAGTCTTCATTAAGAATGCTAGAAATAAACCTCAAAAGTTTAGAGATTTTCTTTACGACACCAGTGTCACTGGCTGCTTTGTGAGTTCTAACTGCTAGTCATTATTAGACTTCAGAAGTGGTTGTTTTGCCATATCATTGATGTGTTGCAACACAGTGGGATTTGAGAGAAACAATGTTTCCAATTTTGAAAGCTTTGAAAAACATTTTACTGGAGATAATGGATTTTGTTTTGTGGTTGCTGTAGATAATCAGAAAATATGGCTGAAAGGAGGTCAGATTGAAGTTGCCAGTTGAATAATCCAGCTTTCTTTTTTTTCTTTTAAAGCTTCCAGGAAAACAAACTAACAAAAAAAAAACCCTTCTTTATCATTCAGTGGTGATACTTAGTTTCCAACTATCACAACTGCAAAACCTTCATCACTTGACAACCAGCCTTTGAACACATTACATGCTGTGATTTTGAATCAACAGGTGTAAATATAAAATTGTTTCACAATCATCTATAATTTTATCCTTCATTTGTGATGTCACTGAAACATTAAAAAAAAAAATCCAATTTGGAACAGAAAATTTTCATGTTCACATAAAGCCCTTTCCTGCACCTGTACCAGCACCTGCACCTCACTGATTGCAATAAGCATGTCTAAATTTGGGTTCAGTCACCTTTCAGTTTCATATATATTTTGAATTTTCTAGTAGTTTCTAAGAGTTTTTTTAACTATGTGCTGGAAGGCATCCCCGGGCGCATCAGAGACCAACCTTTTGTTAGCAGAGGTCTTGTTACGGTGTTTTTTCTACCGTGGTCTGAACAGAACTACCACTTGTGCTTTTTCCGTTATGAAATTGTGATAGACTTAGATGCTTTTTCTCATTATTGATTAGAGATTTTTGTATTTGTTCATAATTGTACTGCATTTGTTCATAGAATCCTTTTTTATCTCATCATCACTACCGTATAATTTTGCATTTTCTATTTTGTGTATCTGTAGTTTAGGAAAAATCCCATTGGCTTTGGCTGTGTGTTAGTCTAAAAGGTTTGACATCACCAAGCTCAGAAACATTCTACTACACATGGAAGTGTCATCTTGCCAAGAATCTCCTAAGCTTGTGTTTGGTTTGTTTATGAAGGTGGAAACCTAGTGTAGTAAAGCAGTATGCCTGCAAAGTTGCAACTGTGATCTGAATTAATAAGCCACAACTTGATTAAATTTAAAATTCCACTACAGCTTATGGTTTTCAAATTCCTTTTCCTTAGAGTTTCCAGGGATCGGTTTTTGAGGTAGTGGTGCTGCAGCAGATTTCTGCCTTCCCTGGAGGGAATCTTTAAGTCTCTGTGTATTTCCGAAATAGCTTCCTGGTAGGAGCGTAGCAATAGATTCTTGGGTTTTATCGGAAAATTGTTTCCTCAGTAGAGAATGTGAACTGTGCAACTAATAATTTACCATAACAATTTCTTAGATGCAGAAAGAGTTACTAGATACTGAACTGGATTTATACAAGAAGATGCAAGCTGGGGAGGAAGTTACAGAATTAAGACGAAAATATACAGAGCTACAGCTGGAAGTATGTTTGTCTCCTCTTTTGTAGCAATTAACTTTTAATCAAATGTTTTCATATATGTTTATTATCTTGTGTATTGTATCATAAACTATTTTGTTTCAGAGTGCAATATTAAGTTGCATATACATGGAGGAATTTAGCAATATTTTAAAAAGTCAATTTCTAAATTCCACTGAGGTAGAGAAATAGTATTGTCTCTAATTTTGATTGTTAATTTGTTTAAATTCTGTAACTCTTAAGATGATGTTATATTTTATACATTTGTGGTAGTAGTAATGCCTTGAGACTGTGGCATGTTTTTAAATTGTTGCCTGTAGGTGGTGTTATGTTTGATACAGAAGAGTTAGAACACACTGTTTGATCTTTTATTCTTAGGTGTACTCTTAGTGAGATTAACCAAAAAGGCTGAAGTGCCAAAAGTAGTAGTAGTGGAACATTCATTTCCAGAGGAGGATTTCCCAAAAGCGAATACAATGTTTCAAGAAGTGTTCAATGTATAGAAACACAGTTTTTCTTAATGTACTTGCTTTTAAAAAAATTCAGAAGACTGTGCAAGATTCTTCATATCTGTCTTATTTTGAGAAATTCTGAATGCTGTGCGTGTTATTCTGTGTTATATTGCACTATCTTGCTTATATGATTATGTAATATCTACTTAATTGCATGATAATCTTATCTCTTTTTACTGTTAAGCAGGCTGCTGTGTCGCTTAAATCCTTCTTGTCTTAATGAAGTTTGGTCATGTCTTATGTATAACTACATATGAACACAGTGCACATAAGTATGGCTAAGTTGCATTAAAATCTTACTTTAAAACTAAGTTGTTACACAGCTCTGATAGTTGTGAAAATAGGTTTGTTAATAAGCCAAGCCCAATGTAACAAGCCTTGATTTTACTGTGAGAAAACCCAAACAGTATACAGTTTGATTGTTGAGTCAGCATGATCTTTAACTTTCCGGATTATTCGTTTAACTTTTTTTTTTTGACAAAACAACAACAAAACCCCCTACAATATTATTTTTACAAACAAAAAAAAAAGTGAACCACATACTATCATAAAATTATCTGAATAATTTCATTAATAAAGCCATAACAGCTCTCATGGGTCATATCACTGGCATGCACTTAAGTAGTCACATCAGTGCTTGAGTTGTAAACACTTTGGATATGTCAAAAACATTCTGGTGACTTCATTTAATGTTTGATTGTTACATCAGATCTATTCGGATTTGAAAAGTTTTTTTTTTTTTTCTTGTGATAAATGTTGTAATTAAATCCTTCAAAGTGCTTTTTGAAACTTAAAATTAACTTTTGCAAATTGTTTTTTAAATCGCTGTGAGAGATACTGTCATTGGCCTTTTGACTTTTCTTGGAGAGTTCATGCCAGTTCTTTACAAGGGCTATACAGGTATTATGGGAATGGAAATTAGTGAGTACATAGAGCCAGATTTTTAGTGAGTATTTTGTCCTTGGAGGTGCGTAGTAGAGCCCCTGTTTCATACCTCACAATTCTGTGGCCAAAAGCTAATGCTGCGTTAGTTCTAGTCAGAATGAAAGTCTTGGCTGGACACTGAGAGACAAATTAAGAGATGGATAAAGAGACAAATTGAGTAGTTAGTCACCACATCAAGAAAATTTGTTAATGAAATTTCAAATGTTGTGCTGCCGTTCCTTTCTCCTATGAGGAATTATCCTTGCAGATAAGAGCTCTTTTGCGATCTGCTTTTAATACCTGGTTCTTCTTCCCTATATCCATCCTATTTTTGATTTTTTAATAAGTAACAGTGTTAGCTTTTTAATGTTATTAACATGCTCACCTTTTGTTATTTTAAGACCTGTAAGCTGCTCTTTCTGAGGCTTGTTTGGGAATATGTTTTCATAGGTAACATCAAAATATGTGTTTGTTAATTTTGTCTAAATATCTAGATTGTGAATTTTAATATGTCAATATGTTATGTATAAACATCTTAGGCTGCCAAACGAGGGATTCTTTCTTCAGTTCGTGGTAGAGGGGTTCATGCAAGAGGTCGGGGTGCATCACGTAGCAGAGGTAGAGGAATACGAGGCCGGGGTAGAGGCAGAGGAGTTCCTGTGCATGCAGTTGTGGATCATCGACCTAGGGCATTAGAAATCTCTGCATTTACAGAAAGTGATAGAGAAGATCTTCTTCCTCATTTTGCGGTATGTGGCAATTTTTTTGTTCTTTGGATGACAGTCTTCTTGTTTTCTCTTGATATAATTCATCTGGAAACATTATTTAGGAATGAACCTGTTCATGGAAAAAGAGGATACATCAGAAAAAGGTGTAACCAATTACACCATTGATTCAACTAGTTATAAAAGTAACCACAGAGCATTTACAAGACTTGTGGGGTTTTTTTATTAAAAGAAAGGAAATTGGGAATATAAAGCAATGACTTTTTTCAGCATATATGTAAAATAGTTACAAATTATTAGATATAGAAAGATAAAATAACTGAAAGGATGGTGAGAAGAAAGACTGATTCACTGGCCAAACTTTCAGTGCCTAAAGTCTGTTTATCTTCATTGAAATATCTTAACAAGTGCTTAATGAAAATTTCACTGAGGATTTTCAGTGCCTTTGCCTGACTTTCTGAATTTAAGAATCAAGATGAGAATTGTGCAACCGTATGCAGATCTTGGCAGGACAGCCAAAGGTTTCTGTCTCTTTGTCTGTGTAAGCTTAAGAAGTCAGAGCTTTTTATACTTTTTTTTTCCCTGTTTTTAGTCTAAAAAATTATAAACTGCCATTTTTTAGCAAATTTTTATTTGCAAATATAATGAAGTAAGAAATCAGCGTAAATTTATAGAAACGCTTATCCTCTACTATAATAAATTCTACTCCAGTTAATGTACTTAATATTTCCTGTCTGGCAGCCATGCAGGTAGGTTTTAGAAAAAACAAAGGCCAACAAGGACCTGTCTCTCCTTTTTAAAACTTAAAAACCAAACGAAACAAACAAAAAAAACCCAACCAACCAAAACAACCCAAATGAACAAACAAAAAACCTACCACTATTATAATAATTTTTTAAGGTGTGTTTCCAGGAGCTATGTATATATACACATATATAAATGTATATATATATTTTGTTCCCCTTAAATACACTGCATCATATCTATGAAGAGGAAAGAAAAAGGGAACCATTGTACCCATAAGGGGGGACCAAAATACTTTCTATAGAGATTAATGTCATACTGAATATTTCTGCATACCTATATATATGCATATGTGTGTGTGTATTAAGAGGAACAAAAGTACTTTCTATAGAGATGCATGATGGACTAAACATTTGCTCAGTCACTTCGCAAATTTGTGGTGTAAAACTAAGAACTTTAAAATGAAGCAATACAGTCTACTTGGTCAACCACAGAACATTTCTCAGTCCAATTTCAATTATGAGTATAAGAAAAATCTTATTTTTAAGCTACAGCATTTTGTTGTGATTTAGTCAGCTTTATGAGTCACCTTACATGTTTTTCAGTTCATATGTACTTCTCTTACTGACTGCAAAGAATATAAAAATGAAGATGGAGAATCAGCCACTGTTAAAAGCTTGCTGTGTGGTGTCAGTTTATGGTCGTAACTTAGCGTTTTCTTAGGCTTTGGTTCTGTTGCAGGGAGAATTAATAAATTTACCAAACAAAAATATTAACCAAAAACCCCCAATTTAGCAGTGTTTACAAATGCAGTTCCATTCACATTGTTAGTAGTATAACACTGAGAAAAAAATGTTAATTGTTTCAGTTTACAGGTTGTACTTTTGCTGTTTTAAACTTGATCCAAATTGCATGGAAATGCACTGAGCTGTATTTCTGTGATACAGTATCACAACTCTCTGCACATCAGCAGTACGTTCTGCCTGTATAGATATGTTGGGCACTGCAGCTTACAGGGCTGGCAGCATTAAAGTTAGCAATACCATGGAGACCATTACAGGAATAGATGGCTCAGGTTCTTAAGATTCTTAAATCAAATTTTGAAACTTTTTCTACCATCCCTGCATCTAATAAATCTTTTTGTGAAAGTTTCTTAATAAACTAATGGAATCATCCCAAGATCCCTTTTTTGCTGCTAAAGAGAGGAGTATTGAAGCAGAAGAATCTCTTTTTCTGTTGTAATTTTACTTCATACCTGTATGTTTACAGTCAGGAAATCCAGACACTACAGCACTTTTGTGTTTTAGAAATGTAAGTCAAAGTAACTATTCCTTGCAAAGACAAATACTCTGATTGGCATTAAGGCTGTGAAAGGTACACTATTCTAATTTTATATTACTCCTGAGGGCATTTGATTTAGGACAGCATTTTTAGAGGTGGAGAGCTATTTCACTAAGCTTTTTTTTTTATTTATTTATTAAAAGCAATATGGTGAAATTGAAGATTGCCAGATAGATGACTCTTCTCTCCATGCAGTGATTACCTTTAAGACAAGAGCAGAAGCTGAAGCTGTGAGTATAGTCTTTGTTGAAAATACTCTGTCTGCACCGTTGAACTTCTTTCTAGCTACAGTATGCTTCTATATTTGATTAAATTTAATACTGCTAAGTATTTAAAAATGTTTTAAAATAAGCCTGACATAAAAGTTTAGGTGAAATCTGTCAGAACAGCATATTACTGAAATCCTTGGGAAATGAGGATGTTTATAGCAAGTTCAAATACAGGATATAAAAGAGAAATTAAGAGAAACACATGGGAATTGATAGGTGGTTGTCTTGGTTTATCTTTATTTAATTGCTGGTTGTATTCTACCTGAAGACTTGTTACCCCCCCCAGTCTTCCTGAAATTACACTGGTATCCTGCAGAGTGAGCCTGTATTTTGTTTGAGATCAGTTGGATTTACCTTTGCCTGAAAACCTGTGATAGTGTAAATGTGATTTGATGGGATTTGCTTTTTTTCTTTCCCCCTTTTTTTTCCCCTTTTCTTAGCATATTTCTTAGAAATTTAGGAAATTAGAGAAGTATAGAATTATAGAAGTAACTTTCAAAGACTAAAATCCGGAGTTGAGGTATGTTGTAATTCAGCATCCTTACATGTGGATCATTAGGACTTTATACATTTGGCTCAGCAGGACTCCTGCCTTATTCAGTTCATGGTGTAGGCACCATGTGGACATGTGCAAAATAACAAACACAGTTGTTCTGCAGATGATTTTGTTTTCTTTAAAATCCTTGCATCACTGTTGGGAAGGAGTAAACTGAAAATAATAGGGACTCCTGAAAGAATGGATTCATATTTATGGTATGGTTGTATGGAAAGATTTCATTTTATATTTATATTTTGCACAAAGTTTCTGTTTTTGCATGAAGTTCATCTTGTGGAGTTTACTTGAATGTAGTTTTCATACGTGGCCAGACTCCTTTGTGTGCTTTATCTTGAGACACCAGTAACCTAAGTGACAGAAATACTGACATTTACAATGCAGATTAAGCCAATGGGGACAATAGTTTTAAGCATTTACAGTATCATTATGGTTATGTATTTTAAGAAACAATTTGATGCACATGCCAAAGGTGTTTTGTGGAATCACAGAAATGTTGTTTGTGAGACTCTTAGATGTAGCAATGATGAGCATTAACTGTATGGAGATTTGTAACTATTGTGTAAAAAGAAGAAGTGTAATTAATGATACATAGTATATGCTAACTGATAGTGAAAAACAGTATTGTACAACTGTATTGAAGGAACACAGTTCAGCAGTGAACAGAAGTTCAGTGGAGAATAAGAAATATCTGCTGGCAGATGCAAGCTGTCATAATTCATGTACTCAGAAATTGACTGAACTAAGATTGGAATTTTAATTTTGATGCTTCCTGACTTTGGGCACTTCATTTTGCAACTTCATTTTCTTTGATGTTGTTTATATAAGAAATATTCTAAGTATTGAGATAAATTTCTGCTTCCCTGAAAATAAAAACAGTTCACCTAGAACAAGAATTGTTTTTTATGGACTGTCCAAATGAAGTCTTTAGTTCTCCCAGGTGCAGTATGATTCACAACAAGGATCTTGACGTATTTGTTTATCATCAAAATACAGTTTTTACTGTTATAACTTGTTTTGCCTAAAAATTGGCATGGTGAATCTTTTCAGCCTTAGCTAAATTTCTGTACCCAAAAAGCAGGGAATGGTAGCATTTTGGAACCAAACATAGAAGTGTAGAGATAGGAAGCACCTGAAAAAGAAAGTTGTGTAGAGAATGAAAAAAGATGTGATGGGGTAGAAGGGAGATGTGTTTGGTGGAAAGGTTGAAGTCAACATTATGTGCTTGGTTTTGTTCTTTTTTCTTTCTTCTTTTTTCTTCACTTTTTATGATGCATTTCACTGCATTTGGAAAGCAGTATGTTTTTCCTTGATCACTCTCAAATACATAGAGTTTTCAACCTGTATTCAAGGTGAAGTTCAGAATATACTCTGGAAAGAGGGGATGTTTTAGCTGGGTCAGAATTCGTGATCAATGTGTGAGATGGCTACATTCTAGTTATCATTGAAACTTCTAATTGTCAAATGACTTCAAGTCTAATTGCAACTTTTTTTTTTTAAATTGAAATTTTATGAAAGCTGTGTTTGATCCAATATATTAAAATCTGTATTTTTCTTATTTCTTTTTTCTTATATATGAAATATATTTCCACTGAAATTTCTGTGTTTACTACTAAAGCAGACTTTAAGGCTAGCAATTGGAAAAGTTGTAGAAGGTAATCACTAAGAACCTCTGTTGAGGCCAATTGTGAAGTAAATGCAGCTAATATTTTACCTTCTTAAATGAAAATAGGCCTATGCTTTATGACCATATATGTTCTAGCCTGGAAGGAAGAGGAAGATTCCCTATTGTAAAATGTTGCGGTTTTATGTAGTAGTAATTTCTTCCAAAGATTACAAGTTGTTTCTGCACCTAAATGTCAGGGATAAGTACTTTTAAAAATTCTAGTTGTGTGACATTGTGATGGGACCATGGACAAAAAGCTCCTGAGCTGCATTTTAATAAGCATAGAATCTTTTAAATTTATCATAAATTTATATGTACAGATTTAAAATTTATACCTGGGGACTTTAATATCACACAATTCATGTTCAGATGTCATTGAACATGTAATTGTTTCTACATTTCACATTATGCTGTGCTTTCAGATTGTACTATAAATCTTTTGTGACCATGACGGTTATTTCGGAATGTTGCTAACGCTGATTTATGCTCATTCATGTTACTTTAATTTGAACATACTATTTCCAAAGCAGCCACTTAATGCAGCTGGTACTTAGGCATGAATATCCCATAAGTTAAAAATTTTTACATTTCAATTACCACGGCTTTACAGGAAGTGGAGCATTTTCCAGTAGATTAAGTTGTAATCACAAAGGGGCTTTTCTAGTTGTTTGGGTGATTTTTTTTTTTTTTTAATATGTTAAATCATTTGTATTTGTGGGATGTCTTCTTCCAGTAAGGTATGCATTAGCAGGTTTGTGTCCATCTTTGAAAGGTGAAGAACCCATCCAGATAATGCAAAAAACGAGGAAGGTGTTGGTTCAGTATGTTACCCGCATTACCAAATGACTTATGGTTTTCAAACCTTATTTTCCTCTAAATGTATTTTGATAATTTTCCTGAAAGGAGGTGTGAATTCCATGCGCAGTGAATGAAGTTTTGTTTTAACCTATTAACAATAACTCAGCATGAACATATTACAACTTGGATGTTATTTTGAGAAAGCAGGCTGCTGTTTTATTTCTGGCGTTTAAGTATTACCCAAGTTAATTTTTCCCCTGACAAATATATAACTAAAATGTTTAAACTTGTTTTAGGCTGCAATTCATGGATCTCGTTTTAAAGGACAAGAGTTAAAGTTGGCATGGAACAAACCTGTTGCTAGTATGTCAGCTGCTGAAACAGAAGAAGCTGAACCTGATGAAGAAGAAGTAAGCTTGCTTTTTCTTTTTTTTCGTTCATTTTTTAAGTTGAAATACTATAGCATTTTCAAAATCAAATGATCTGTTGATTCATACTTCTGTTTTTGAATCTAACTTCTGTTTTGAATTAAGAAACTGCATTTATCTACAAATACATCTTGTTTCCTAAGCTGTTGAAAGTTCAGGTACTTTACTTTTCCTTGTAGAAATGTTTCATTTCTTACACACAAAAAAACTCTAGAGGATATATCTAGAAAATGGAAGGGGTGGGTTTGAATGTTCATGAGAGAGATTAAGGATTTTTTCCAAAACATGAGTTTTTATATAACCTACACTAGGCACTTATTTGTTAGATAATCAAAATTCAGAATCTAATTTAACTCACTACGCTCAAAATACCAGTGTTTGTGAATTCTGGAAAAATAGATGTCACTTGGGGAAAAAGTCAATAATCTACTTCAGCTCAGGAAGTGCAGGTTGGACGTGTGCACAGTGATACGGATTGAGAGCTGGCTGGATGGCAGAGCTCAGAGGGTTGTGATCAACGGTGCAGAGTCTAGTGGGTTTCCACAGGGTCCAGTCCTGTTCATCCTGTTCATCAGTGACCTGGATGAAGAGACTGAGTGCATCCTCAGCAAGTTTGTTGATGATACCAAACTGGGGTGAAGGGCTGACACACCAGAAGGTGAGACCTGGACAGGCTGGAGGACTGGGCAGAGAAGAAACTGATTAAATTCAACAGGGGCAAGTGTAGAGTCCTGCACCTGGGAGGGAATAACCCTGGGCACCAGTACAGGCTAGGGGTTGGCAGGCTGGAAAGCAGCTTTGTGCAGAAGAACCTGGGAGTTCTAGTTGACAGTAAGTTGACCATGAGTCAACAAGGTGCCCTTGTGGCCAAGAAGACCAACCGTATCCTGGAGTGAGGCTACATCTGGAGTACTGCGTCCAGTTCTGGGCCCCCTAGTTTAAGAAGGATAAGGAATTACTGAAGGGAATCCAGCGGCAGGCTACAAAGATGGTTAGAGGTGTGGAACATCTTTCTTAATGAGGAGAGGCTGAGAGAGCTGGGTCTGTTCAGCCTGGAGAAGAGAAGGCTGAGAGGGGATCTTATCAATACTTATAAATATCTCAAGGGAGGATGATAAGAGGATGCCATCAGTTAACTGTGTATGCATAATTGCCGTAAAATAGCTGAAGTACACCTTGACTTACTCAGTGATAGCATTTTGTCTGTATATTTTTCCTGTACCTTGGCAGGTCTACCATAGTAGCAGCTTCACAAGGTTGTTTTGATATAACCAAAATTGGTTATTCTTTTTACACTTCCTAGTATTCACTTTCTGTGTTTGTTTTGTTTTGTTTTCTGAAGAAAGCCAGTTTGGCTGTTCACATTCTGTCTCCAAAAATGCTAATTTCTTTTTATCATGTCAGCATAAAAAACAGGTAGGCTACCTCCACCACTATGTATTCATATATAGGCATTTCTGCATTCTAAGTATCATTTGTCTTGTATATGCAAACCTCAAGCACTGTCAGTAATGAGCTGTGAGTGAACAAGAGGCTACACTAGATAATCTTCAGAGCATAAGTTGATGGACTCATCTAAAACTTTCCAGATTTTCAGAACTTAAGTAAAAAGGGAAAGTAACTTTCTTTTTAAGGAATAACTTCATTTCTGGAATGTATACCTTTGTTGTGGACATTTGTTTTTAGTGACCGTTTATTTTTCTAACCCTTTTCTTGAGATCTGATTTTATCTTTAACTGTTTGTCTCTGGACTGTTTCTGCAGTCATTCCTCAGCAAATTATTCTTGTGGAAAATGTATAGGATTTGATCTTGGATCAAAAACTCTAGCTGTTCATTGCTTTTGTATGCTTGCTGAAATGTTTGCAATACCAAACGTGTAGTACAAGAATACTAGTTTACCTATATTTTTGTTAATAGTATTGCTGGATTCTTACTTGGCCCAGTGTTTATAGATATTTTTTTAATGTAACATGATTGATGTACTTGCCTCTGACCTTTTTCCATTTTCAAAACAAGCCCAATATATGTATCTCTCGTATCTTCTTTCTGTAATGAGATTGGATTTTATTTGAATTTTCTACATCTGAATTAGGCCTAAACTTCAACAAAATTATTTACATGAGAGATTTCTATTCAATAAACCTTGAGAAATTTTGCATTTAAATGTCATTCTCTTCTGTGAGCTTTGTATTGCTTCTAGCATATGATTAAGTTAGTATTTGAAGTATAATGTTATGATCCCTGGGTGAGTTCAAGAATTTGTGTTCACGCGCTGAAGTTCAACCAGTTGCATAAAATAATTTTTACGTAGTTTTATTGTTCCAAATATGGTACTTACGGAGGATTAGATTGGGGATGGGATAAGTTCCTTACAGTAAGTGGTCTGAATTTCATATATTCTCTTTACGTGTAAAATGTCTTGAGTTTCTGTAAGCCTACAATTAATCATGGTGCGTATTTAACTTATTTCATGGTATCTATGTTAAATATAAAAAAAGTTGCCTTCATTTGTACATGTCTGCCGTTTTAGTTCAGCTAAGGAATGCTGTTCCAAAGAGGGATAGCTGACTTAAGAATTGAGTGAAACTAAACACCTTGATGTTTGGGACAGGAGAGGGAGAAAAAAGGGAGATAGATCAATTCAGCAGAGTGACATTTTTAATAATGAAACAAGGCTCCTAGTACATTTATGAAAAAACTAGGACTTGAATGCTATAGAAAATCTCTGGTGAGTAGCCACTTAATTATGAAAGCACCTAATCTCCCTAGATGCCTAACGTTCTACACCTGGGTGCCTAATAAAAGAGTTGGCTCTGCTGACTCAACAACGGATGTCTAGGAAGAGTATAAGATGTGTAAGTAGAGATAAACTTTTAAACTTCAGCAGGTTACAGTTCAGGGACCTGTTGAGTCAGAAGTATGGGAACTTTGTAGTTGAAAGCACTTGATAGGTGTTTATTTTATGAATTTGTCTGGTTTCTTCGGAATCTGAATAGCATCTATAATGCCCTGCAACATGGAACGTTACTGTTAAACTGTGTCTAGCAGGGAAGTAACTATATTGGACCTGCCACCTGCATGTTTAATTTTTATGTTCTCCTGCTTTTGCATCAAAAAAAACAACCATCATTCCCTCTTCACTTTCTCTGGGACACTTAATATAAATGGGCTACTGTCATACTTCCCCTCAGTTACTTTCTCTTCAGGCCAGAGAATCCAAGTCCCTATAGTTGTTCCCCAAATGGAAGTTGTTCTGGGCTTTTTCATCATCCCTACTGCCAGTTTGCCTTGCGCACCTTGAAGTTCTCCATTGTGTGCTGCCCAGGACTCCTCCTTTTTGGCAGCAATGACATGTTTTAACGTGCTGGACATCTAAACACCAGGGGAAGAGGCTGAGACCTTGAAAAGCTTCTGTGCTTTAGTCTGGCTTAGAGTACCCAAGGTCAGTTGTTGACAGAGCTGCTTTTTAAAATGCACTTTCCATAGGCAGAAGTAATGAAGGTAGTTTTTCCCTCTTGTAAAACAGCCTACTGAAAAGAGAGGAAGCTTAGTTCTAGGCTTTTTTCAGCCTGGAGCCTCATATCTCGCCAGCAGGCACCCTAACTTCACTAATCAATCTTCGCACCTCCTGTAGAATTTGGAAATTCTGTGGAAGACAGCCCCCCTACAATTACTGGGACCAGAAGGATAAGCCATGGCTGTTATTGAATGGCTGGAAGACTTAGCTGGGGAAAGACATCCTTGTGCTGTAGTCCTTTTGATTTAACTTGTGTAGAAATTGCTGTGATAGGTGGAATCATCAACAAAGTTCTGAGGCGGGGATAGTTTATCTATACCCCCATGTTTATATGTAGACAAAAGTTAAAACAAATCACTGTTTATCTTTTTTTTTTTTTTTTCTTCTTTTAACTTTGCCTCTCTGAAGCCTGTAACTGTCGACCTTAAATTTTCAGGGTTTTGTGACGTGTACTGAGTTAGTATGTTGTTACTGAAAGCAACTGAAAATACAGAATTAGATTTTGTCTGAATTTCTGTAAATCGCTGTCTCCCTGTCCCAGTCTTTTAAATCTTGATGTTGGTTTTAAGCTTGATTAAGCTATCAAAATGTGTCAGATTCAACATTTCAGCGCTGTGGCACAGGTAGATTAAACTCTTGAATGAAAACAGGCATAGTTATTCTCAATGTGGAAAAACTGGCATTAATTTTCAGGATAGCATCTTAAGTTTCATGGGAACATTGCAGCTTGGGCATGAATGATACGCTGAAGAATCAGAACAGCTATTTTATTATGAGGTGCAAATGTCCTGGTCATTTTGAAGTTCACAGAAGAGGTTTCATTTGCCATTTGTTAATATATGTATATAATACATATACACACAGCTTTTTTTGAAAGCATTACTGTGTACCTAATAAAAATATATTCGTTCTTTATTAAATCACAAGGATCAGAGATCTGTGTTTTGCCTTTTGATCTTTAACATTTTCTGACCTGAGTATCATGTTTTGTTCTTAAAGTTTCAGGAGGAATCTTTGGTGGATGACTCGTTGCTTCAGGATGATGATGAAGAGGAGGAAGATAATGAATCTCGTTCTTGGAGAAGATGATTCAACCAACTGATCAGTGACAGTGCTAGAACTGCACTTGTGTTGCATTAGTATTACCTAATGTACTTCTGCATCTTTGTATTTGTTTCGTGATGAAGTTGGATTCGGATATAGACTAAAAAGCAGCTGGTCGGTTATACATTTTGAGAGATTGATGTTTGAGTTACATTTCAGTAAATGATTGCTAAAGACATCATACTAGGAACATATGCAATGTTTTTATTACATAGTTCTACAGAAAGTTACAGAATTCTTTGGGTTCTTTGTAATTTACCGAATTGGTCAAACACAAATGACCAAAAGTTGTTATAACATAGATAATTTTTGTTCTATTCCAGATACGGAATGAAAATTTGCATTTAAAATCTTTGTGAATGTTTTCTGAAATGAATAGATAACAGTACTAAACTGAAGTCTCTAAAGTTATGTATTCAAAATATTGCATAGTAGTATGCTTAGGCTTTACTATGTACTAGCCTTTTGTTGGATTTGTGTACGTATTTTACCTATGGGTTTTAATGATAAAGTGTATGACTGCTTTGCATATAAGTCCTTATGACTTTAAGATGTTAAAAAATAAAGAAATGGAATGGTCTTCAAAAAAAAAAAAAAGAAAAAAAAAGGAAAAAAAAAAAAAGCAATAACCAAATGGCAAAGGCAATGGTCCTTTGCAATGGAAAAAAAAAAAAAGAGAGAAAAAAAAAAAAAGAAAAAAAAAAAAAAAAAAGAAAAAAAGACCGTTCCAAATGGCAAACCCCACCCCCATATTCACAAAAGGAGCTCTAATCACTATCACTTATACTAAAATAGTATTTAATATAAAAACATCTCAATATTTCTTTACATTAACACACAGCTGTACTCTCTTACATAAAAGCTTTTGGATGGCTTCTGAATTTTAAACTGATTTAAGTCAAATGGTAAATAGCAGGATAATATTCCAACAACAAGTAATTTATTCTGTATTCCTGCGCTGTGCAACTGTAGGAGAAAATTTGATCCCACAAAACTATATGCAGTACTGAAAAGTAATTTAGAAAAAATACGTAAGGTCAAATGGAATATTTGGTAGATGTTATTCTAAAAACTTCTAACTACCCACACTAGTGCATTTTTTTAAATTTCTGTCTCTCTGTCATTACATTTCTCTATTTCAAAAGTAGCAGATACTAAGTTCAAACTATAGTGTATGTTCATCATTTAAAAATGGATGTACATAAAGTGTTGGTAGATTTCCTATTCCACAGAAGTACTTTAATTGGATCTTTCTAACAGGGCATTCTGCTATGTGAGGTCTGAAGTTTCTCTTAGGAAGAGGAACTGCCTGGTCCTTTGCACTAAAGGACCTCTCTCACCAGAAAGATGCAAGGCATAATACTTCAGTTGTCAGTGTATTTTCTTTAGTCTGTGGTTTTGGGATTTTTTGAGGAGGAGGTGAGGGAGAACTTCTGTAAGTCATGTCCCTGCCCTTTAAAAACAAAACAAAACAAAACAAACAAACAAAAAAAAAAAGGAATGGAGGAAAGTAGAAATAATAGTAGTAGTAGTATTGCAGAGAAAAGAGCTCCAGGTGTAGAATTTTTGTTCTGTGCTTTTCAGTTATTTGAGGGGTTTTGGGTACCTAGATCCTGTTTGGGGTTTGTTTTTACTTTTTGTTTTTCCCTACATCCCTGTGCATATGCATATCTTGTTGCAAAAATATGCACTTAAAATTTTTGTATAGTCTTAGTTTCATATTGAAATTTCACAATTGACTGCCATGCTTGTTACAGTAAGTTCTAAATCTTGCCATAAGAAATTGTGTTTGGGAAGTGGATTTCCTTTCACAGTGAAGTTCAGGCAAAATAAAATGTTTTAAGAACCTTTTTATTTAATGCTCTGAATGAGCTGTTTCTAGTTCACTGAATTAAATACAAGCCTTCCTACTTCTCTTTTTTAATAATTTAGTACATCTGAAGGGTGCCAGATTGACAGTCTGGGAGGTGGAAGTTTTCTTTGTGCTGTGTTGCGGAACAGGTGCAGCACAAGAACAGGCTGCGGATGCTGCCTCCAGGTGGTCGCGTGGCATCCTGTGCCTGGTGCTCAAACGTGCCTCGTCACTGCGGTCAATCAACACAAGCTAATGACAATTAGTGTGTTCTTTCCATGATCACTACTTATGAATCATCTGAAATTGCCATATCGTGTAATTTTAAATTTCGTATTGCAGGTTTTCCTGCTTGTATTGAATTCAGCCTGGTAATTCATCCGTGCAAGATTCATTTATTAATAACTGTTTGCACTGTGGGCTACCTGTAGGAGGAAGAAATCCTTTAAAACTCTTTTTACTACCTTCCTCCCCAAACTTCCATCAATGAAAGGTGTTGAGGGGAATTCTTACTGGTGTGTATTTTATCTCCTGCTGTTATCTTATGACACTGAATGACTGAAAACCACCTGCGTCGGAATGGCTTGCTTTACTCTCACTTTAAAAAACAAACCCAAATGCTTGTTTCAGTCAAAACTAATCTGTGATTGTGTGCCATTCAGCATAAGAGAATGGTGTCCCAGCTGTGGTTAAATGGATTCTGTATGTATTTCTCTCATTATCAAATGATTTTCTTGATTTGATCGCTTCTTGGCTTGCTCTGTCCTTGTATTCCTTGTCTAGCTCTGCTCTCCCTTTTTTTATTACTACCTGATCTAACTCTTTTCAGTTCAGTTCAGTTAGCTCAGATCCTTATTAGTGCCGCCTTCAGTGAAATCTCTTGTCACCTGGAGCAGCATCCTTCCTTGCTTGAATCTGCAAACCAAGCATCCTGCTGACTTGCATTCCCTCTTTACTTGGACATCCTTCTGAACGCATTCCCAAGTATTCCTCCACTGTGATTTGATTAGCTAAATAATTGTATTTTTTTAACAGTTCTGCAAATGGATTTTCCTAGTCTGAAACAACGAGAGTGAGGTTACCTTGGTTTTCCCTGGACAGCTTAAAAAGGTAAACGTTTAAGCAGGTATTTTCTTTTCAAGCTAGATGCTAAAGGGATTGAGTAAGATGTGATCTGACACAGAGTTCAGCAACAATATTGTAGTAAACCACATTTATTTGAACTACAAAAAATTTCAAGTAATGTGAGTCAGAAATTCTGACTATATTAGAGTCTGTCTACAAAATAGTAAAGTAACAAGAATACTTATTTAAAGCTCTACCTATGGCCCATGCTATTTGTATTTTTTCTTCTCTTAAAACTCACTTATTTCAAATCAGCAAATTCATAGGTGAACACAAGTTATTTATTAGTAAAACACAAAGTTACAGGATTTATTTTGCAACGAAGTCTAAGCAGGTCTATTTCTTAAATAGAAAAAGCACCCATTGAAAAGTATTTATATAACTTCAGAAACTTAAATTAGGTTTTTGTTCTAAACCACACTCTGAAAACAGTCTTTATTCCTTAGCTAGAAAAGCAGTCAAAACCACTGTCAAGGTAACTTAGGTATCTGAGAACAGTGTAGCATGATTGTACCTAATTTAAAACATCTGATTTTGTTGTTGACCATCTACTCTGAAGAGGTCCCCGAACTGCCTAATTGTAGTCAGCTCTTGGATAACTTTTAAGAACTGTACCTTTATTTGAGGTATTTTATGGTAGAATGGATAATTTGTCAGTTGTCTCATGAGCATAAAAAAGCACAAAAAGACACACAAGAATTTGGCTTGGCTCAAAGAAGTGATTTTGGATGTCCTCTGTATTTTTTTACTAATACATGTGAACTAGTATGTCTCACCAAAAATAGATGGGGAAGGACATGGGATCTTTATTTTTTCCTTTTTTCACCTGTCAGACAGTACTGTTGTACCAATACACAAAGTGACTTTAAGGGGCTAGAGTAGGTCTTCAAGGAAGTACCTCATTTGCTGTAATTCAGCATTGTTTTAATGTCGCAACTAAAAAAGATAACAGTCAGATTCAATCCTGTATCACTTACCTTTTCTTATAATTAGCAAATTAAGTTGCAATTAAGATTAGAACAACTGGAACAATAGGAATTAAGAGGGGTCTGTTTCTTTGTCATCCTGTTCTGAGTGGAGCTGTTTCTTGCTGTGCTGTATAGCACTTGATTACTTTCAAGTCAGACAAAATAGATCTTGATTGAAATAAAACAAGTAACTCTTTTTCAGTTGAGCCAGTATTGTTGTAAACTGATCCTTGGTGAAAAAGAACTCTTAGTTTTTGTGGACTCATGTAGACCTTCATAAGCATGTTAGTGTGCTTGTCACACAGTTGTCTAAATACTGTAGTTTTCTAAAATAATTTTCATTTTTTAATATGTGTTTGCGTGTTTTATTCTGAGCTGTGTTTGAAATATGTAGACATCTAAAATTCTTGCAACAAAAACATACTTTGGTGAATTCAGCCTTTTATTTTAATTCTCTTTAGATCTAATTGGAATGCTAATAAGAAGGATTTCAAGAACATACTGAACAAGAAATTTTTTTTTCCTAACGGGGCATTATTTGTAACATCTTTCTGTATTTATTAACAGCTTATCTGAATGTTGGTGCTTTATTCTTTGTCCATGTGAGTGAAGGTTATTATTTTTTTTTTTTCTTCTTACATTAGGCTTGTAATCCTGCAACCGGTTGATGTCTTTGAAAATCATCTCATCTGACCCTGTGGTATATTATAATAATTTTGATGTTACACTTTGACTTCCTGAATTCCAAGATCCTTCCTGCTGCGTTAGCAGAACAGAATAATTCAGTTTCTCACCTTTCTTTGGCCAAGACTGGAATACCACATTCAGCAAATCGCCTGTGCTAGCTGATGAGCTGCATTTTAGTATTTCCCTGTCAGCAACTGGGAGAAAAAAATTTTGAGGCATGTACGCTTCTAAATCCATTTTTCTGAGAAACATCTGTAGATGTATTTTCATTTTAACCTTTTGAATGCAGAGAGGATAAAATTGTCTTTCTTCCCTTTTTATGCTGTTTTACTCTTCTGTGTTGAAGTTTCACATAAGATTTTTGCATAGTAATTTAATGGGCAAATATTTTCTTCAAAAAGTCTGAGCTTTTTATATCATCTAGCATATACTTTTCTTTTAAAAGGAAGGAAAAGAAAACAATCAAACTGGTATTTACGGTTCCTCCTGACAATTTATGGAGATAATTTGAAATCAGAGATGTTTACAGGCCTCAAAACTCGAACGGTGCAGATGACCATTTTCAGTTGCTAAAGAATGACTTCTTAGGCTTTGTGTTCTTTTAAATGCAAAGGAAAAAGGAGACACTAACTTCTCCAAAATGTTTTCGCAATGATCTGCAGCTAGACAGAAAATTTCTTGGCTCTAAGGCACACTAACTTTTCTTTCTATACAATAATTTGCCCTCTAGGGAAATGAGAAAAGTTTCTTAGGTTTTAAAGGTCATGATTTATTCTTCGTCTTGTATGGAATTTTGTGCAACAAATAAGTTTGAGCCAAAATGTTTCCTCCTTGTAGAGAAAACAAAGACTTCACAAAAATGTATGTTGATCTGTGCATGTAAAAATCTGTATCTTTTGCCAAAATCATGTGCATGTCGCTAATGCATATATGGTGTAGGTGAGATTTGCAGAAGCACAGAAATGCCTTTAGGGTACAAGAACTCTGATTTTCAGAGCTTCACAGCGCTGCAGGACTCTGCTGCATAAAAGCTGAGAGAAGTGTCTTTTCCATTAAAGTACCTTGTTTTTAACACGAAGAAATGTTCTTCCTCACATTTGCAGACTCTGCTTTCTCTGCTTAAAAAAACAGTCCTGATTTTGTGGATTTTTTTCAGATGCAGCCCTGTATTTTCTCTTTCGAATGCTAGAGGGCACTATGGCTACACAAGTGAAACACAATAACTGGAAGTAATTTGCTCCCATTTCAACACTTCTGTGATATTTTTCCTGTTTCAGTTCTCATACTAATATTTGCATTTCTTGCAGAAACCTGTATATATCTCTACCATGTCAGCAGAAATTCTTTTTGTGTGAACTGAAACAAAGTATCTCTCTTTGGATTTAGGTACCTATGATAAAACGTGACTCCAGGTGTTTAAATCTGAATAAAATAGAAGAACTGTGTTGCGAGAGGTATATATCCATCTCCTGTTCTGGGAGTTGCATTAGTTTTTTATGGATTCCAGTTGAAGTTATAGAAAACTTCGGGTACCTACATTTGTTTCTCAAAGCTTTTCATAAAACTTAATCATTTAAGCATGTTGTTTATGCTCTAGAATAAGGGGATATTCAGGGAATGGAAAGCTAAAACATTGCTGGATAGTGGGGGAGAGGAGGGGAGCAGAAATGGCAGATGATATTACATTTTTATATAAATCACAAAATAAATCACTAGCCTAACATGGTGTGAAGAAATTTCCCTACTGTAACCAGTTATCTTTGCTTTATGGTAGACTCATGTTAAATGTATCAATGAATTACTGCTGTGGCTCTACCAGCTGGTGCAGTGTAACTACATGAAACAATTTTTCAGCTCTGATATGGAATCCTTGCTTATCTTCATACCTCTGATGTGCTGCCTGTTACTGTCTTGCCTGAGCACATCGGGAAGCTGCTGGTAGTCCATGGGTCTCTGCACTTAGAACTCTGAATGTGCAGTGTCCATGCACACTAATCACATTTAGGCCAACAACATGCAGGATGCACGTGGCTTGTTCTGCGTTCTTTTCTTTTCAGTCAGCAGTGCAATATCAGAAAGCACTGAGGTATCACAAATTTTTTACCTAACCCACAAATTCAGGTATATGGAGATCATTATATACTCTCTTTTTTTCTTGCAAGACAGCAGCTGTATCGATACCTGTGGACAGACATCGTAAAATGCTGAAGAACTTCCAACAAGTCAGTATTTTTGAGTTCACTTAAAGATGCAAACCTTACATGGCAGAAGTGATTGTGAGAATTTCATGTTCAAAAAATGCTTTGGTTTTTTTTTTGTCACAATTTTCTGTTTGTATTCAGATCTGATAGATGATTAACATCTACCCAGTGCTGCCTCAGAGAGGTATTAGATAACGTTTAAAATTATATATCCCCCATGTGCTCTTTCTACCAATTTGGTAGCAAATGAAAGAGACATACTATCTTCATATATGTTTTGATACAATTTTAATGTTAGTTTTCCATCTACATTCTCCACGGTAATACTTTATCTTAGAAAAACACAGAAGAATGGTAGGATACTATTTATTTTTACAGTCTTAACCTTTCTCATTACTGCTGTTTTCAAAACTCCCTCATAGACCATACCATCCTTCATGTATATAAGACAAAACAGTTGTGTAAGGTTAAATAGAATTGCAAGTTTTATCAAGAACACAAAAATAGAAATATCCAGTAAGCAGAAAGTGAGCAGATTTAGAAAATTTTGCTGCAGTATAGAGTTGTGCAGTACAAATGTTCACAAAGATAGATTTTCTATACCAGAGTAATTGAAATCTTGTCTGTCTTTCAAACAAATTCTTACAATGAAGGGAAATGTTACCTGCTCATATCTGAAAACTTTGCTTTAGTGCGTTACTCCTGCAATTGAATGGACCTGAATGTGGAACCATAACTGCTTATCTACTGGAACACCTTTTAAATGGATTCATGTTTGTACGGAGAAAATGGAACTTCTTTTGCAGCTATATCCAGGAATAATTATACAGTATCTTTTGGGAAAAAAAAACTGTCTACTTTTAAAATACTAAGTTAAAAACTGATGAATATTTGCTTCCAATATTCAAGGATCTGAACACTGGGAGTCCTACAAGCTACTTCTGTTGGATTTTTTTCTGATGCAGTGAAATTTCATCATCTAGTTTGCAAAACTATCTTTTGGAATCGGAGAAAAGCATTTTCTGATTTTAGAGCTTGGAATTCTTTGTTCCCAGAAGCAAAATCCTGTACGTAGTGTATTTATATGTATTATTGTGATGTACCCAGATTTATGTGTGGGAGTATTCTGTTACTGAAGAATGTGGGGTTACAGAGCAAAGAGCAACAGCAGGAGCCTTCATGGTGGACAAAGCTGAGAGATGGTTAACAAACAAAGTTCTGATCAGCAGACTTGCTGCCTGACCTGAATTACAAAACACTTTTCCTGTTAGAAATTATGTAAGGATCTTTGCGGTATAGCACAATGAAACTGAGCCCTTTTTCTGTCTATAAATAGTGAAATAGACCTTGTTAACTTTTAACAAGTTAATGCTGTCTGTTTTTGCAATTTTGTATTGGTGAACTTACCATAACATTATTTGTATGTCTTCACTAAATTTATGTTTTGATAACTTTATATTAAAATAATTTAAAATTTATTAGCTTCTTCTGTTTCTGTGTTGAAGTATCTCTAAGCATCCTTTCAAGTGAGTTTAAAGTAAGTGCTTTTTCTTTTCCATCCTCATTTAATGTAATGCTTCCTGTACTGAAAATAGCAATGTGTTTGCTCTAGTACTGGCTCTCCTCTGCAAATTTACTAGATATTGAATTTTTTTAAGACAGCTTGCCAGAAAAACACTGAAGAAATAGCTTTGTATTAGGGGAATAAATTATAGGAACCAGAATGTGAAATAATAAAAGGATTCACCAGTAACATTCACTACACTGCATTTTTGAAGATGGCACTGTATCACGCTACAGTATTATCTGTAGATAAGCTTTTGTTAAACTTTTAAAGTAATTTGAATAGGTAATTACTAGTATTTTAGTAGTCCAAAGCACGATTGATGGCAGCTTGATTGGCTGTAGCAGTTACTAAAGTTCACATTTTATGACCTCCTTAAAAATATTAATTTAGAAGCTTATGAATTTCTCTCTGGAGTCACCCTGAATTAACAAATACTGAGCTAGCTTTTAGCTTTTGAATCTTTCTGTTAAATAGTTTCTGCCTACTACTGAACCTTATAGTGTTTTTCAAGAACTCATTTTCTAGATAGAGAGGGAGTAACTCTTTCGTGGCCAGGGCTAAGTTGCACAAAATGTTTTGGGTTTTTTTAGTATTATTATTTTTTATACAAATGTATGACAGCATTAAAGATTACCCTGCCTGGTCACTCCTGCCAATCCTTTGTGTTTGACAGAGCAATTATTTGTGTGATAATCACAGAATGTTAGGGATTGGAAGGGACCTCGAAAGATCACCTAGTCCAATCCCCTTGCTGAAGCAGGAACACCCAGATGAGGTTACACAGGAATGTGTCCAGGTGGGTTTTGAATGTCTCCAGAGAGGACACTCCACAAGCTCCCTGGGCAGCCTGTTCCAATGCTCTGTCATCCTCACTGAGAAGTTTCTTCTCATATTTAAATGGAACCTCTTGTGTTCCAGTTTGAACCCATTGCCCCTTGTCCTACCATTGGTTGTCACCGAGAAGAGCCTGGCTCCATCCTCGTGACACTCACCCTTTATATATTTGTAAACATTAATGAGGTCACCCCTCAGTCTCCTCCAAGCTAAAGGGACCCAGCTCCCTCAGCCTTTCAGTGCAGTAACTGAGGAGCTATGCTTTTAAAAATAGGGTAGTCTAACTGAATTACCTTCCTATTCTACTTCACCAGGTGGCTGAAAATACAGTGTTGGGGGATGCTGGGGCAGGACTGAGGAGCTGGGATCAGCAGAGCTCTTCACTTCACATGTCTGGTTCAACCTGAGCTACTTCCATTGGAAACACCAGCACCACTGTGCTGTTCTCAGGTACATGTGTTTGGGTTCAGCAATTTGTTCTCTTCCCTCACTTAACAGGAGCCAGGACAAAGCCTTTAGTGAGCAAAATATAGAAGCTGAAGTGCTTCCTTAGAAGAGCAACTGAGAACAGAAGCATCACGCTTGCCCAGGCTCCTCAGAACCATGAGGTGTGCCATGGTTCAACAGTGAGCTGCTGAACTGAGCTGCATGGCCCTGCTCCTCTGTACCCATTTGGAAGTCAGTAGAAAGGTCACCTAAATAGCCTTATAAACTGGGGTGGAGAGGGAAAGGCTTTCTCAGATGAGTTAAGGATTGCCTCCAAAGGAGGTACGAGAAGCCTTGCAAGAATTTTGTTAGACCTCGATCTTCGCTTAGCTTATTGTGAGTGCAGTCACTTTGTGCCAAAGGCTGTATGATTCATGAATCGGTGCAGGTGCTTAAGGAGATGCTTCGGGCTCCACACCACCATTGTGCAGCAGGGTCACAGTGCCTGCGCTTTCATGTCCTAGGAGAACTCAGGTTTGCCGGCTGGGTAAAACAGCTCTGTGGCCCAGCTAGAGCAGGAAAAGATAATAGACTTGTTCCGATTGGAAGAGACCCTCAGGATCATCAAGTCCAACCATAACCTAACTCTAGCACTAAACCATGTCCCTAAGAACCTCGTCTAAATACCTTTTAAACACCTCCAGGGATGGTGACTCCACTACTTCCCTGGGCAGCCTGTTCCAATGCCTGACAACCCTTTTGTCGAGGGTTAAGATTGCGGGGTGACAATAAAACCCTGGCAGATGTATTGTTAACCTCCTCTCCCCTCCCCCCCCACTTTCCCCTTATGCCCCTCCCTCTCTCCTTTTCCCACTCAGGACAGGTGATCGGGAGAGAAAGAAGGACAGACAGAAGAGAGTTGGAAAAATTAACAATGTTTTACTAATGCTACTAATAAGAATAGAGAAAATAATACAAAATATACAAAACCAATCTTGACAGTCTCAGCAACTGCAGAGCCGGCAACCAAAGTCCTGGACTGGACTCTGCAGCCAACCGGAGCTGGATTCAGTCTCTCATTAGGCCTCAGTTCGCAGGGACGACTAGCAAGGTCCTCTCCTGATGTCGTCCATAAGCAGAAGGGAAAAGGAAAGGCAAAAAGGGGCGAGATCCTGGTGATCTCCCACTTTTATATGAAGTATTTATGTGAATGTAATGTTATACACAGTTGGTCAGTTTCTTGGTCACCGGTTTCTCATCGCCCCTCTCGTGAGATGTCCATCCATGCTTATCAATAAGTTTGCATTCCATTGCTAGATTTACCAAAACATGTGTCTGATTCTCCAAGAAAATGCAGCTAATATGAAGGCTTTACCTGACAGGCAAAATCATTGAAAGATAAACTTGTTTTCTAATAAAACTAGGACACCTTTCCATGGAGAATTTTTTCCTAATATCCAATCTCAATCTCCCCTGGTGTAAATTGAGGCAGTTTCCTCTTGTTCTATCATTTGCTACTTGGGAGAAGAGATCGTTGCCTCTAATAGATCTGTATAGACAAGATAAACTATTGGAAGAGAACAGATAATTCTGATGGTACTTAGAGAGCTTAGACAGTCAGGAACCAAGCAGGTGGCAATGTTGCCATGACAGGAATTAATCCTCTTTGCAATTGCTAACCTGAACATATGTAAATCGTTTCAGTTTTAGGTTTGTCTGCTCATATAACGAATATAAGAGTGACTTGTAGAACACCTGATCACAAACTACAGACACTACTGACCTTGCAGCTCTAAACATTTTGAAGCTTGTACAATTAGTTGAGTCTTGCTTTAACACATATCTCAAGACTTGGATAAAGTGCTCTTTAGCTGAACATTGCTCATAATATGCTAAAAGGATTATGTAATGCAATATGCCAACGTGTGACCGGTTGGCTCTTTAGGGTGTGATGGTAGCGATAAGATTTTGTATATAACGACTTTTACTTTTCTTGCTGGCATGCTGGCTTTATTTCAACATGCAGACTTATGCAACTCTGTAATAAATATCTTGTCTCTGTGTGCTAAATCTGGCTCATTTATATGCACACTGGGTAAAGAACCCCGTTTTGGGACCAGAGGAAGAGAGTGGAGTAAGTACAGGAATGTACCATGTGCTATTAGACTTGCAGTTAGTTTAGACAATGTCAAGGCTGGTTTTGTTGAAGTTTGTTTGGTGTCAATGAAATAAACTACCAATATCAAACTGTTAGGAGGTGCTGAGGCAGATGGAAGCTGAGGTTTCAAGTTTTTGGCCAAACAACTGGTTATGTGCATATCACCTTTTCTGCAATTTACCCACTGTCTGCCACACCTGTGGGCAGCCCAGTCTGTTGCAGAAAACACTTGCTATAAAAGATTAGGGAAATACAGCTAAATCCATAGATCCATAGAACCGGATGAGGAAATACTGTATGGCAAGGAAATACCTTGTACTTTCACAGAGGCTTCCATCTGGAATTTTAAAATAGCATCCAAGATACCTAGCAGTTTAGAGAAACTTTACTTTAGTGGTTCCTTCTGGATGGTTTAGGGATTGCACAATTCAGTGTTCCTTGTTATGAATCCCTTTGGAATATGTTGTGTCATCAGTCATTTGCTGATATGAAACACTGCTGTCCTTTTTCTGCCAAACAACGTTTGTGTGTTCAAGCCTGTTTGTCCAATTTAGGTTAGGTTCGCTTAAACAGGTAAAGTAATGGACCTTTGCTATTATTTAAACGTCTTGACCCTGTTGCCTGAGCGAAGAAGTCAGGAAGCATGCGGCTAATAATTTCAGATGGGAAAATGAATGACAATAATCTGTGGTAGTACAGGAATATAAGATCCTCTTTGGTCATCATGGCTGCAGAATAAACTGAAAGGTATGGGTTTCAATGCTTACAATTACATTACCTGGAGCTTGTGTCAATTGAACCTTTAGAAGTGGACACTTTTGCAGTGCAAAGCATTTCAGTGCCTAACTCCTTTCAGATATTTCTCCAGCTGTCCAAAGAATAAATGGTCCTGTTTTGCCCTTCTTTCTCTGAGCAGATTGGGAACTCATCTGAATATTCAAAGTGTTAGGAAGTGTTAGTACTGTCTTATCTAAGAGAGGCTGTGTATGCTTTGGTGACTACTTTCTAATATCGAGTAATCAAAAGCATTCAAAATAAAATATTGATATGAAAGGAAAGGTAGACTGTTATCCTACATCTTCACTGGAGTCCAAAAGTCACAATGAAATGTAATTTTCTACTTCTATCTCCATGGATCCACCAGTCAATTTAAAGAGTTTTCAAAGCTGACAGTAGGATCATAGAATAGTTTGAGTTGGAAGGGACCTTCAAAGGTCATCTAGTCCAACCCCCTGCAATGAACAGGGTCATCTTCAACTAGATCAGGTTGCTCAGAGCCCCGTTCAGCCTGGCCTGGAATATCTCCAGGGATGGGGCATCTACCACCTCTCTGGGCAACCGGTACCAGTGTTTCACCACCCTCATTGGAAAAAATTTCTTCTTTATGTCTGTCCTGAATCTTCCTTCTTTATGCAAATCTCTAAAATGTACTCAAATGCTGTGTATACTGTTACTTGCAAAAATACACATTGCCTTTTGAAGAACTCAAGTTCATTTTCTTCCAAATGTCGGCAGAAAGAATTAGTGGTCTTCTCTAGCCACTCTGTTTAGTATTATTTAGTGGTTATGGGAATAATGTGGTAGGAACCCTCAGCATGAGTTTTGTAATTTTGGTTACTAAGATACTGAATGAAATTTTAGATATTGTGGGAATCTGAGGCCCTTCTGAATTTCACACCAAATGTTTAGGGGACAAAGAACAAACAGTTGCATACAGCAGGCACTCCTACCCCAACAGTCAAATGGTGAGAAAAGCCCATCAATGTTACTGCAACACCAACTGCTCCTGCCTGCAGCACCTTGCCTGAAGATTTTGCAAGGTGGTAGACCGTGGTGCCTTCTGAATGCATTGATGTCATGCAGTCATACTCTGGTTTAGTCTACTGCCTATTTGGCACTATCACATTTTGGCATGTCTTTGTAGCTTTTGCTTTTAGCAGAGCTCACTGGAGATGTATTCATTCTTTTGGTGTCTTTTTTCCTGTCTGAATGTTGGTACTCAGCCTCTTAGTCGACATCAATACTAGTAAATTAAACATGGCTGGGACTGTTCTCTAGTGCTGAGGCCACCTGGCATGGTTGCTCATGGAGCAACACCATCTATTAGGCTTCAAAACAGGACAACCACGTCCACGTTCTCTGCTGGGAATGGTCTCTGCCTTGAGATAGCTGATCCAGGTCTCTGTGGAGCTAAGGCCTAACAGTTTAATAGTACCAACAATAAAGTTCCAGTGCTTGTGATATATGCTGGACCTGTTCCTTTTACTAGTTCAGATGTGGTCTGAGTTGTGCTCTATCTTTAAATGCCAAGCGTTGTCCAACAGCAGCAGGTAATGGGGTCTAGTTCCACTGGTAGAAGGAGGGGCGTGGAGGAAGATCTGTTGTTTGGAAAGTCGGTGAGAATTGCCAATGCTGTTCTGCAAGGAATCCGTCCTCTCTAGCGATAAGCGTCACCAGATAAAAGATAGAAAGGATACTTTTGCTAACATATAAATAAAAGGCAATTAAGAATCCAAAATTTATAGACTATAGTAACTACTAGATTTAATAAGAAGTGTAAAATACGTGATGGTCTTGTGAGATACAGAGTCAGAAGAAGCCTTATTAAAGAAAATTTCTAAAAATCTTGAAGCTCAAATATACATAGGCCATTATATTCAAACTTTCCTATAATAAGTGAGGTTTGGAGGTCTCTTGAGCTATCCACTAAGTATTACCAGCCGTCTTAAAAATTAACCTAGCAATAATGCAATGTTGTAATCAAAGGGGCAATCTGTGATACTTTTCTGGCAAGCCTGCCTATAGAATTGCAGTTTCCCATAAACAGGCAAAGGGGGACCTATACAGAGATAATTCATCCTTCAGCCCTTCACGTATAAGTATGTTTCTGGCACAATGCATCACCTTAATATTATACCTTCTTCAGCAGCATAGAAATCTCTGACTGGATAATTTTTGTTGCCAAATTACTTGCACATACATTGTGAAAATATTTTCTGTGTCTGTACGTGTATTTTGTCAGCTATGGTGACATCTGTCAATGTAGGGTGAACGCTTTAATTGCTTAATCAGCTTTCTGGGTCTCCCATGCAGGCACAAAACCACCACAGCGAGTTGTATAGTTATGTGGTGGTGGATAAGCAATTATTAGAAGTAGCTTTCCCAACCTTTGTATTCTAGTAGGCACCAAGCACGGTGGATGTAGTAACACGATAAGAACAGTTATTTACTAGCAGAAGCTGATGTTTTTCTCCCCTCTATTTTTACATCTGAGGATAAAGTACAATTTATGTTCTGGGCATCGTCGTGTGGAAGTTCTAAATCACTTCATGAGGCTTTCAGCCTGGCTGATGTCATTTATCCCTCAGCACTCAGTCCATTTAATCCCGGCCTCTCAGCTGTACAGACCCAGCTCCTGTTGTGAGTGATCGGCCTGCTTGAGTGCTCCCAGCTTCTCCTGTCACATCACATTTGCATAAAAGAGGACGGATAACCAAATTTGAGCACACAAATGAAAACGCTAAGCGCCGAACCTGTCACAGTTGTTGTTCAACTAATTGTGAAAAATTTGATTTGCTGGCTTTTCACTCTTTATCATGTGGACCCCCTTCTCAAATTTGCCTTGGCTTCTGCTTCTGTACATGTAGCTTTTAAACTCTCTACACAAGCAGCTCACCCTGGGGATTACTTACCTCTCCTACCAGCTTTTAATGTTGGCTCATCTACTTGACTAAATTAGGCCACCATGGCAAACAAACACATAATTAAAAACCTGGGAAAGACAACTGCAGTTGCACTTCTTAAATTGATTTTGCAGTCTATTACTGTTATATGCCTTCTCATTTTGCCATTTTATATTGTCCTCCTATAAATCCTGAAAATGTCTTTGCATTTGGTTATATATAGGAGGAAAATATTATTTCAAAATGAAGACTAAGATTTTCTTCTCAAAAGGGAATAGTAAATAAAACCAAATTCTTATTTCCGGGTACTTTGTGGCAGCCTGTTAACAGAGGTGCTGTATTCACTTGAAATTAAGACCAATTTTTGAACCAGCATTGAAAGCTCATGGTTTGCATTGTTTGAAATCTTGTTATTTTTCAAATTTCTGGGGTTTGACTTAGCTTTCCAAAGGTATTTACAACTGCTGTCATACTTCTATTTCAGATCACCTTCTCGTATCTGTATAATTTACACATCACTTCTTGTAATGTATAGCAAAATGTCACCAATCAAAACAGTTGAATGTCATTTTGCTTTTTTTTTTATGAGGGGAGAGGAGGTTCAGCCAAACAATTATATATACAAATATGCAAAGTTTCATCTACATATCCAAATCATCCACCTCTTGGGTATCGATGTTGGTTATACTCTAAATATCCATAACTATAATCATTTAATGATAACATGGACTAGTGGATACAAATTTATGAAGACCATTGAAAGCTTCTAAAAACAACCTGATAGGAAAAACTGATATTCAGACACATGCAAATAATTGATATTTTTCTGGTAGTAAGAAGACACAAAAATAACTGTTTTCAAATGAAGAGAATATTTATTCAGCAGATACAACTAAAATACTGTTTAAATAATAAAATTGAGAACACTTTGCTGAAAATGCTTTTTAATTTCATTCTGTTGGTGAAGGCAAAAAGTCCCTGAAGTGACCTTTGTGTGAAGTGCAGTTCACTGGCAACAGTGATAGTAAAGCCCCGTAATCCCTTTCATAAACTGATAAAGAAAGACCTGTCTTAAAACTGTAGGATATTTTCATCTGTTTCTCTAGTAAGATTGTGAAGAAGAAAATAAAATCTATATTTTCTGATTATTAAAAATTCTGCAATTTGTAGTCTAAACTGTTTTACATCCAGGTGAACTATGTTTAGGTATCCTTTATTTTAAATAGCTTTTCTTTCTTCATAGTGTTTACTTCCTTGGTACGTTCATGAACAGCTGTCATGTCGTCACCGCCTTCATTTCACCAGGCCACAATGGCTGAACTGCTAAAGGGCTTCAATGGACAAAGTCTGATGCATTTAACAGCATCAGCTTACAGTACAAACATTCACAGCCCAGTGTCTTAGAGATGACTGTCCTTTATTTTACCATTAAGTTTTGCTCTTTTCCTCATTTTTACTACTGAATTCTACTGCCATTAAAAATGCAGCTGGAGAAATAACTCATTCTGTACTCTATACTCACTACATTTTGTTTGTGATCAGTAGAATACTGTTTCCTTTTTCACATCCTTCACACCACACTACTTTATCTCCTTCATCATTAACAGCTTTCCAAACTTATCCTCCTTTCCTGCCCTCTTCATTGAGTTTGCCAATGAATTACATTAAATACACAAATAATATTTACAACATAAAGTATTTGGAAAAGAGTGTTTGGAAGAGAGTATTTATTAGCATGTCAGGCCTACAGCATCAAGTGGAGGTGCAATGGAAATTTGAGAAATGAGTTAGCTAAAAAACGCCCATATTCCTTACTTGACAAACTGCAACTACATTGGCAACAGGTTTGATTCTGAAGATCTGAAGAAGCAGCTCTTGGTCCAGACCAACAAGGTGGCTTGCAGATTTCCAGAATGCTGTTACATCCTTTAGGTTACTCTGAGAAACCTTCAACAAGATGTTCCATAGTGAATGTAGTAGTCCCTCCCAGCTTCTCCCACTTGCAAAATAGGTCCTGATAGCTGAAATGTCCTGAGGTATCCATGTGATCGAAGAGGCAGAAGAAGATTTATCTATTCATGAAAATAGGTACCATTTTCAAAACCCCTTTTCTTCATATAAAGAGAGCAGTAAAAATTAACTTAGTAACCATGTTTTTCAACAATGGGGTTAATATATATTGATAAACTGTTATCTCTTCTTATCATGTCGTGATCAGATCTGGAAACCTCACACATACGTTAAAGCTGGTAGAACAAAATTAAATATTTAGGCTCATGCACTGTCTTGGTCTTCGAAGAACTATGTTTATGGATAAGATTCTGTCCTCTGCTTTTTCTCAGAGACCTAGATGATCTTTCAAGGTCCCTTCAAATCCCTAGCATTCTATGATTCTATGAAAACAAGACATGAATTTCTCACTTCTTTTTTTTCCAGTTTAACAATATTGGAATGTGGAAATTTTATTGTTCAATCCTGGATTTTTTTTTATTCAGTAGGAAAAAAACAAACAAAACTTGATCCTTTGTTTTACCTCCTTTGCCCTTCTTTGAACTTAGTTGTGTATTTTGTTAGATGTATTCTGAAGTAGTACAAGAAAAGCAGAATGGAAAAGAATTACTACAACAGCCACACAACAAAATATCAGTTCTCAGGGTAAGTTTTGCAGTCAAAATATTTGTGACAGCAGAACTTAAACGGCAGTTTCTCAAAAGGGAAATTAGATTTTAAACTTTCTTCAGAAGTTCATCTGTTGGCTAAATAAATGTGAACTCCTGATTTATAATTTCAGAAACTACATTGCAAAATTTCTTCCAGTTCTGTATCCTTCAATATCCTTATCCGTAAAACGCTTTGCTAGGCAAGTCAGAGAAACACAACAGAGTGAGGACAAGAAATGTGTTTAAAATTTTGAACAGGTATTAATGAAAAATGTTTTGCTATATTCCCTCAGCTCTAATAAAATGTACACTTTCCATTTATCCTTCAACTAGATATCTATTGATGTTTGATTAAAAGCAATCTCCTCTGCTTCTGTAAGTACCTTTGTGTAATTCATGGGGATTTTCTCATTTTCCCAGGTCCACTTGGGTAAATAAAGGTTTCTTCTTAGCTCAGTCTCTTAGGTTGGATGTTAGAATAAACAAACTTCCATTAACTTGCTTTTTGTTTTGCTTTAAATCGCAAGTAAATTCGTCAGCATGTAAGAGAGACGACTGCTCCATCTCTCCCTATATATTCTGTTACACAAAGCTGACCCCCTTCCCATGAGCTTAGCTCTTACCTATAGCTAAAAGCAAAAGAATAAGCACACACAGACAGATTAGCAGGTTTACACATAGACATCTCCATGGTCTGTGGGTATAAGCAAAGAAAGAGATATGTTAAATTGACTGCTCTTTTTATATAAAGAAGAAAACTTACTTACCCTATGGGTAAAATGTGTGTTGACCTACTGTATTACAGTATAAGCATGAACAAGGTTACTTTTTCCCCTCTTCTGCTAAATAATAAGGCAACTCATGCTGAGGGTGCACTTAAACTATACCTATAACTCTTGGAAATTCATAGATCGTAAGGCCAAATGGGACCATTATGATCATCTTGCCTGACCTCCTCTATAGCACAAGCCATAGGGTTTCGACAACATAACAGTATTTGTAATTTCATATGCATTAGAGTGCTATTTATAGGATATATATTGTATCGAAATGGCAGAATATTCATTGCTCTGAAATTCTGCTAGATAATTTTACTACTGTAGTGACATCTACAGCATTCTCAGTTGGTACATATTACTAATAAAAAAATTCAAACTGAATTTCAAGTAATTTGCTGAAAGTGTGACTACATCTAATAAAAATGCTTGGGACAACAGCTGCAAAGCCATATGTTTAATATAAAAATACAGTTGATACAAAATAATCCAAGTAATTTATTAATTACCAAATACTGTAGAATCTGAAGTCTAATTAAGAAAAGGAAAATTATGACTAACTGGCCCATTCTACAAACTGGAGTATCTGAGCAAGACTAGAGAAAAGTAAACCAAAATTTGTGTACCTTTCACAAGGCTTACTCTTTTCCTTTGGGCATCTCCCTTATGAGGAAAGGCTGAGGGAGCTGGGACTGAGGGGTGACCTCATTAATGTTTACAGATATATAAAGGGTGAGTGTCAGAAGGATGGAGCCAGGCTCTTCTTGGTGACAACCAATGATAGAACAAGGGGTAATGGGTAAAAACTGGAACACAAAAGGTTCCACTTAAATTTGAGAATAAACTTCTTCTCAGTGAGGGTGACAGAGCACTGGAAGAGGCTGCCCAGGGAGGTTGTGGAGTCTCCTACTCTGAAGACATTCAAGACCTGCCTGGACGCCTTCCTGTGTAGCCTCATCTAGGTGTTCCTGCTCCGGCAGGGGGATTGGACTAGGTGATCATTTGAGGTCCCTTCCAATCCCTAACATTCTGTGATTCTGTGTGTGTGTGATATGAAGAACTATGGTGCTTGATTTTCATTTCCGTGGAGCCGTTGCTACAAACGACCGCTACCAATGGGAATGGTTTTAAATGGCAACTAGTGCAGAAGCAGACATCTGCATACATAAAGCAAACTGAAACGCATCCCCTGCCTTGCTTTGTAAAACTATCACCCCAAGGAGTATATTTAAAATTCATATCCCTCCCTTTTTTTAAATAAATTTGTTAGTCCTCAAGTTTCATTTCCTACCTATCTGAAAACCAGAAAATGTTCTCAATGTTTTCTATAGGAGTCGCTAATGAAATGTACTACATTGAACAGCCCTAAAGGTTCCAATCAAACCAAACCAGCTTCACTGCTCAAATCTTGGAAACAGATAATATGCCTGATTTTTAAAGATGAGAATCCAGATATCACCCATGTTTGTATTTGCTGCTGGGAAGGGAGCAATAAAAGAGCAATTAGCATTTCTACTGATCATTGGTTAAAATGATTTAACCTGCCTTTTAGCAAAGCAATAAAGATCCTTGAAGTAATTACATCATTTTGTTAAATGCTAAGAATGATGAGGTAAAACAGCATAGATATCATTGGTCAAAGATGTTTATCTGATCACATTAAAAGCCTTTAAGCATGATCCTGTAGAAAAGCCTATGCCATTCAGGGCAGTCCCTTCTTCTCCCAGTCTTCTCCAAAATTACACAAATTTAAGAACAACTGTGCCCTAAAAAAAAAAAAATAAAGCAGAGAGAACACTAAATATATCACTTAATAGAAACTTTCAGGAATTATTTATCAAGAAAATAACCTCATTTTGTAAAATCCGAAATGCTTTGTTTGGAGTCTCCCTGCTATGCAGAACCTTTGACAAACTCCTGTGACAAGTGCAGGAGATGGGCTGTGTCTCAAGGATAGAATTTTGATCCATTCACTAGCAAATTCTCTGAGAGCCTAGATGGTTACAACGTTTTGCTAAGAAAGGTTAGTTTAAAAGCAGTTTTTAAAGACATTTCAATGGAGCGAAAGAGAGCAGGGATGAAGAGACCAATTAACCAATTTTTCTTGGCCTTTCTCTCACACGCAGACACATTCCATACAAACCTCTGTTTTGATGTATTATTTTAATTAATCCCAGTCTTTTGATTTCTGCAAAAAAGAAGGTTAGCAAATGTAACAATGCTCGAGAGTTTCTTTATCGTAAAAGACACATAATTTCAAGCATTTAATAAGGTAGATTTATTCTGGGTAGTTTAGTTTGCACATTCACTCAAACAGCCCTCCCCAAAGACAACATTAAAAATGTGATTAGTTAGCTGCCATCAATAACACAAAATAGGAAAACACTCTCTGAAGGGACAGCTTTGTGGAGGGCACTGCACAGTGTGTAGTAAAAATATATGGCCTAATAAGTTTACATTTGCAGGCTCATTTGTTAAAACTCTTGAATTTCTAATTTGTGTCGGAAAGATAAATGGATGGGGCCTCAGTAAAGTGTGAGATTAATACTGATGGATGGGGATTCAGATTTTTGCTAGCCTCTTACTTCTGTACAACCCAGTAGGCAGTTTATGGGGAAAACCAAATGTAAATAAAAAAAAGGACATTATTTACCTTGGTCAAGGCCAATTACCAGTTATATTGTTCTTTTTAACTTTATTGTTTGGATGTAAATTATCCTTATCTAATTATTGTTCAATGCATTTTGGTTATCAAGCCCTTACAAAGTGTAATTAGATGCTAAAAAAGATGGGCACCCGATGGTTACTTTGAAACAGTCAAATGGTAGAAATGGAAGCCACTGGGACCTTCAGGGGTGTAAGGTGGAAGAGCAATAATAATAAACCATATTATATAATAAAAACTCCTTTATACCTGATTCAAAATACATAAAATGAAAATGAGCTGAGGTTCATACCAATAATAAAATAAGTGGGACGTGCATACGCTGCACAGAGTGGATTTCAACAGCCTGCCCTCCGCATGCCGTGCCAGAGCAACACTATTGGTGCTCTGTAAAGGGACAGACAACCGAGGTGATGGACACATTTCTTACCTGTCTGGCAGAAGGTACCTCTGAACTTAGGTGAACTTCACCAACTTAGAGGAAAAAGTTGTTATGCTCCAATAAGGTAAATTGCAAATATATATTCAAACTAAAATATGAACATAGATGTGGGAGAAATGCAGACATCAGTAAGGAATAAAAAAAAAAGGGACACTTCAACATGAACTAACAGAGCAAAGGTTCCATTTCTGCATGTATAGTCCTTTCAGATCAAAGCTGATCCAGAAGTCTTCAATATTTGTCAAACAACATGTGTTGGAATGTCAGTACAGGTTCATGTGGGTTGCTGAAGCTGACAGCCCCACAGAGACAAGACTGACACAGCTCCAGGTGCCCAGTTCCGACTTGTGGCAAGGCTGGACATGTATTCCCAGAAAGCATGAGCAAAAATGCACATATACAATTGTTGTGGTTTAACTCAAGCTAGCAATAAAAACATGAAAGCTGCTCGCTCACTCCCATCCCCACCCCTCCCCAAACAGAGGAGAGAATCAAAAGGGAAGGGAGAAACCTAGATTGAGATAAACACAGTTTAATAAAATAACAAAACACTGATACACTACTAGTAAATATATATATAAAGCAGAAATAGAACGTAAAAGAAAAGATACTCAAGGCAATTCCTCACAAACTCTGTTCACATCAAGCAGCCAGTCCCAGGAAGCAGCACTTGGTCCCAAAAGGCGATCCCAGAGAGAGAAAAGAGGAGAAAGGCAGAAAGGCCCAGAGGCTTCTGCAAAACAGCAGGATGTCAAAGGCCAAACTAAAGAATGTCCTGAACAGAACTCCCCCAAACAGGTCTCTGAGAGGAAAAAGAAGAGCCAGAGAGAAAGAGAGACCAGAAGATCCCGACTCTCCTTAAATAAGAAGCATGACACTAATGGGATGGAATACTCTCATTGATCAGTCTGGGTGTCAGTCACGCTCTGCCCTATCTCTGCCCCCCTTGATGCTGCACACCTGTGGGCAGAGCTCTCAAATTCTCCTTGACTCTCAGACAAGAGCAATTAATAACACGAACTCTGTGCTGCGGTGTTATCTGCTTGTTCTCAAACTAAGTCCGAATAATGACCATGTTAGTTATGAAAAAGAAAAGTTTCTAACTGCGTGAAGAAAATTAACTCATTTTCAGTCAAACCAACACAACAATATATGTATAAAAATGCATATACCTCTCTGGCCACGCAGCTCAACAGAGGCAGAGGCACATGAACATAGACAGTACCACGGCTTCATCTTATTCTCCTCTCTGGCTGATTAGGATGAAAGCCCATTTGTGGGAAAAATATAGATAGATATACATGCAATGTGGATATCATCAGTAACTGGGCTCTGACACACAACCTGTCTGGTAACTACCCCTGGATCCTCTCATCTCCAGGTTCCTCATGGACACCTACACACAGATCTCTCAGCCAACCCCCAAGGTCTCTCCATCAGTTGGATGCATCTCACCTGGTGCTTCCAGTAGCCAACTCTTCCCGTAGTCTTACCCTCAGATATCCCTTGTCTCCTGAACCACTTTGCCTACTCAGCAGATACTTCCTCTCCTTCACATCCTACAGTAAATCCTGTGCAATCCTGAAACATTCTACCCTTGCATCCCATGACATGTACCCTGCCCCTCGGCAGTGATGCCTTTCAGTTCAAAAGGTGCTCTGGAGAGCAGCTCACCTTGACTCATGATGATGGGTTTCACTCTCCCCTGTGATGAGCCTGGAAGTTGCTGGGCAGGGTTTTTGTGTGTGTGGAGATGAAGTTTTTATCACATAACACAGACTAATGCCTCGAGGAGCTACATACTTAATAAATTTGTATAGCCATCTTTAAAGAAGCAGGCAGAGATTTGCAGGGAAGACCATTGTCTTGGAAAAAAAGAGAGAGTATCAAAATGGTCTGTGTAAGCAGCTGCAACTTAAAATGTGGTTGCAGTCAGAAAAGTGACTTACATCTGATTTTGCTTTACAAGTGTTTTCTTGACTTAATATACTTCCTCTAATACCAATGGCATTTTGTCATTTTTTAATCTGTGTTGCAAAATAAATGTAATAATGAAACTTGAAGGCAGGTGCTTCTTTAGCTTCAGCATCATCCATTGCGATTTAAATTGAATTATTTCCATAGGAACTTCAACCTTTAGCCTCACTCCACGGATACATGGTTCAGGGTATCAGTGCTCTGTGAACTGTAAGAATGAAATTTCAGGTCTGGCTTGCATTCACTCAGTAAGGGGGGAAGCTTGTTTTCTTCCTAGCAGCCCATGTGGTGCTGTCTTTTAGATTTGTGACCAAAACAATGTTGATAGCTCACCAGTGGTTTAGATGTGCTTGCACAGCTTCAAGGCCTTCTGTTTCTCACTGTGCTTCCCTGCTCAAACCCCACCAGTGAGTAGGTTGGTGGTGGCCAAGAGGTTAGAGGGGACACAGCCAGAACAGCTGACCCCAACTGATCAAAGGAATATTTGATATACTATATGATGTCATGCTCAGCAATAAAACTGGGGAAGTAGTCTTTCCAAGGTTGCTCAGGGACTGGCTGGGGTTCAGTCTGCTGCTGGGAGGTGACGGCTTTGCATCACTTTACATCACTTTCTGTTGTTGTTGTTTGGCTTTGTGGTGTTGGGTTTTGTTTTTTGGTTGGTGTTTGGTTGTTGTTTGTTGTTTATCGGTTATCAAACTGTCTTTATCTTGACCTGTGGGTTTTCTCTAGTTTTTGGTCTCCCAGTTCTCTTCCCCACCCCACTGCAGGGTAAGAGAGCGATCAAGTGCTTAGTTGTACCGTAAATGTGTAAATATATTGTGAAAATAGAAATAAAACTGGAACATATATCCTCTATGAGCAGAAGTAAGCAGTTCTTAGTTTAGTTAAAAAAAAGAGAAGGCGGAATAGTGACTTGGCACATTCTACATAAAGATAAAGCTCTTCAAACCCTGTGGGGAAATTTTAACAAGGGTAAATCTTAACAAGAGTAATTTAGACAATGATTCACTGTAGTGTGACATTCTTAAATTAAGATTTGGTGTTTTCTTAAAAACAAAGCTTAGCCAATTCTCTGCTGAGTGAATGTCCATATCCATTCTCCACTCTTACACACAAGCATCTTCAGCTCCTAAGCCTGGAGTTTTGGAATTATCTTCCTCTCTCTGTGTTTTGCACTGGGGACCTAAAAGAGTAGGATGCATTTTCTTCCTGCAGCTCTTTTTCTAAATGCTGTGCTGTAATTCTGCCATAAATTACTCCACATGAAACTATTGAAACTGAAGAAACTGAAGAAACTATTGACTGAAGTTCTAAAGTCGCTGTTATGACAGAGGTCAGAACAGATGTTTTCATTGGCTCTTACTACCTTTGCGAATTCTGAAATCTGTTAAAACAGATACTTATGTCTCATATACTCATATTTTAATTGAAAACTGGCAGCTGTTTTTACTACACAAGTTTAGCCCTAGTTTCTGTATGACTCATGCACTAGTATGAGTACATGTTTAAATGAATATTTATCTGAAAAGGTCACAAAACAATCACAATGTTAATGTCAGAACAGCCCTTTTGTTTTGAAGAAAGCTATTACCTTATTTTTAACTGCCTGCAGCTCTACATTCTGGATAGATAAAAGATCCATTTGTATTACAGAAGCTCACGGCTTGAAATTTGAATTTCATCACTGGAAGCAATTACAGTATCAGTGCAGTCTCTGCACGTAATTCCTCACTTAGTAATTTAATTAAAAACAAGTAGTACCATGAGCAGCAGAACTAATGAAGCTTAGTTTCCAATAGAACTGTGTCATGTGGTTGATTGGCTTTATTTTGAGCTATGAGGAAGCTCCATTGTGAGTTCCTCCTCTGCTTCCATCACTTCAGAAAGTGCCCAACGTCTAGTTCAAAATCATTAAACATTGTATTTCCAGCTGCTCTTGAGATGGTTCATTGTTGCAAGAAGGAAGCAAGTTTGGTTGGGGCAGCTGTGACAATAAAAGGTTTCTCAGTGAGAACCTGGCATCTGAAAACCCAACAACCACTGGTTCAGCATGACTGCTTCCTTGTGGTGGAGAAACAGGGTGTTTCGGGGCTAACTGCCAAATCTGGGGCATGGCTGACAAAGAATAAGGAAGCAGTAGTGGGGAAATTCACAGACCAAATCACTCTATTATTTTTATATTTCTATAAAAGTAAATGACACATCTAGTGTATTTCTTCCTTTTTTTTCTCCCTCTGTTAAGTTTTGAGGAAATTAAAGAAGTGGTCAAACAGACTTATTGCAAATCTGAGTCTGGAGACCTTGAACATCAACTACATACTCTGACTGATTCCTAACTTCTTGAAGTGAAAATAGTGCACCCACTAGCATACTCTCTTATGAAAAATCTTAAATGCCTTCATTTCCTCTGTTGAGCAGTCAGTATCTGTAATTTCTCAGAGTTTGGGGGATTGGTAAAAAATAACTACTCCTGCACATTAGAAAGCTGACCAGCTCTCTTAAAAAAAATGTTTGAATGCGCAGCAGTCTGATTCTTTTGCAGTTAATCTCTGCTTGAGAGAAGTGAAAGCAAAAATAGTGTGTGCTTATATAGTGAGCACACTGTTTTTGTCACATACCTCGCTAAGAAATTTATTTCAAACAATAGCTAATACCATCTCCTGATGGCGTTTTACATATTTAGATTTAATTCACTAGTGTTGAATTGTCTCAACACCTGGAACAGCAAAATTAACTGTTCATTTATTTACAGCTATTTTATTTACCAAGGGAGAATATATACAAAAATACAGACTCATGCCTAGGTACTCAAAGTTATAACTGACAGTTATTTTTAAAACATTCATTCTTGGCCTTTTTTAAATGATCAATGCTTGATGCTTTGCTTTGGCGTGAAAGGTTCTGTATAAGAAAAAGTGCAGGAAAAAAACTGTGACAGTAACCAAATGGGTTGAGCTTGGATCACTGTAGGGCATTCAGCTTGAGTTTTCTCCAGCGGAATGTCTGAGGTGGAAGATGAGTAATAAAGAATGGAAGTGTAATATTAGAGTTAATTTCAGATGTTCTTGTGATTTTATGGGAAATACATTTTATACTATAATGTTGATGTTGCTCTTCCGACTAAAGCAAAAATTCAGTGAAGGTTGTTCTGAACTGTGGTGACAGCTGAGTTTCTGCACAGCACTCAAATGTACCCCAGGTGATGTTGTGATAAAAAAGCCCGTGATTTGCAGGATCCATCCAGGGACAGTGATGAATGGGTTGCCACCTGGACAGTTGCTTTTGATAAAAATTGTTAAAATCGTGGGTGTAAGAAGACAAGAGAGACTATGACTTTTCACAGATCCGTCTGGGTTAAGCTTGCAAGAGAGAATGCATTAAATACAACAAAGGTGAAGGTTTTTGTAAGTTATAGGATGTACTGAATGCAAGTTTTCAGTGCAATTTTTCAGCCACATTGAAACTGTAGAGGGTTTTGATTGTGGGGTGACAATAAAACCCTGGCAGATGTATTGTTAAACTCCTCTCCTCCCCACCTTTCCCCTTTTCTCCCTCCCTCTCCCCCCTTCCCACTAAGGACAGGTGATCGGGAGAAAAGAAGGACAGAGAAAAGAGAGTTCGAAAAAATTAAAAATGTTTTACTAATGCTACTAATAAGAATAGAGAAAATAATACAAAATATACAAAACCAATCTTGAAAGTCTCAGCAACTGCAGAGCTGGCACCCGAAGTCCTGGATTGGACTCTGCAGCCAATCGGAGCTGGATTCAGTCTCTCACTAGGCCTCAGTTTGCAGGGACGACTAGCAAGGTCCTCTCCTAATGTCGGCCATAAGGAAAAGGGAAAAAGGGACGAGATCCTCGTGATCTCCCACTTTTATATGAAATATTCACGTGAATGGAATGTCATACACAGTTGGTCAGTTTCTTGGTCATCTGTTTCTTGTTGCCTCTCTCATGAGATGTCCATCCATGCCTGTCAATAAGTTTGCATTCCATTGCTATGTTTACCAAAACATGTATCTGGTTCTCCAGGAAAATGCAGCTAATACGAAGGCTTCAGCTGACAGGCAAAATCACTAAAAGAGAAACTTGTTTTTTAACAAAACCAGGACAGCAACACACCTACCTGTCACATACACATTGAATGTGTCTTCAAACCAGAGACACTGTACAGTAATTATAGGATGTGACGTGGCAACTGGTACAGAGTGTTTGGTTCTGATGTCTCCAGCCCCAAAGGACATTAGAAAAAAAGATGCAGCTCAACACCCAGCTCAATATGTGTCTGTATGTTTATATAGCAGATCGTGCTGAAAAACAGACAACTGATCCTTCATGGAGAAATTGTTGGTATCAAAGGCTGGCAGGACAGAACAATGTGAATATTTACCTGTGGAAAGAAAGTACAAACACTCTAGATGAGAAACACAAGAAGTGACAACAGCTTGAAATTAATTGTAAAATAGTTATCAATTTAAACCTTAAATTTAGAGAGAAAACTGTTGGTGCTTTTTTGTTTGATTTAAATCTACTGCTAATGAATCTTTTATTCTAGACACTTGAGATAATGGTTACTAATTACAGAGTTTTATTTGGACATGCCTCCAAAAATATTTCACTTTATAGTCTCTTGAGACAATTGCTTCTGGTAAACTTTTATTGACGATAGCACATTGGGACCAGAACTACATATCCGCTAAGTCTGTTGTTTTGTAATGTAATTATGACACTTAAAAAATAATTGAAATGACATTCACATGGATACCCATGTTCAGAAAGGCATACATTTGCGTCAATACATGTTCAACAAAAGATGCAAGCACATCTTTAACATTATACATGGATTTTAACAACTTTTGATTTTGCCAGGATTTAAATTGCTTCTTAATTGCTTTGCTGGTAAGAACCTCAATATAAAGTTTCTTTCTAGCACTAACAATGTCACAGATATTGCATTTTCAATGTATTAACCACATTTAATAACAAATTTTAGTGATGATGAATGCGTGTTTTCAGATTTGACAAGACAGAATTCTCTACCCCTCATTTTGTATACATCATTCTAGTCTCGCTTGCATGGTTTTTAGAAATTGCTTATTAAAATGAATTCTCTACCTGTTCTCTGCATGACTGATCAAAAATGTAGTTCTTCAGATTAGCTTGAAAGAAACAAATTGTGTTTTGTATCATTTTAAAATTCCCTAAACCATCTATAACAGCAAGCTGTTTAAATGGGGTACCAGAGATAAAGCAGATTTGGTTTTCCATGAAATAAAATAATTGAAATTGTAATGAATTATTTCTGCACAACTTTATTCAATGAAATCACAGTGCACCAAGACATTCAACTGTGGAAAAGAAAATTCCACCCTATCCTTACAATTTAAATGAAGTCATATACATAAAATTGATCACACACCAGGCTATGTGAAGTGTGAATTTATAATTAAACATTTTCCGCAAGTCAATGGAAGACTATTAAAAAAACCCCCAAATTATTCAGAAATTAAAGCAACAACAACAACCACAACAACACAAACAGAAAAACCCCACAAAACCAAACAAAAATCCACCACCCATTTCCTTTCTTTCTTCTTGTGCTGGCACCCACTGTTTGCAGTAACAGAGTGAAATGTTTTCACAGACTTCTCCAGAGGTTTTACATACCAAAAGTTTCAGCTCTGGTAGGACTTTCAAGCACTCCACTTCTCCACTCTTATACTACAGCATAATTTTAGTTCTGTTTTCTCCCGTGCACAGGTCAGCGAGTTACTTGGGGTCAAAGGAGCTCAGCTATTTAATACTGTACAACATGAATTTCTGCAAGAAAACCACAGCCTTTCAAGAAATTGCAAAGTCACTGGAAACTCTCATGTAATGTTATTTCATCTTTCAAGAAGAAATGGTTTTTATAGAGCCCATAAGCCACGCTGCATATTCCTAAAGTTAATTCATTTTCCAGGTACCTCTGTACACAGAACTGATTAAAATGTATGTCCTGTTTATAGAGACCTCTGTCTGAAGAAGCTCAGCTCTTTTGTGAAGTCTTAATACAACCCCAGGAAAGTTGCTTTAGGCTCTTGCTTTAAAAGTGTATCATCACCATACATAGCTTTAGAGTTGCATCAGAAATATGTGTTGAGAGGCTGTAGGTTCATGGATGAGAGGAAATGGCCTCAGGTTGCACCAAGGGAGGTTCAAATTGGATATTAGGAAAAATTTCTTCATGGAAAGGGTTGTTGGGCATTGGAACAGGCTGCCCAGGGAAGTGGTTGAGTCACTGTCCCTGAAGGTGTTTAAAAAATGCTTACATGAGTTTCTTAGGGGAATGGTTTAGTGGCAGTGTTAGGTTAATGGTTGGACGCGGTCATGAGGGACTCTTCTAATCAAAACGATTCTATGATACTATGAGTTTCAGCAACAGAAGGGGTGGGAGGGGGCAGGTACAAAGACCCTGACTTTCCTGCATACCTGAATGGCGTGTTAGATGAAAGGTACCCACCTTCTCAAAAGCTAAACTGATTAAGCAGCGGAACAGCTGGCTGGTTACATTGTTCTTCATGAATTTTATGCAGAACAGGTATAAGTTCTGTAATGAATCCATGTGCAATTGCTTTCAACTCTTCCTCAAGCAGATGACATTCCTGTGTATGTTCATCCAGATTTGCAGCTCAGATGGATCACTGTGTTTGACATTTCAAAGACTAAAAATGATCTAAAAAATAAACACACTGCAATAATTTTGAAGGCTTATCAGCCTTTTAATGTGGTGTCAGTTGACGGTTATTTTGTAAATTAGGCAGTGATTTGATTCTTTATCAATTTTTAGTGGTGTTTAACATCACCTAACTCATGAAGAAGGCAGCATCGGTAGCCTGAAATGTAATGAAGCTTTTATCTACTCCAGAAACAATGACAAGTCTTTTAAAAAATTTGGGATGACTTAAGTACTCATGAAAGAGATGCTGATGGCATTAGCTAACACAGATACTGTGCCAGCACGCCTTGTGAACTTCCAGACACAGCTCTGACAAGTCCGCTCCACCTGCCAGCAGCAGTTTTTGGAAGGGGCATCAGCTTGAGCAGTGAATCTTGTGAAAAAAGGGTAATTCAAACTAAAACAGTTGATACTGATACAGAGTTTCCCTGAATTTTGGACTTATTTCCTTTTCTTCACATCTCCAGTAATGGAAAGTGCACCCTCAGCTCACTGGATAGGGAACTATTTTTGATGGTTTCAGTAGAGGAGAACCCCTTAAGTCCCAGTTTTCAGGACTGAGTATAGTTTTATGAGTGTGACCCAGCTATTGTTACCAGTAGTCAGAACTGAAGCAGGATTTCTGTTTGTTTGTTTCTTTGTTTGTTTTTTCTTTTTGTGAGGCTTTACACAATGTAATAGAATTTTCGAAAGGCATTTTTTTTTTATTTTGGAGGGGCTACAGATCCTAATGCAAAACTGTGTGAGGCATCATGCAGTAGATTTGTTTACAGAAAATATTTGCCTGGAAAGAGAGTCCACGTGTCATTTCTAAAACTGCTAAAACATTGTAGAGCCTCCTGCAGAAGACCTTCACTCACAGAGATATTGAACGCTTCAGTCATGACCACCCTGTTACTATTGTGGGCGATTTCTAAGTGATTTTGTCAGTGGCAGAACCAACTTCATGCAAAGCTTTCAGTGCATTAATAGTGAAATTGCTGTCAATGTTATTTTGTTTCTAGTCTTGCTTTCTTGGAGGTAGAGTATGTTTTGGATTTACTCAATTTACCATTAAATTTGTCATCTAAATTGCTTGACCATAGCAGAACTGTTTGTCTGAAGGCAGATGGGTCTGTGGTAGCATGGAAACAATCTGGGTTGTCTGAATTGATTCTAATTTAAAACAGAAAAGGTGGTTTTGAGGTCTCTGGAATGGACAAGCAAGTAGAATATGGACTTGATTAGAAACATAGTGCACAATCTACTCTGCACGTAGATCATAGTCAATGATGTGTTTGACTATTCTACAGTAAAAAGGTTAATGCCAGCCATCACTGAGTTAGCTTTTCTAAAAAAGCAAGTTGATAACTCTTCCTATTTTTACACTATTATCCCAGAAATGGGAAGTTAGAACCCTTTATGCTTGTCATGTCAAAATGGTTTCACGGTGTCTCTTTCAGCCTTTGAAATCTACTTTGGGACAGCAAAGCCTCCTATGAGTTCTTACCATACTAAATAGCGGTCAACAAGACAACTGAACCAAAACAGGTTTTCTGATCCAGAAACTTCCATGCATTTAATGGAGACATTTAGGTGCATTTAGGACATAATACAGAAAGGGAAGGTTCTGGCCTTTCTTACACCTATGTGAACACAGAGCAATTGTGCTGAGATCCATCAGAGATGAGGAGGCAACTCTGTGCAGGTCACTGACTCCAGGGCTCATGGCCTGGATTGACAGTGGCATATCTGTTCCTTGTCAAGCATGTGCAAAGATACGTCTACTTTGAGTATGCAATGGTGGGGCAACGGTTTGCTCTCATTGCTTAAAAGCACCAGCAAATAGTCTCAAATGTACCTTCTCTTTAAAATGGTGGAGTAATTACCTGCAAGTAGTGAATATTAGGAAGTATATGAGCAGCAAATAATTTACTACTGGCATTATCTAATAATTGTCTCTAGATGAAATTTCAAGACTGCAGTGTTTTTAGGGCCCATTTGTGACCCATAAAATATGGGTTAGAACCTCACATTCCACCACTTGCTTTTGCAATTATTACTGCAAATGGTGGGAAAGTACAAAGCAATCACTAGGAGAAGATATCTTTTAACTACTATCATTTCTAAAACTAATCAAAGAGATAGAAGGACTTGCCCAAAAGTTGATACCTATTTCACTTTATTTACCAACAAGACGATATAAATGTAACTTGTAGTAGTAGCAATCTCTCTTTCAAAAATCAATGTCCTTCTGTCTAAATGATAAGGAAAATATCCTTCATCTTTACTTTTCTGCTATAAGAGGCAAAAAGACAGAGTCTAAGCTCACATTTAGAATGGAAATTAGAAGACCAAAGCAAGGACCAAAAGAGGACAACACTGCCTTCTACAAGTGTATCAGGGTAATTTCTGGAGGAAAGAAAAAAAAGAACAAAGCATCAGCCTTGTCATAAAATAAGTTTAGCTCCTGATACATTTACACAAGAGACGACAGTAGTTTCTTCTGTACTTTACAGCAGCAAAAATAAAGCTTTCCTGCATGAAAAATGTGGGCAACCTCCCGAAAAGGAACAGTTTTAATGCGGAGCTTGTCAAGTTCGTTACAGAGACAGTGTACCACCCCATTACCTTCGGTAATATGGAACTGGACTGAAGTATCAGGAAAACTCTAGTAGTCCTACATTTTTGCACTGAAAATAAAGCCTGCAGTCAGGTAATATTACATTTGTGTGTGACTAAAGTGAGATGAGTAATTTTATTTCATGCTCAGGACAACAATGACAAACAGGCAATCCTACATAAGTAACCATACCCCCTACAAGGGATTATTATGCTCTTGGAAAACTCATCCAGAGAACAAAGCTTGGGAGTCGACAGGATCAAGAAAAAATATAGGAGGTCAATTCTTCTGCCCTGTTTTTGAGGCTTATTTTTACTGGATTCAGTAAGATTCAGACAACCTCTCTCTCGAGACATCAGGCCCATGATCAGCTTTAAATACAAGATGGGCCACAGGCAAAGTGTGAGAGAGAGCTGTCTGAAACAATGAGGACAACATGTAAATATGCAAGTGAAAGGCTTTAATCTAAGAAGTATGTTGACTTCAACTAGTAATAGCTTCATAACTTCTCATGACTGGAAACAGAAGATTGTCACCAAAATATTTATGTAAAAACCAAACCGAGGTGAAGCCAAACCAACACAACCCCCCCATCCCGTCCCTCTCCAACACACCTATCAGAGTCAAAATAAACCAGCTGTTTCATGGCTGAGGTCTACTCCTTCATGGCAGCCAAGTGCAGCTTCTCTCGCCGTACTGCATTCCTATCACTAAGTGGCAGTGTGCTAAAGTGTATATGCACACAGCCCCACTAGTAAGAGCTTGCAAAATCCACCCACCTTTCCCATAACCTGACATGGGTACAGGCCAACACCATGCCTTCCACCAGCTCCCCAGAAAACTCCTGATCTATTGATTTAAGAGAAAGATTCCCATGTCTCCACCTTTTGAGATCAAAAGTAGTTAGAAGAAACTGCCTATGTAGCACAGCTACTTTGCAAACGGATTCACGCTCCTTTCTTTTTCCTCTAAGACCTTCTTTAGTTTTAACACAAAGAACTATATTTTGTGTTAGTATCCAGATCATGCCCTTGTTTTTAATGTTCCTGTGACAGCTCTATCTCTCACAAGAAATTCTGAAAGAGGAGTTAACAGAAAGCACCAAAGCAGTAGAAGCATTGAAATTACTTCTCGGAAGTAACTATAGCACCTAATGACCTCAGTGGGAGTGTATTTCATTACGGGATCCCAAATTACTCGTGAGGATGAGCCAGGTAGTCTCACTTCTGCAGCTGTTGCTTCTGCAGAAGAGTCTCGCGCTAACTTGCATGAGAAACTGCCCCCTCTAGACTCTTATGAAAACATCTGCCTTCAGCACACAACCATCATTTTGATGGTAAATTATATAGGGATAGATACAAGCAGAGTGGCATATTAAGATTTTTATCTTTTTCCCCAGAAATGCACCTAGTCAAATTACCTAGTGCGGAAGCCCACTTGCCACTGAAATATCCTCAAATTCTCCACAGTTTCTCATTGGATCCTATCTCTACGTCCTTTCTTTAGATCTCTTTGGTTTGCAACACAGCTCAAAGGAAGAAAGCACTTTTGCCATATAGTTCAGTGTAACAGGGAAGTTTGGCAGAGTGACACCCGTCTGCAGCACCAGGTACCAGAGAGAGTGCATATAGTGTCTTCAGAGAGGCGTTTTGCCAGATAGCAAAGAGGAGGGAAGCAGAAAGGAGAAGAAAGGCAGTGGGATGCCACAATTGTGTTTGGGCTATTAAAGAAGCATGAGCAGGCACCCCAGACATGACACCTGCAATATCACATGTGTTTTACAGGCTGGAGAGTTGGGCGGGGAAAAACCTAAAGAAATTTAACAAGGGAAAGTGTAGAGTCCTGCATCTGGGCAGGAACAACCCCAGGTTCCAGTATAGGTTGGGAAATTACATATTAGAGAGCAGTGTAGGGGAAAGGGACCTGGGGGTCCCGGTGGACAACAGGATGACCATGAGCCAGCACTGTGCCCTTGTGGCCAGGAAGGCCAATGGCATCCTGGGGTGTATTAGAAGGGGGGTGGCTAGTAGATCGAGAGAGGTCCTCCTTCCCCTCTACTCCGCCCTGATGAGACCACATCTGGAATATTGTGTCCCGTTCTGGGCCCCTCAGTTCCAGAAGGACAGGGAACTGCTGGAGAGGGTCCAGCGTAGGGCAACGAAGATGATTAAGGGAGTGGAGCACCTCCCTTATGAAGAAAGGCTGAGGGAGCTGGGTCTCTTTAGTTTGGAGAAGAGGAGACTAAGGGAGGACCTCATTAATGTTTATAAATATATAAAGGGTGAGTGCCATGAGGATGGAGCCATGCTCTTCTCGGTGGCAAACAATGATAAGACAAGGGGTAATGGGATCAAGCTGGAACACAAGAGGTTCCACTTAAATTTGAGAAGAAACTTCTTCTCAGTGAGGGTGACAGAGCACTGGAAGAGGCTGCCCAGGGAGGTTGTGGAGTCTCCTTCTCTGGAGACATTCAAAACCCACCTGGACATGTTCCTGTGTAACCTCACCTAGGCGTTCCTGCTCCAGCAGGGGGATTGGACTAGATGATCTTTTGAGGTCCCTTCCAAACCCAAACATACTGTGATACTGTGATACTGTGATACAAAGACCCATGTTGGTGTAGAACTGCCCAAAACACTCTCATGACAACACATACTATCTCTTCTGTCATTAATTATTCCATTACTCTTCAAAACATAAGAGGGGTGATATTACCTGGTTAAGCTACAAAGAAAAAAAAAAAAGAGAGAGATGACGTGGGGAACCCTTGTCTCTCACACTGTTATGATACAAGTGCCATGAAAACATGACTTCACTGTCCATTCGCCATGATCCTTGACTGCTGGTTCTCTAAAGAGAATTTATGCTGCCTCATGCTTTAAAAATTTCTTGCCAGTGGTAATTTGCTAGCATTTTTTTAATCTTTTCCTATCCATAGCTTCAGCGGGATAGGAAAAACTCCCAATTAAGCTCTCTGAATAAAATATAAACATTTAAAAGCAACTCTACTCAAGCACTGCTGAAACCTCAAACAGTACACACAAGAGAAAACTGCTGCTCTGTTTGCAAGCTAACGTGCCAGTTGGCTGATCATGTTTTGCATTGAGAAGAGAGGGAGGGAGGGAGCCTGAGATGGATAACAGGGGCTTAATACTTACCCTCTGCCACTATCATCTGCAATACCTCTTCATCTTTCACTACCCGATCCAGCTCTCACAAGAAGAATAATTTTTAGGATTGCTCTAACCGTTTCAGTGAGTACCACAGCTATCAGGCACAAATTCCCACAGGTGCTATGTTTTTATATGCTATGTTTTTATCCTCACTTACTCAGAGAAAAGTGAGGAAGGGAAAAGGAGAACCTTTTTCCAGAAATGATGCTGTCTTGTCCATCTGTGTAAGAGGACACAGGGACAGTGCAGCATGGCCTTGTACGAAATATCTGCCTCTCCAGAGACACCAGCTGCTCCAACATGACATAGGAGAGAGGAAAGACTGTCTAGAAACCTGCATCCATAGTTGAGGTTCTTCTGTTCTTCTTTGTTGAGCATTAGGCATTTTGCACGATTTTTTTTTTTTTCAGATTTACATGTAATTTTTCCACTGAAGTTTTGTAATGGGCTGATATCCACAAAGTTGGCAATACCGAAGTAGTCTTGCAAATCCTTTGGGAGAAAAAATATCTTGAAAATGTTAGAATAGCTAGTTGATTTCCAAAGTTCTTGATTTATTACAATCTTATTGAAACTCTTTAAACAACTTGAACACTTATCCTTTCAGATAAACAAAAGACAATTATTTTCTTCAGCCTGAAATGCTAGAATTTATCTGATTTCCCAAGGATATGAAGCTCACATGATAGTTGTCTGTAATCAACTATGTATGTATACATTGTCACACATGTATGCATAGGTGTCATTCTCACCACAGTAATTTCAAGTATATTATCCAGTTTTAACTCCATTGGATAAGGCACTACATTTTAATGAGTTTTTTAGAAGTAAGTGGTTATAGAAATAGGTAGGAGTTCCTATTTCTAGACCCAGAGGAAGAGAAAGGTTGTAATGCAAGCACTGACACTACAAACAATTCACACAGGAGGTGAGCCTAGAGGTAATAAATGAGGTACCATCTGTTATGCTGATGGAGAAACCCTGGTTTTGGAACTGCCAGAAAGTCAACAGGTTGGTTCTCTGAGAAACCAGTCTTGACTACAAAGATAGCCTGAGACTTTTTCATCTTTCTTGGACATGGCTCTTTACCATGTAGAGCACCTTGAATGTTGCTTGGGTTTGGCTTCCTTTTTGGACTAGTAAAATGTCTTTTAACATAGAAGAAAAAAAAATCTCACTAGCCATGTTGAAGAGCCCACTTCTTCCACACTCCCCTGAGACACTGTCTTTTAGTTCAGTTCAGTTCAGCTCCTGGAGGTCTTCCAGTTTGGAGCTCTGCCTCCCACTTTAATTTTCCCTTTACTCATAGCATTGGTTTAAACACACTTCCTAGATATAAATGTTTCTACACTCTGTCTGCATGAACACCACAATTAAAATGTTGACTATATTTCCCCATGGCCACACGTCAGCAGAGAGCAGCTGATACTTCACACCAGAGCACTCTTGAATACAGAAAGAAGCCATGTGGTACTGAAATAAATAGGTTTTGGGGGGATGAGGGACAGCCTCTGACCGCAGATCCCTGGTTAAATGGTTTCAATGTCCTGTCTTGAGAGAGAAATTGTCTTCCCTTGTAATTCTGACATTTCTTCTAGTCCCTTTGCTTCACATGCTGTTCTTTCCTTCTAACAGTTGACCTTTTCTCTTCCCATTCACCTCTGTACTTAACAATTCTCTCACTCTCGCCACCAAAGGATGTGCTGCCACTTGTCGAACCACTTGTCATCAAGGCTGTGCATGTGATTTAGAGAGGTCTGACTTCCAGCTCCACAAGGTCAACACAGACCCATTCAGTATTCCTCAGATATCAAATTGGCTCACTCTTCTGCGTGGAGCTGGCAGGGAGATGTTCTCTCCCTCTGCTCTTCACTTTATGTGCACATTAAAAGTATCCATGACCAAATCAAAAATTGTGCAGCTGTTTCAATAGCTGCAAAACTGCTTAGAACAGGGAGCCCAGAGTATAGAGAAAGAGACCGTTGTGAATTGAACACTCTCTGAACTAACTTGTTTGTGAAAATCCATGTATAATTAAAGCCTCTCTTGTTAGTGAGTGAAGCCATACTTAAATACACACAATGTATATCTTTATTTCCAGCTCAAATATTTTTGGGACACTTTCCAGCAATGTGTATTATGTGGCTTCAGCAACTGCAGTGCATCATCATCATCATCATTCAAACAGTGGAGCTCCCAGCTACATTATGAGCATCTTTCCCCTAAAATACTTTTTGATGGACTAGAGTATAGCCCTTCTAGACCTGAACTGCATAATAAATGAGTGCTATGATTCCTCTAATGGCAAGGTCCTTTCCCTCACTGCAAATGGAGATGTAATTCAGATGCACACTATCTCACTCTTTGCATGCTGAGAGACAAACAGCAACATTCATTTGTCTTTTTTTCTATTTCCCTTACCAAAAAGTCAACTTCCAAATAAAATGTTTACCAAAACACTTCCCTGAACAATCTGAATAATATTTTAATGGACCACTTACTTTATTAGTATCTAATTAAATTTTGCATCATGACGAGTGCATTCAAATCACCGTGGTATTGTGAATAAGGATTCAATAAAAAATACAGGATAAAAGAACTCTGCAAAATAACCACCATTAAAATAACGAGTAAAAGTTCAGCAGCTATAACAAAATCCACAAGAGAACAAATAAACTGCAAACAGCCATATTACCAAACAACATTAGTCAGGTTTCATCTCATTCCCTCATGCATCCCTGCACTGAACAGGAAAAAAAGAAATACTCAGAGGGGAACATTTTGACAGAAGTAAGGGCCAAACACACATATATAGAAAGATGCAGTAAACACTAGCAGCTGCATGGCTTAAGGTACCAAATAGTAAGAAATCTCTTAATTAAAAAATGAATTAATTGTTGTGACTATATTTCTCTTGGCAGAGAACATTTACACTTCTGCAGAATGCAGTGTTTAACACACTTAAAAAAATAAGCTCCCTGGCAGTTACACCTGTAATATAAGGGCATAATATTAAGAACGAGGAAGCAAGCAATCAGTCTTCCTATTTCACTTGAACTTGGGCTTATCACACTCCACCTGGATCCTATAAATATTTTCCTAAATGTTGCTTGGTTTCTGCTCTGCTCCACAACCCAGTTCAGCAATACACATCCATAATACTAAGCTTGGGCTGCTTCACTGAAATCAATACTCATGTGCCTAAGTGCTTCGCTATAAAAGGGACTGGATGGCTATAAGGCCATTGCCTTGTCACTCCATATAGAGTGATTTCCCTGCTGTGCAGTATAACTCTGTAGATGCAATCTGTTCAGTATACCAAATAAATATCTCTATTGGAACATTCCACCTAGGGCTTATTCGTGATGTGTGTGAATGTTATTTATTAGAAAATTTAAACATTATTGCAGCCAATTAGAAAGAAAAGCACTTTTTATTACTTGCAGCCTTTGCTGCCGCCAATGACCCATGTCCTCCTCCTTGACACCAGCGTTATATAGTGGCTCACTTAAGAGATGTAGTGAGCAAGTGTGCCCAGCTCTGCAAAGGCGTTCTGTAATCTGAACTCCAGGCGTGTCTACACTCTGATTTCAGCTGTGCTGCTTATGCCTAAAATATAGCAGGCATGAGCACAAGTATCTGCAGGATCCAAATTTCTGTAGATTTATAAAGTAGGAGTTCAACCGGAATAAGAGAGGGGTTCACTTCTCAGAGATTTTATTCTAACTAAAAGACATATTTCTGGAAGTGTAATGTCCTGTCCTCCATACTGCCAATTTTTGGGATGCTTTCCAGTCCACTTCCTCTTGGCCCATGTTGCAATGTTTGGAATACAAATATTGGAGATCTCTCCATGTATACTGGATTGATGCAGGTAAAACAGTACTTCCTGAAGAATTTCACTTACATTGTTGTTTGTCTAAGCTTTCTTTAAAAGTCTGTTCCTTGAAGAGACAGGGGAGGCTGTCAGTTTGTGAATATCCTGTTGTAAAGTCACATAAAGAATTGCAGGTCAATCCTACAACTGAAATACACAGAGCATATATTTTGTTTTGCACATCTGACTTTTAACCTCAGAAGTATACATAAAAAGTGAATTTACATGGTGGATTTCATAGAACACCTTCTAATACCAAGTAATTTGGGTGAACACTTGACCTAAAGAAAATTATTATCCCACCATTTTCAGGCATATTTATAGTCTCCCCTGAAAGGGTATTTTGATAGCAAAATGTAGACTGCTTTCATTCCAGCTGTCAGCCCACAAAAACAAAAGCTATCAGGGGTTGAACTTGTGTATGCTTGAATCCCAGGCTCTACCTACAGAACTTGTAGAAACAGAATAGTGAAAACAGTTGAACACAGACACTTTTCCTGAAACCCCAATATAAGGCATTTATTCCTACAGTCATAGACATTTAGTTTCCCAATGAAGTCAATGGGAAGGTGGAGATGTTTTCAAAGGGTCCCCAAGGAAAGGACCTTAAATTTGTGTGGATTTGGACATAATCTCCTGCTTTTTGGAACCTTGAAAGATGCCCATTGTGGACTGGGAACAGCTACCTAACTTACAAAGGCTGCTTTGGTCCGCACCTTAAATTAAGTCTATGTTAATCCTGCCTCAGTATCTCAGTCAGACACTGAACACTTTGCTCCTGCCCAGTGTTGAAACCTCTGTCCTCCATGTCTGACACTGGCCAAGGGGTCAAATTTAGTCTGGGGAGGTAGAAAGTAGGAGAAGAATTTATATGGATACAACCAGATTGATCACATCTGCTTGTTTGCAAGGCAAAAAATACATACAGTAATATGTTCAGTAAAAATTCTTCTTGATAATAAAGAACAGGTTATATGGCACATAAAAGAAAGACATTCTAGCTAAAAATATTTTCTATTGGTGACAAACTTAACAGGAAAATCAAAATTAACATAGCTGAAAGCATATATTTACATTTGCCATAAAATACATATATGTACATATATTTGTATAAGATAAAAGAATGGAAGATGAATGCTCATCATTCCTAAATTCTGAATTCATACTACCTTTAATTATTTTGCATGTGGTTTATTTTTTTTTTAAATAAGAGTTATTTAACTGAAATTTAGCTGAGAGTGTTTTAATTAAATTTTATTATTTCATTTTCCAGGAAAAATACTATACTAATTTGAATCACAATTGTGCTGGTTTTGTTTTTTTATAATATGTCCACAAACATCTGAAAACACTCCCCAGCAGTGCTGAGTGAGGGCAGAGGCTATGTTATAAGCCTTTGTATATATTTTTTTTTCATCTATAATTTTTCAGACACCTAGGCCTCATCCTTCAAGCATTCTCCTGGCCTCTTACCTTGCAGTAAACAAGGGGGAAGAAAGAGAGGAGAACTGGTAAACTTTTGTAGGATATATTGTCAGAAAAGATGTTCCTCCTTTACTTAGTAATCTGACATTTAGGACATGCCAAGATACAGGAGCCCGAGGTTCAACTCTTCTGCGTGACGATATTTGACTATTGGTCTTCCATTGCCCCAGGGACTGGCTTGACAGCACAATGGTACTAGGTTCTTAGTTTCTTTTAAGATGCTGTTGCCTTTTGTACAACTATTAAATATTAATGTGAGAAGGGGCTGATGTCCAGATCTCTCACACTTTGGATGCATGCCCTGATCAATAGGTTTCCATAAAAAAGGACGAAGAATCTTTCTCTGCAGCTCTACCTTTTCATGTCCTTGTTTTTCTCCTAAGCTCCTAAAATTGAGGTATTTTATTGTATTCAGCATAAAATTGAGTTCTTACACTTTAAGGGAAAACTTAAATTAAACTTCAAACTTAGTTTAATCTAAACTTGTATTCACTGTTTGTCATCAAAAAGAGCCTTTTGTCACCCCCTACCTCAAATCAGGGCCAACTCAAGACTAGAGAGTAGATGCAAACAGAATGGGAAATGAGGGATAGCGGCATAAAAGAAGTGGCTGTAAACAGAGTTCCCGCCCAGACTTATGTCTGTGTGTATGATATTTCCTAATTAAAAAGTAGAGTTTCTATCATCTGTGCCACTCATAGTAAGGGAAAGGTTACACAGCCATTGACTTAATGGGAACTGACACCAGAAGGGCTTATTATCACCTTCACAAGAGTGATACATCCTTTGATGAGCTCTGCGAACAACCTTGGTTGAATACTCTTCTCAACTAAATACCATTCCCAGGTGAAGCAGGCTGGAATACATTCCTGTGTCAACATGGCTGTTCTACTTTTGCTCTAATTTTCCAAAAACCACATTTATTCTTCAGGCCAAAATCAAGCATGAATAGTATCTGCCTAAAAATCAAACTGGTGAAAGAGTTCTGTACAACAGTAAAAGAAAGAACTGCCACTAGGTTTTAGAAAACACTGTAATAAACACTCTCTGTGTCTGCAGTAAAACACTAGGAAATGAATATGCTTAAAAGACATGTGTACATGATATTTTCATGTGAAAACAATTTAAAAATTCAGAACCTTGAATTCTCGCTCTCAGTAACTTTCTCCTTGTTAGGCCTTATGGTAGACTAGTATGAGATAGCACACTATGCCAAATGATAACAGTTATTTATAAATAAATAACTATATAACTGTATTTTAACAATTTTGTAGTGCATACATCTGGCTACCTTTGCCATTATCATGTTAGATTTTTTATATGCATGTATAGAACAAGAACAAGACTGTTACGTTAGTACCCACTCTGGTTTATTTTTTTAATTATTTGCTGTTCCACCCCTCTTAGGTTTTATGCATTCAGCTGGAGAAATTTTCTACAAGGTGTGCTCTTGGGCATATCACCCATTTTCACTGGATACTAATCTCTGCAAATTCTCTCCCACCCCTCCCCACCAAAAACAAAGGCATAATGATAAATGCAATACTGACCATGGAGCCCTATTCTCATATGAAATCTGAAATTGTCCAAAACAGGTGAAGGGCAACAAGAAGATTTCTTTAATCAAGATTATCCTGACTGTATAGCCATCATTAGAGACAATGGATCATCTAATTATCTATTTGAGATAAAAACTATTGAGAGGAGTGTCAAGTATTCCAACAAGGTTTCAAAGTTCTTATTACAACCTCACAAACTCATGAAATGTATATATCACTTTGTAGACCGAGTGAAGAAAAGAAGGCACAGAAGAAGAAGAAAACAAAATAAATAAGAAGAAAACAAAATAAATAAGAAGAAATCAAAATAAATAAGAAGAAAACAAAATAAAGAATAAGGAAACAAAATAATGTGGAGGAAGAAACTACTACGGTGAATAACGTACTGAGCCTGTGGAACCATACCTGGTATACTGAAGGTAACTGACCAATAAGAGAAAGTAAAGGTGGAAATAAAGATGTGGGAGGTATTTCTGAGGAAGAAAAAGTCAGGTGGGATGGTACAAACAGCAGTGGGATGGGGTTGGCAAAACTGTGCAATTTCATGATAGCAAAAAGCAAAACCAGGAATGAGTAAAAGAAGAGTGGAGAAGAAATATCAGAGTAACATTAAAATTAAAAAAAAAAAAAAAAGAAAGAAAAAACAAAACAAAAACAGGAAGAGCAATACAATTTGAGGATTATGAATGACAGAAGTTTTTCAGGGGTAGGGGAGAGGGAGAACTGGAAAGGATGGGAAGTTACTTTAAGGGCACTGGTGCCTCAGCATCACACCTGCAGAAGAGCAGGGGTCTCTGAGGCAGTCTTGCAGTGATTTCTCTGGGACTATTTTTTCACACAAGTATGGCACAATCATGTCCAGTGTCATTCTTTTTCTTCTGATTGGGCAGAGATGAGAAAGCAGGATCTTTAGGAGAAGCAAGGATGGACATGACAAAGTTTGTAGGTCCCACTGGAAGTGTAAGGCTAGATATCCATGTCACTAAAGCCATTTCACATGCTCTTAAATGGGTGAAAATACAGTAGAATTGACTCAACTATTTCAGTTTATTTGATGCCTTTGGGATGGAAACTGAGTTTTCAGACTCTTTCAGATTGAAATGCATCAGCCCTGAGTAAAAACTTTTCCACGTTCTGGGTAAAGTTCTGGCCAATATCTTTAAGGACTGAGTGTCTCCTTCCTCAATAGCCTGTCCCCAGTAGCCACACAGTCCAATACAGTAGTAGAAATCCTGTATCACTCCAACATAGAAATCAGCAAGAAAGATATTTGTTTTTTTTCTGTCTTAGCCCAGGTTTTGAGGATGTTTTTAAGATGTTTTCATCCTTGACTGAAGACAGTTCGGCTGTTAGTGGAATTTTCTATGTTATATAAAACTAAATTTGTCCAGAAAGTTGAGGGAACTCAGTTTTAATGTTCACCAACACAAAAATGTGCTTTTTACTTCCACTTAGCAAACATATTATAATGATTATGACATAAAAACCTAGTGAAGACAAGAAAGAGATCTTGCCATTTTCACAGACTGGCAAATAAAAGTTTTTGAGAATATGGCTGGTTTACCTCAACATTCTAGAAAACCAGAGAAGCTGAGATCTTATCCTAAATAACCCATATTTTATGTAACACAGAATAAAAATATACATTTTCCTATAATGGAAAATAACTTAACACGTGATAACCCCTCATGGATTCGCACAACTTCATGCAGAGCACTAAATATTTGTTTCCCCACTTGAAATATTTTCTGTCCTAGTCACAGAAGAGAGCTAGTACCACTTAGTAAGCAAATTTGTATTAAGAGCAACTACTGGGAATTCTTACCCTGCATTTTTGAAAATATACTAATTTCCATTCACAATAAACTGTGTATTCTGCTATATATGTCCACTTAATGTATTTTTGTAGCACAGATGATGTGTACGTGCTTTGCAGTATTTAATTTAAAATATTATTTCGCTAATGGTAGTAAAAGAACCATAATTATAGAAGGATTTCCTTCAGTACTAGAGTTCAAGTGGTGTTTCATTGTTCATTTAAAGAAGGAATTCAACGACTAACTGCAGTGCTAGGAACACCAAAATACTGAGCTTCTTAGAAAAAACTTGAACCGCCTACAAACTGGTATATACTTGTGTGAAAAAAAAAAAAAAAAATCTGGCAATTTACAAAGAAACAATTTACAAAGCTTTATTTTGAAATGGTTCTCTAAAATGCTTAACACTTTGCATATTTTCACTCTAAAATGATTTCAATACGAAATCTCACAAAAAGAAATCAACCACCACACTAAGTCACTGAATTGTTGCTTACTGAATAAGGGCCAATACTTCTTCCTTCACAACCACTCCAGTGGTTAAAGACAACTTTTCCTCTCCTCTTTGTAATTGATTGCAGTATTGGACAGTGATTTTCTAATGGAGTATTTTCAAGAACAGTCATCATAAATACATGGCTTTGGAGCTATCCTCACCCTTTTATGTCATTTTACAACAGGACAACTTGCACAGAGCCTTGTTTCCTCTTTCTAATATGTCCACATGAAAAAAAGAGAGGTTTGGTGGTTTGATATGTCTAAGTTCTCACTGATTTAGTTAACATTCACAGTGGTATTACAGTGATAACAACATGGTGATAGTAGAGTCCTCAGTGCAGAAGGAGATATCCAGAGTCTCAAGTGCACTTGTACAGGTCATGCGAAGCGGAGCCAGTCTTGGGTGCTCTACTCTTGCTACTCCTGCTAACAAGACTAAGGGCAGCACAAATATCTGCTGCTTATTCCTACTGCAATCACACCTTCATTCACTGCAGAAGGAGCCACTTAAAGGCTTTAGCTTAAAAAATAATTACTTCTGCAATTCACAGTAACAAAAGTGATTAGCTCATGTGTCAAGATGAATTATGTGCAAAGCAAAAGAAAATAAAAGCCAACATCATATAATTAGTAATAAGAGCATGAAATTAGGAAATAATAATGTGAAGGACACTTAAAACAAGGCTAGAACTAGCAGTAAAAATTACTTAAACAAACTGCCACCATCTGTTCTACTTCATAAAATGGCTAGTCTGGAACCCACTGTGTCTATTACAACCCTAAAACTTAAAAAGTAATACTAATATGCTCCAAATCAAATGAATATTTATGAAAGTTGAAGGGAATCAAAGCTATTGAAATACAAACAACAACTTAGAAGCTGAGAAACTGGAACAGATGAGAAACTTATAGACAAGATAATCTTTATAACACTTACAGTTTGCATACTTTGAGCAAATAATTTTAAAGAATTTTTATGATTTATTAGTTACTTTGTAAACACTGTGATGAAAATGTATCTAGTGAGATGTTTTGTGAGTTTTATCAATCTTTGTTACAAATGATTAGAATTTTTAGAATAACATACATGCTCTGCATGTTCTCTAAGTGAATTCCATTAGCTAAATGAAATTTCATGCATAAATTGAATTTAAGAAATTATGAGTCAGTTGTAATGAAACAGTTATTAATAACTACTGTATTAAGTAGTTACAATTACCAGATTCAGGTAATGCAAAAGTGAATTTTTTGAGACATGAGCAGTAACTCAACAAAATATTGTCTTCTCTTGTAACTACCCTGGATGCAAGTATTTTGCTAGATTGAGTCAGTAGAACGAGACAGACTCAACTTGTTTGCCCAACAGTTTCATTTGCCCACCTGGCTCTGCTCTTTAAATTGGCTATTGGGACATCAAAGGCTCCCATGAGGTGACTCAGGTTGTTCTTTTTCCAGAAAGCAACACAGCTGGGTGAAAATAGAAAGAGCCAAAAGTGGTCAACGTAAAAAAAAAAAAACAGAGGTTTTTCAGCCTAGCCCTTTCTAACAGTACTAGTTTTGCAACATTGTCTCCCAGAATAAGTAGCATAGTGAGAAAATGAAGCCTAGAGGTAGCTGATTCATCTGATTTGCATTAACACAGTGTCACAACTATTTTTTAATTGACCGATATACTCCAGATGCTCTGTCGAGGTGATTTGGAGATCCCAAGTTATCCTTTAGGGAACTGCTTGTTTCCAAGATCACTGGCTCCCAAGCTAAAGTCTGAAGTGTAATGTTTGTTCTGATCTCAGAGAAAAATTCAGTTGCAAAAGAGGGTTGTGCGACCAGAAACTGGAAGATGCAGCTGAACCTGCAAGAAGAATCGAAGCCACAAGACAATGGCTTCAGAAACTGCTTCCTCACACTGCAGGGCATCTCTTATTCACGCTGTCACTATCACTATTTCACTACGTTCTTTGGGTTTTCATCTTCATTGAAACTGTTTAACTATATATTTGTCTGTATTTGCGACAGGTACTCTGGAAGTTTTCCTCGCATATATTTTTTATTGTCATTCCCATAGTTCCTGCAGCCTTATATTCACCTATATAACCAAGACCACTTATTGTCAGGATTTAAAAGAGTCTGTAGAAGGCTAGCTGGTGAAAGGTTTGTGTTTCCTCTACTGCCCTGCATCCCCAAATGCAAAGATACCAGTGTGGTGAGAGAAATGTCCCTTCCTACAGTCAAAAGCCCATACAGACCCTCAGCAGAGGCCCTCAAAAGTATCAATAGTGTTTTCCGGTGGGAAGGGATGAACTTAGCCTTTTGTTCACTAGTCTTGATGAAGCCAGTAACAACTTTCTCTCAGGGATGGGGAGACTTCAGGGAGCCCCTGAGGAGCCTCCAATTGATGTGGAAAGTCCCAGAGCAACTTTTAACACCTGTTTGTAATCCACTGACCATGGCAGGATGGTTTGCAAGGAAAAGGAAACTCACTAGTTACTTATTTATTTCCAAACTTAAAGGGGAGTTTTTCTTTTACATTTTACTCTCTGGAAGGAGTTGCAGTAAGTGAGAACTTTGCCGTCTTGCAAAACCCATGTGTGCACTGAAAGCCCTTGCAGGGATGGCAGCGGCACCCGTGCAGAGGCAACCTGCATGTCCAACTCACCCTCCTGTTGCTGCTGCAGCCAGGTACGCACCGACTTATTCAAATCACAGCAGAATATAAGCAGTGAGCCACTAATGGGATAATTTACATCTCCCTTCAGACACCTGATGTTTGTAGCAGGAGTGAGTAATGAGACTGCATTGTGAAAATGTAAAGAAAAAAGGAAAAGAAAAGCGGAGGAGAAACAGGAAAGCACATGAAAAGTGAAATTATGACTGAGGAACAGGCTGACTCCTCTAGCAGATGTACCAAAACTTCTGGCATGTTTGCTGGGCTTCTGAGGGTAACAGAATGGTATGTTGTTCCTAATGCAAACATTGTTTCAAGGCTGTTCATTTTCATATTTAGTCATATCACAGGAAAGCTAAGGGGGCGTCAATCATGCTCAGTACATCTGACTGGGAGAGCGCTCCCTTCACAGCTGCATCTGGTAGAATACACTCCTTATTTATTATATTTTTAGTAAGGCATACTATCTTGTTCATGTGTGAGAAACTGTAATGCATCTTTCACATTTAAAGTGCCCTCTGAAGCTTTCTGCCTCACAACCTCCTGCCTACTTTCACTGTTACCACTAAATTTTTTATATTGTCTTGAGCATCTCTGAAAGAATTGCAAATTCCAGATAGAACATGATTAATTTAGCACTGTCGTCTCCTACAATATAGTGTACAACCGTCCATCCTTCTTCAGTGTGGCTACATCTTATCTCAGCTCTTAGTGAAAAACTAAATTAAGGCAAAGGCTGAAGTCACTCATGTGTGCTTCTTTTAAAATTAATTTTTGCTGACAGCACCATAGACTCAAAAGCATGTAGCTGCATTATGAAAGCCAGAACAGAGATTAAAATATATGTGTATTTTTGTTATTCCAGGAAAGAGAGTATTTTGCTCCTTCTACATTAGTCATTTTCCCAAAGGACTATATTCTTCCTTATTTGGGGAGTAAAAGTCAAAACATCATTCTTCTTTCCATTTGCTAAGAATTTCTTCTTCTTATTTAATTTAACTCCTTAGACTCACTCTCTTCTTTATAAGATGTGAGTGAAGTTTTATCATGGGCAATTTGGGTGAGGGAGATGAAGGACAGTTTGGAAACAGTAACATTTTTTTTCAGTTTGTCTCATTTTCAACAAATGATTTAATTTGAGAGGAATCCTCCTCAGTTTCTAAAAGCTTAAAATGGTTGAGTTCCATGCACTTTAAACAACCATTCACCCCAAAATTTACTTTTATTTTAACTGTAAAACTTGTAAAATGTTCAGAATTAAAACTTTATTTTTTTAACTGAACTTTATGTTTTTTCAACTTTTTGAGTATCTGGGAATACAATACTTCTCTCTTAGCTTAATCTATAACAAATGTTTCTTTGTAGTTTTTAAAACTATGGAAAATCTGTATTTGTCCAGATTTATTTTCTTTTTGTCTCCCTAGTATTATCAGGACCTGCTTTTCACCTTTGTGATGCAGAGGTGAACCTGAAGGAAGAACAGTGTGGAAATTAATGTATTTTCTATGCTGGAGCTGCTTTCCCAAACATACATATCACTGTTCAAGCTGGTACAAAGTGCAGCAGAGGAGGGCTCTGCCATTCCTTGTTTATTGCTCTCTGAAGAGGGGTGAACTATGTTCACTCTTTTCCAGACTACCAGCAAGGTTTAGTTGATGCTTCTGAATCAGATCAAAGATGAAGAGAACAGGGACAAGCTCAGCAGCAGCCTTGCTCATCCAGCATTCCCTTTTAATGCGACTAACGTTAGGCAACAATCTGACTTTTCTCCCAGTGACCATACTTACTGAAAGCCTTTGCAACAACTCTGAAGCGTGTCTCTTCCAGGATGCTACAGTGAAAACAGGCCCTTTGAAAACACGTTTGAAAGCAGAGAGTGATGTGCCATCAAGCTGAGCTCCTCACAATACAAGTATCAAAGGGAGCAGTTACAACAGCAAGAAGATGGTGTTGTGATGGCTTAACATAACCACAAGGACTCCCCACGCTGCGGTTGCACTTGTCAAGGGACATTAAAAATTGTATCCAGACATAGCCTGGTATATGAGACTCTATGTGTGACTGTTGCAGAAAAGGACAGTAATACTTTTTAGGAAAAAGTAAGAAGTCAAAAAAACTGTGATGAATAAGAGTAGCATTCTGTATATGTATAGCCATCTAGAAAACTAGTAAGATTTTTTAGCAGAAAAAAAATTAAACCCCAGAGTTTATAATGGATCACAAACTAAACGCGGCTGAAAATATCACCATTTTAGAAAAGCAAATTTTACACTGTGATATATCAATAGGAGCATAGCTTTCAAGACAGATATATACACATCCTTCTGGTCTTGACAGCCTTGACAAGTTCTCCACTGTAAACTTTGGCCTGTTCTGGGTACCATATTTCAAGGCAGATATGCACTAAAGTAAGAAGTCCAGTGAGTTGCAAGAGTGATGAGAGATTTAGAAAGCTTTTTGACTTTTATGCTTGAGAATGTTTAGTCTAAAAAACAATAGTTCAAGTGGACACATGGTACAAATTTCCAATCACATAAATTTAATTCTCATGAATTTCTTTTTAAAAAGGGGAAAAACTCCCACCTTTTTCACATTCATGTGACCAGAAAAAGAAGGAATGCACTTAACTTGGGAAAAAATAGATTCGTGCTGAATAACAGAAGAAACTTTTAATAGCAAGGCATTTTGAAGCAGTGGGATAATCTGTATGTGTTGCTTAAGGATTATTTCTCCTTGCAGAGCATGTCAAGGAAAGTGATCAGGAGTGATGTGGACAGAGCTGATCCTGTACTGCAGTAGTACAATGGACGAGATTAACTCTCTGGAACCTTTTCCTATCTATTTTTTATTATCTTAACACGAGTCCATGAGACAGACAGTGAAAATTCTGTATTAGGGTTTAATACCACTTTGCACCTTTTCAAATAGTTGCATGAACAGGCCAAAGGTGAATGGAAAAGTTCCATTGACAGAAAGCCTGTAATGGTATTTTGCATGAGATTATTTTGCACTTTGTTCTAAAACACACATCAGATTATGTCTCTGCCTCTAATGGATAAAAATATTATGCAGGGATAATGGATAGATAAAAATACTTTCTCAAGAAAGGAAGTTTTTGCTGTATGTTCAAACCATGAGACATAGGGCAGCACATGCAGAGGAGAACAGATCAGTAACAAAGGCCTCCACTCTTTTAGGAAGCTTTGAACAAAGAATGCAGGTAGATTGAAGAAACTGAGAGACTAAAAGCCCTGTTCTAGTAAAGTGCTCTTCTGGTAGATGCCCATCCCTGCACAGCTTGGTGTCTGCTGGAGTCCATGCATGAACGTCTTCCAGTCCTAGACACAAAGGAAAGAAACAACCTGAATCAGAATTATGAGGAATAAAACATTATATTGTGTAGATATGGGACAAGAGGTGCACAACTCACATGCTGATCTTTGTGATAACTGCAATGTATCAGGAATACACCAAAATCAAAACACAAGAACATTTTGAAAGAAGCCTGAAATTTTTGTTAATTAGCCTTTGGTAATTTCCTGAATGACAGTTTGTTTTTGAGAGCTAAAATCTCAGTGGAAGACTGAAAATACGGATTGTAGAGAAAGCTCACCGAAATAAACAAAACACCAGAACTCTCATTGAAATAATTCCATTAAAAGTAGGATTGACAACTACAGCTTTTTCTTGTGGATTTTTTTATTCTATTAAGAATTGCATTGATTTGTAAAACTTTTACCATTTTGCCAAGATGCCAATATGAGTTAGGAGCCTAACTCTCATCTTCAAATGCAGTGAAGTAATAATTTAAAAAAATATTCTCAGCTTATTATTAGCTCATCAGGCCATACTTTATACTTGATTCAGACTCAGAGGAGTGCTCAAGTGATTTGCCTATGAAAAGTAATTTGGTATTGCAGTTAGAATTTAGGAGATCTGTTTCAGTTCTTAATTTTACCTCCAAATTGACAGTAAGATTTTAAGAAGTACATAATGAAACTTAAGGGCTCACACTTAACTTTCACATGCCTGAGGGGTCATTTTTTGTGAGGAAACAGATGAGCATCATTGTTTGGAATAACTGTGCTGCTGCAATGTTTATAGTTTCCATGTGGGATGTGTAACTATTGGTAAAAAGAGGAGAGATTTATAAAATGTAATCATAGCAAAGTTAATGGGATAAGTGTGAATGATAGATTTTTTTTAGTCTGCCAAATAAGTGGGGAAAAAAAGAGATTCAAGAAAATAAAAACAATTTTATTTTTCTTCAGGCTAAAAAATAAAACCAAGATTTTATATTTTTTTTTCAGGTAGATTTGAAAAGATTTTTTGACTGAAAAGATTTAAATTAAGAAAACAAAATATTTCATCCTAAAAACACTGAAACAAAACCTTCTCACTCAATAATTTATTTACTAGACTGTCTTATTTTTCTATTTATTTGCATCACAGTTATCTGCTAAATTTACAAGGAGCTATGTTGTGAACTACTTTTTTTTTGGCTGGTGTTTTGCAATGCCACAGATTAAGGTAATTTATTCCTAAATAAGTGATCATATATCTGTTAACATTAAAGTGCACAGTTTTAATTACCTCACAACAAAACTTTGTCCATCAATTTCATTGCAAAGACTAACTTTAAATATAGCTCGACTGAAAGTCAATAAGACTTAAAGGGTCTATGTCGCTCTATCATTTTAGTAAATTGCATTCCCACCTCCTACTCCTACACATATATACATTCAGATTTCTCTCTATTGCATGTATTACAGATAATATTAAAACAGCATTATGAAAAGGACAAATAAAAGGAAATTCTAAGATTTAAGTATCATGTATTTGAGCTTTAAAATGAACAAAATACAAATGAAAGGAAACTGCTAACACAAGCACCTCAGTGTTAACTTCTAGGGTACCAGATAATTTTAAAGTAGCTTTCTACAACCCCTAGCCCATGTTCCTGTTCTTCTCTCCAGGTAAACCTATAAAAGAGAAATAGCGGCAGTTTACTCACAGAGTTTGTGATTTTGTGAAAATATTATAAGCGAAAAATTGTCTATAGAGTGAATTAGGAGTGGTATTTGTACATTTATCTGCTTGTCTGAGCTCATATAGTTTCTTTGGGAATACACTACCAGATTTTAACATTTCCTTTGCCTTATTCCCCTAGCACAGCATCACTCATCTTTTACACTTTCTGCTGTTTTATCTCCATGAGAAAGAGGTGTAAGTTAATGTTGCTCTTGGGACAGAGATGTGTAAGAAACAAAATTTCCAAACTTCTGATTAATGGCTGGAGGCAACCAAAGGATTCTCTTCATCCTGAGATTAGAGGACCGTTGCATGTTGAGCCATGTTTTCAGGGTCTTGGAGTTAGCACCTGAAGCCTATGATTTAAAATGTTGGCACCAAATAGGACGTTTGAAAGAGAAAGGCCTGCATGACATCCCCACCCCTTGCTTGAATCCAGGATGACATTCCTCACTGTCTGCAGAAAAGCAGGGTGCTTGTTCTTTCACAATTCTTGTCTTTTTCTCCATAGCGCTGTTAGGACATTGTCCTGTAGCTCAGTGAAAACTTTTTGGTACCTCCTAAATTTCCAGAATTCACTTATGTCTTCCTTTTCACTAATAATGTTTTCTTGGGTGACAGAAGCACATGGGAAACCGTGGCACAAACACGTGGTTTGGAGTAGGGTGAGTCTCACCACTGCAGCATGCAGGAGTGGATTATTCTTGCTTAAGTGTTTTATTCTGCAAGGAGCAGGGGATCACGTCACTTGGGAAGGCCATGATGCCTTTTCAGTCTTTTACTTATCTCCTCATATATTTTCCTAAGGTTTTTCCTTTGTTGCTGATTCTCATAACTGCTGCAACAAGGCACAAATTATTTCCCAATTTCCTTCTGTCCATATATATTTTGTTTGAAGTGGGTGATTCAAAGATCCACAGTCTTTTGGTCTTTTCTCCTCTTCAGCAAGTCCTTTCACACACCACCAAAAGCACCCAGCATTTTCAGCCCAGGGGTGGGCAACAGAAATATTAAGGCAGAGCCACATCAGGTCTCAGTGTATTTTGAGCACAGCAAAGTGTCAGAGGAGGGGATTTTTGGTTGAATTTCAATCACAAGGACTGTGACTCTCACACAAGGCACCATCCCTCAGTCTGAGCAACTGGAAAATAGTACATGGAGATGATTTTGCTCAGCTCATATTTAAAAAATGAGCCTGTATGTAATAGCTTTCAACTCGCTGCTGGAGGAAATGCAGGGGCCCTGAGTGGATAGAAAGGAGAAACTAAAACCACAGACTGTAGGCACTGTGCCAGGAGAAGGTGCCCTTTCTTGACATAAGCCCATTATCGCTGCAGCAGGCTCCGAATATCCTCATTTCACTCCAAAACATCAAGTACGGGTTGGCTTTAAGGACTTCTTCATTTTGTCCTGTGCTGCTGGAATGGTCTGTACCTTTACACCATCTAGCAGAGGCTATGGATGAGAGTGTCAGGGTTTTGATTGACGGTCCTTGTGAGAATCATGTTGCTAGAATAGCAACCACCTCATTCCCAGGTGACCTGCCCTTGTAGATAAGGAGCTCCTCCTCAATTTATGGTCAGAAGTCTTCAGCCATGTAACACGACCTGTTGTGATGACAATATCTAACATGCCCTCTGCAAAATCTAATAAAAAAACATTTGTGCTTACTCTTCATGCTAATGACAACTCAATGGATGTGTGGCAGAAGATTACACATAAGAATGATTGTATTTTTATATTATCTGTATGCAAAATGGAGCTTGCCACATACCCACCACAGCAAACAGGTATTTCTCTGCAGGCAACCCAGAAATAAACTCCAGAAGCATGAGACAGTGTAACTGAAAAATGCTGATGGAAATTTTTCCACGCTATTCAGAGGAATATGCAAGAAAAGTATGGAAATGCATATGTGATATTTAAGTTACTGGGGAGTATAAGATGGGCATTCAGTGGTGCTCCCTGTGAAGTTGTACTGGTGGCAAATAAAATCACACTGTATTAAACCTGACAATGTTTACATAAACATATCTTGAAAAAAATTTTAAGAAAGAAATAAAGAGAAACATATGTATATCCCCATCACTTAAAACTGACACTACTAGGTACTTTCTGTGAGAATGAAAATTTGCTGAAGCACAAAGATTAATTTTGCATAGTTATGTGTCTTTTTTTTTTAAGAGAAAAAGAAACCTGTACCTCTCTGATGAGCAAAGAAAGCCATTTCTGTAACTGCAGACACGGTATGGTACTTTCAGTATAAATACTACCAGATGTAAAACTGCTTGTGGCACATAGTAGGGGGTTATTGCAGTTAAGAGTTAATGTGTAGTGTTAAATTTGCTCAATAAAAGTTTGTGCAATTGAAAGTGCTGTATAGTGACTGGTGTGATAATACAAATGAATTTTATTACTTGTTTAAAATGGTCTGTGGCAAGACGATGGATTTATGCAGAGAACAAAGTAGAGGTGTCTGTGAGCAGCAAGCTTAGCACAGTTGTTCTCCTTTGAAAAGATCTGGCATTCTGAAAAGATCCCATTCTGTAATAAACATGACTCTTTCTTTTTAAAAAGTCCTAATAGGTCAGATCATTAATTTTCCTTAAAAATAACTTAAAAAAATAATTACCAGTTTGTGTTTGCAAATAAAATCTTGAATAACAAAGGCTGAAGCCTTAAAAGCCATGAAGGAAACAAAAAGAACTTTTTTTTTAATAATAAAACCCTTCCTGGTCTGTATGCCAGTGTTATAATTTTATTTTCTTGCTTGAAATAGTCAGACTGCCAGCACAATTTCATTGATCATTTCTCATGTTACTTCTTAATTAGATTAAATGGAGGACAAAGTAGTTTGCTTTGTCGCTGTTGCACTACTAGAGGGAAGGACTTTGGTGTAACTTCATTCAGAAGAGATAATTCTCATCTTCTATTTCTTTCCTGAAAGCTAAAGTTCAGACTCCTACTAGTACATTCATCTACATCAAGCCCTAACTTCTGGGGATATTTGAAAAAACTCTGGATGTTGCAAGAAATGTCTTGGAATTTTTTATGCATTTTCATCTGTGCAATTCTATTGATTTCAGGTAGCACAGGTATGAGTAAGTTAAAGGTATGGCCTTCTGTATATGACAATAATTTTAGAGTGGTCAAGAAAAAAGTCTGCCCTCAAATTACAATTCTCAGGGATGGAAACAGAAGGAAGGTAAGCAGATTGTGATTTTTTAAAGCAAAAGGCTGCCAAACTACTTTATAACAATATTATGTAATATCAGACATAACAACTGTCCTCTGCGATTTTTACTCCAGAGTGATCCTCCACAGACTTTTTGCCTATTCTTTTTGAATCCTTAAAGAGATTCTTCATGAAGTGTTACATCCTTCTCCCTGTCCCCCTCCCCATTTGCTATCTGTGAAGTTTGCCACTGGTGGTCATAATTTTACTGTAGCACACCAGGTCCCATTGCAGCATTCAAGGCACAATTATTTCAGAACCTGTTGTTAGTATATCTTAGAAACACTTTGATGATCAAGGATCTTTGAGAATACTGTTTTGCAGTTGAAGAGAATCACAACACCCCAGGCTGTTTTTAGAAAGAAAATACCACCACTGACCGGGTGGCTTTAGAAGATACTCTTTGGAAAGTCTTCCCAGAATTTAATATTCCACATCAGAAACCAAATTAACAAATAAAATATAAGTGAGTCTTACAACTCATTGTTCTAGGGAATCTTAGCATTGCAGCCATTGTTAGTTCTGGCTCAGCAGAACTAATTTCAACCTAAATATTTAGTTTGCTTTTATTGGTATTGTTCTTGCACTGAAAATAGGTTTTTGATTTCAGTTGTCTTTTCCCTTATTTTGGTTCATGAATAGCTGTCACAGGTAATTCCCCTGATCCTTTTTTCATCTGTCTTCTTCTGATTAAATGTAACATTACTGTAGGTTTTTAAAAGATCACTTTTCAGGCAGAGGCTAGCAGCAAAACTGATAATTTTCTTCCAACATCTTTCTCCCTCTTTTAAAAATCAGAACTGGATGTCCTCATAAGGCTTGTACTATCCCCCACTACAGTCATGGACTTTACACAGAGTTTCATGAATAAAGCACTTAAATTGGTATTATCCAGGAGATCACATTACAGGGTTATAATAGTCTCAGTTTTTAAAATGTACAGTTTTGTTTTCTGTAACTAAGATATTTCTGTCTTCACTCTCAAGCTGGTTTTGCCTCAGTTTCACCAAAATTCTCCAGCAGTGCATTCTGCACCAGCAGTTGGATCCAGTTTGCTGCTAAACTTAACATTTTAAATCGAGACCATATCTTTCCCTCACTAGCTGTCTGTCCATCACTCAATCAGAAGAGAAGGTTACCACAGAAAAGTGACTAAACTTTTAACATATGGCTATTTCTTCTATTTAATGCAAAATCACAAGCCAACATTTCTTAAAAAGTCTGAATTTGTACGTCTGGTTTGAGTCTCAATAGGCAGTGATGAAGAGTTCAGTAGATAAAAGAGCATTTACCTGGGTGGTTATTTAACTTTGTAGGGTCATTAATCAAGTAGGACAAACCCCACTCGACAAACAGGTGTTTAATTGAATAGGTTTTTTCATCCATCCAATTTATGTTAAAATACCCTGAGCTAATTAGTTCACAGTTACCCCCAAGTTGATTTATAATCAATTAATGTTCTTCACAAACATTGCTGATGTTTTCAGGTGAGAAGTACACAGCAAATAAAGGAACTACAGTATTTGAACCAACCTAAGTTATTGTCAGGATGCGGTAAATGTTGAAGCAGAATACTAATCACATAATGACCAAAGAGAGCAAGAATGAGCGGAACAAAAGACACTTTCATTTGCAGAGGAGGAAACATCCTGCTGCATTGATCCCCGTCTGATACCGTATGGAGTCTGGAGCAGGGGGCAAGAAAGTGAATTTGAATGGTCTGTGAGACAAAAGGAAATCAAAAGGGATTTTGAGACCAAGGATGAAGATAATTATAGTCTTCAGTGCATAAGTCTTGAATCAGCTTTAAAAGGACAGGCAGCATTGTGGAAGGCACCAGAAAGACTGAACCTTAATAATAAAGGGACAAACAAAGCAAGCTTGACACATATATAAAGGGCATATAAAGTGACTTGTAGGCATTTATGTTGGAGGTGAGAGCCCTACAGACAGTTTTTCTGGCACCTTCTCCAGACCTCCAGCTTGCAAATTCCACTCTTCCTTTTTGGTTCTGGGAAGGTTTCTAGGTGTTCCACTGTGAAAATATTCTCCATGATGGGATATCTCTCATATGTCAGAGTTTTAAAGGAAAATCAATCAGCTACTGAGAGAAAAGTCAGCTGCTACCATGTTCTGATTTTGAGGGCTGCATGTGTAGGAATTACTGGCTCACTAAAAGTTATTTTCTGCTGAAAACTGAATGAAATTCCCAATATTTACTTTCAAATTGGTTTTGGGCACATGCATGTGGGAAGCAACTATTAAGTTATGTGGTCATAACCCGATTGTAGATTTTTTACCAAAACTGTATTTTTGGACCTTGATTCCTTTTGGTGTTTAAGATGTCAGCCTGTGATTTAAACACAGTAGAAAAACCTTCAGGTGAAGAGTTAATCAATTTCTCAATCATGGGAATGACATCAGGATCCCAGATACATAACAACTTACTTTAGAGGTGAACTGGTGTAACAACTACCTACTGAAGAGAAATGTGCAAAAATGAGTAATTTGAAAGCTTTGTGTGGTGGGTGAGGAGGAGTTAGAACACCAGAATAAGAGTGGTTTTAGCTCTTAGCTTGATTTTAATTCAATAACTACACTTTAAATATAGCACAAGCAATCACTTTGAGATGTCAGCTGCCTTAGATGTAATATTGGGTGAGCAGAGAAGTGAGAGCAGGAGGGCATGTTTTCAATGTCAGCATCACATTAAGCTGTTTGGAACCCTGATCTTCAAGAATTAACAGCCATGATGAAGACTTCTGAGCTTTAAAATGGAAGAGAGACATTGTTTTATGATACTAAAGTCCTCAGCTTAACACAGGCTTCTAGAGTTGCTTTTTCAGCTCTGTAAATAAGAAATTATCTACGCCAAGAGACAAGGAGACGAGTCTTCTTTTCAAAGGAGCAGATGGCAGAAGCATCGGAGGCATCCTACTTCTTTCTTCTTCTGTGCAAATAAATATATTTTAAAATGCTGAACCTGATATGAAGTTTATTTCAATAATTAATGTAAGTGGTATGCACTTGGAGTCTAGGAATTCCCATCACTTCTGGGCAGTGTCCACAGAGACATCTTGGAACAGAAGAATCCTGTGCCCTTCAAACTGTCACAGATATTTTTCATACAGAATGCATTCATTTGTTCTATCAGCATATTTGTGGAGATGCTAGAAAAATGTATAATGTAAAAACAACAAAAAAAGTATAAAAGAAGCCTTTTCTATTTTGAAACCTAAGAATCCCCTCAAGTCTTGGCTGTTGCTTTTTTCCCCCCTCTAACCCAGCTGCTCTTTGATCTATCTCTTCCTAAGTAGATAAATATATTTTAAATTATTGCTAGCCCCAGGGGAACTGAACTGGTGTTAGCTGGCAAGGAGATGCTTTTAGGAAATGTCACTAATGTAGGTGGCGAAAATGGCAAGAAACTGTTGATGACTGCAACAGCTCAGCTAAATCTGAGCCAAACATAGGGCTGAAATAAATGAGTGTAACTTGCAGTGTCTTCTCTGGGATATTCAGCCACTGGAGCTTTCTGAAATTTTCTGACTGTGCCTTCTTCTCCTTAGGAAACAAGGAACAATAAGTTCCAGGGGGGCAGTTTACTCCCACATTCAGCTTTTTGCTTAAAATACACAGGCTTACCAGAACTGATGTCTACAGAAATGTACAGATTTGGAGCTGCATTCTGCACTTCCTTTTCATATCTGTAAAATAACAACTAACTATAATCATTCTAATTTGTTGACTTGTCTTGCCAATTGGTCTAGTTTTGCCTAATTAGTGGCAAAGTTTCTATATAAAAGAAGTTGAACAAGTCCTTGGGGTGGAGGCAGAGGACCATTCAGTGGCCTATGCAGAGACCTAACAACCATATTACAAATATTAAGAGTGGATTTCTATTACTTGTAGAGTGATTAAGACCTCTAGAGTTGAAAGCCTAGATAGATTACACAGTTAGGGAGTTAATGGTTCTGAAACCAGTTACAGGACTGCAAGTCAAGAGCCTACTCCTCTTCATTGACCTGTCTGGGGTAACTTTTAGGCTTGGGCAGATTCAAGGACGGTCTCAACATATCTCATGAAGGTACTTTCACTTGCTGGGTTGCAGAATGCTGAAGGCAGATGCCTTTCCATGTGGAGAGAGCAGGTTCCTTCCTCCACACAAAATTTATTAGATAGTGAGGCTTTACAGAAAATAGCTTTTTGTCTTCTGCATCAATTGCTGATTATAGAAGAAGCAACCAACTCAGTGTTCCTTAGAGAAATCACTTGTTTATCAAAATGTAGTCTCCCTTTTTGGTCTCTTGATCTACCTCTGTAAATCTCATGTGCCTTTCTACACACCAACCAGATTTGGAGGGAAAAACAAAGGCACATCCAGATAGGGCGGCATCATTCTTGTCCCACAGTAATATGTAACCTGATGAGGGAGGTATATTCCTGTTTTGCAGAAAAAAGGTTCAAAAATCAGTCTGAGAAAAAATACTCTGGATAGCAATAGAAAGTGGACACTACTGTTGATTATGCTTTCTGAGCTCAACACAGTGCCATTTCAGTAAATTAGACATAATCTGATTATGTTGAATGAATCAAAACCTAGAAGGTGAAGTTCACCTGTCCCCACATGCAAACATTACTGAGCACGCATGACAAACTTTGATCAGGTGCCTAGGAAATATGGCCCATGACCTGAGCTCTGCTTGATTTTCGGATGTATTCAGAGGGCTGGATGTGTGTGAGACAAGCTGGTCTCCTCTTTTCTGAGACTCACAGGACCTATTTCATCTAACCTAATTTTATATATCTGAAATGTAGACAACAACATCTGAACCAGACACTGTAGGCTTCTTCTACAGATAATGGAAAGAGAAATAGACATTTGTAGGGTTCAGTTATTTTGTTGTAGCTGAGATGTCCAATCTATGATAAATGGACTCACACAGTCACACAGATTGCCACTCTCCACCAGTGAGACTGATCCGACACAGACATCTGCCCTGAGCAGCTGAAGTACTTTGAATTTTCCTTTATGCAATGAAACCAACACGAGAGAGAAAAAGCTTAGGCTAAGTTTAAACTTGCTTTCCACTTTTCTGAAGTTTGCTATGTTTGTTAAAGTTTGACAGGCAAGGCAAATGCAAGATATGGAATAAGTCAAGATGACAGTCAGCCTGACTTGTCCAGATGAAAAATCACACAGCTCTCTTCTTTCTTGGTTACATTGAATGTTATGCTAAATATGCATTAAAATTTACGTGTTTTTTAGGGAAAAGGTTTGATTAAATAAAGTTCATCTGAGTTTAGAAACAAGATGGCTTCAATATCTTCTTGAGCTTAGGTGGCTAGCAAAGTGAAACAATCTCACTTCCTCTAACCAAAACTGTTCAATGACTAAAATCATATCCATCCAGCTTGGAAGCCACATGAAGCACGTGTCCATCTACGGATCGGTTAGGTGTGGCTTTCATTTTAAGTGTGAATCAAGATTATGCCGTTGGATGAATTGCAAATTGACTTACAGATGCTACGTCTGTGCATAAGAAGTGCAAGTGCATTTCTGAAAGAGCTGCAAAACACTTTTACTTGGAGATCATTGCTTCCCATTAGTGCTCTGGACAAATCATGACCTCTTTTTCTTTGTGGTGCGCCCTATACATCCATGACAATGTTTACAATGGAAAAATAATACAAGGGAGAGAAAATGGAATTTTTTTTGGAAACTTTTTCAGGTGAGAGATTTTAAATCCATCAAAGTGGAAAGCGGGTTTTCACATTGAATGCAATGGCTGGTTTTGGTCAATCACAAATTACATCTGCTGTCCCAAAAGTCTGTCTCATAGCAGTTTGCAGTGTAGCTTCCTCTCTTTGACTTTTTCTAACATTTATAATAAACTAACACCTTTAATTTTCATGGGAAACAAAAGATTCTGGTTAAAAGACCACCAATGATTTCTGTAAATTCACACCAAACCAGGCATTGATTATGAAATTACCGCATTAACCCCACTCTGCAAATTGATACCATTTTGGAAATGTGTGGCTATGATCAAAACAACTCCACGAGCTGTCACAATGCTGCCACTTCAACAAAAAAAGTGATATTAAAAAAAAAAAAAAGAGAAATTAGTTCATAATCTCCTCTTGCCATCTATTGTTTGGACTCATCTGACAGGTTTAGCAAACTTTTCTGGTACCCTTTCCAATCACTGTATTTGTGGTTTGATAAGGAACTTCTTGTAATAATCTTTGATGACATGGCAACACATTTTCCTTCATTCTACAATGCATTAGCAGCACAAATCCGACTGAAACTAGACTGGAATCTTCTAGCAACTTGTTTTGTAAGTATTTATTTACTCAGTGAGTAAATAAATTCATACTTTAAATTAAGCATTTAAGCTTCACTGAACAGAAGTGGGTTTTACTTAAAATACACGGTTCTAGTATGACAGCATGGTTGTCTCTAACGTAAAAAAAATCTTAAAACTATCTTAAATATAAGATGGAAAACAAAGTTAATTTTTCATTTAGTTCTACCATCAGTACTTGTGAAAGTGGCAACAGTTTTAAACCCACTGTTGGAAGAGATCACACGGATCAAAGCTGACACTGTGCAGGACTGTTTATTTGATATAGAAAATGTTTCATGATGTAGACAGCCATGCCACCATTCTAGAGAACTGCTGTATCTTTTTGTAGATATCTTCTTCATGAATGAAAGCGAATGTTATTATCTCTCTTCTAAAGTTCATTTTTGCTATGTGAGGGGCTTTCTAATGCTTTAGCAAGTACTCCACCAGTTTTCTCAAAAATTGATGTGGCTGGTGGTGATTCATCTTGTGCAGAATAATTAATTGGCATTTTCAAGTGATGATCAATCTAGAATGATGTGATTGGGATTATTTGTTTAAAATAGTATTTCACTTATTGACAGTGTGTGGTTTCTGTCATTATTTTGATCTGTAGTGGCAGAATGCTCTAAATAAAGATAGCTGCACCTGTCTATTATAGGAAACAGGGAAAAGAGCTGTATTCTGTTTGAAACCTTGGGATGATTTTCATTGACTTCATGCAGTGGACTCCTGGACATAATTAAATTGCAAGCAGAATTCATAAGCTCACAAAGCTCCCTTTACAAAACCAATGCTCTAAAATGTGTAGTCTTAAATATCTTTAATGAAATCCTCAGAGCAACAAGTAACTCCCACTCCCTACAAGTGGATTATTACAGTCTCCACAGCCTTGTGGAAGTTTTAATTGAAGGGCACTACTTTAAGGGATGGTGTGGGATGACTCTAAGGTAAGATTGATCAGTACGGGCAGAATTTTATTACAAGTGTCAATTAGATTGAAAAGTGTTATAAAAAAGATCATTTGCATAGCTTTAGGGGACAAGGAGACACATTATTCTGAAATCTCCTTTGCTGATTGTTTAGTGATTCTCTAAGGGTAACAGGGAGGAAATATTCCCTCCTGCAAGAGGAGACAGTAGCCTCTTTCTGACTGGCTTTGATTTAAAGCTCGTTAATGAGATATGTGCAGCTAATTAAGAGCAGGGAGAATTTAGCTATATACCACAGTGGAGAAGAGCATTTATCAGAGAGGATCAGACTGTGGCCCTATTGAAGTTCAGTGCTGTGCTACCAGGAATGATTCAGTTCCAATAGTGCAGAGAAGGGCAACATAGCAAATAGCTAAAGCTGGTTGAAGATGTCCTTTTCCCCCTAGAAAAATAAGGTTGCACTGACAATGCATTTTTTTAATGAAAAAACTCATTTTTGTTAATTCAACACAGTAAGGACAAGTTCTCCCTTTTAATTTTCACCCTTTTTTTCCTCTGGAGGGAAGGGACAAATTAGCAAACAGCCTTTGGTTATTGCTACTACACCTTTTTTTGGTACTTGAGCTAGATCATGAGAGTCTTTACAATGGCATTTTATTTAGGAGCAGGTGCATCTTTCTGAAACAAATCCTCCTGCAGCCCCCCACTTCCCATGCTTTTGTTTTCATCACAGAAATGGAAATGTGATCACAGGAATGGATGTGCATGAATTAGATTTCTTTTCAGACTGAAACAGGATGGTAGGTGCCTGTGTTCAGGCAACGTGATCTTGCCCATCATCTGGGAATTCATCTCCAGTCAGCAGGCACCCAAACTTCAGCATATAAACAGAGGCATCTCTACGTAAGGTTGTTGATTACATACAGTTAAAGTAAGTGGAAATGGATAGCTTATATCTAATGCTATTTTCAAATGTTCTGGTCATCCCCCTGGCCTCCAGGTTACCCGTAAGTCACTGTGATGTAGTTATCACATATACAATAGAATAACTTGAGGTGTTAAATTCCAGCCTGAGACAGTACAGTCAGTGGACCCTAGAGATTCATGCAGTCAACAAAAAGCAGATGTAGGACACAGATCTGTTGCCTAGTCATAGACATATGAAGCTGTATGAGATACTTCGAGGTATTAAAAACATCTGCACAGGGCTGGTAGCTCTGATGAAGGATTTATGGAAGACTCAGAATCTTCTGCTGTGGTAGCTGCATAGCAAGGTGGGATACCCTACAATGCCTAAAATGAAGCAAGATGCCTGTGTTTGGCACACCGTGGAAATGAGGATAACATTTTTTTGTCATTTGGTCTGTCACTTTCCTCCTCCTTGTCATCCAAATATTTTGTTTTTGGGAGAGGTAATGAATATGCATCACCAGCTGGAAATAGTGTAAGAGTGAATTATTTGGGGAAGAATACTCACAAAAAAAAATCAGACTTCTGTTCAGGTCCTTCTTTTCCTGTGCCTTTTCCAATAGGTAAGTTCCCAGGAAGACTCAAATGCAAGGTAATAAAAATAAGTGTTTCTCAGTATTGTGTGAGTTTGAAACTTTTCTGTGTGAGGGAAAGCTAAGCACATCTCATATGCCCTAGTCTGGAATACGAGTATCATCCTCTGGTTGTGTTTTGTCGTCAGATCAGTTGTAGTACTCTTTATCGAGGTGAGATAACTTCTTGAGGGAAATTGCAACTAGGGATCTATCTTAGAATTCTTCCAATACCGTGTATATTCATCTGTTTATTTAATTTCAAATTTTATTATATTCAGTTTTCAGGGGGCAGATTGCATTTTATGGCAAATATATTTTTTTCTCAGAAGAAACTGGTTTATTATTAATATCTTCAGTTTCTAAATTGTACTTTTAGCTGCTTACCTAATCTCATACAGTAATTTCTTTGCCATGTGAACTAAAATTCTTAAAACTACGTAAAAAAATAAATTGAGAGAAAACTGCAAAGGATGACTTGAAAACAATTACCTAAACTTTGTCTACAATGACATTAATACCTCCCTATTTCTATTAGAATTACTTTATTTGATGCTTTGTAGTTATCAAACTGGCCATAGCCATCCTTTGTACTACTGTTATACACAGGCTCTTTCTTCTGCCACTTCTAGCTGACAAACCTACAGGTGTTAAAGCAATTCTTGATATTCATCCCTCAGTGCATCACTTTGCACTTTGTACAATTAATTTTTAAACCATTTTCTTTACTACAATCTCCAGAGTCATTTCCATGTTTCTATGAGATTTTTGGCAAAGCCTGGTAAGAACCTCCTTCCAGTCCAGTGAAACTCCTTATAACACAGTCCCTTGAGTTGCCTGCATTTCATCAAATATATATAATTTTAGTTGTGAAAATTTACTCTTCCATAGAATTTTCCCCTAGTAACAGATACAGGACAAAAATCAGTGGCTACTCAACCACATTTCCTTCTCTTAAGATATGGAATTTATTTTGCTCTTCTCTCAAGTGCAGTAAATCCTTCAATTTGACAGATTAATGAAAAATACTGTTTGGTGGCATATATTATTTAAGTATCTTTTCAGCTCAGCATGACTTGCTAGTAGTTGAACATACAGTTCTGAGAAAATATAATTTAGTTAACACATATTGATTTGCTGTTGTTTTTGTTCATTGACTAGAATGCAACATAGAGATCATGTTTAGTTTTGTGGATGTGCATGCCTGCATGTGTGGAAATTAGTTTCAGAATCACAGAATTGTGAAATCATAAAAATGTTGTTTGGAAGATTATCTAGGCCAGCCTCGTGCTTGAAGTAGGACTATGGTCCATGATGGATTAGGTCAGACATGGCTCTGTCTAGTTTTTGGTGGATACATTTTTCTTGTGTATTTCCTTGAGTGTTTTAGCATTCAAGGAAAACAAAACCAAATGGGTCATGAGTAAGGGTGATGTGAAATTCAGATTTGCATTTGAATGAATATTTGCAGATCTCTTTCATATTATTCTCTCGGGCCATGAAAAGTACAAGCACAGATTACTGAGAACTCTCTAGACTGACTGATTGATATGGTTTGTATTTGCCATGTAAATGAATGGCATTTAATATTGTATCTATACAAATATAATGCTGATTGACAAACTTGCCCAGAAACAGTCATCTCCTAGGAGGAGGAAGTCATTAACATTTTAAAAAGAAAATCCTAAAGGAAGTCTCTTCAGACACCGCAAAGGAAGGTGGTCCTTTGAAATGTGCAAAGGTATGAGAAGTCAATATTAAGGATTCCTTTGTTTTTATTGGAACAAAATTCAAGGATTTTTTATTTTTTCAATGAGAGAAACACTTGATATGCAAACTAGAAGAATTCAAAAAGGATTGAGGAATAATTAATTTTATGATATATATTGGAACATAAAAACAGAATTGTAAATTGCATATTTAAAATTTAAAAAATGAGAAAATGTACAACATGTTGAAGAAGCCTTTAGCATTTGAGTTCCACAGAGGACTATAAAGGGGAAGGACACTAGCTCTGAATATAGCCTACTTGCTCACAAGTTTCCAGAGAGCAATCCTCTAAGTCAAACAATATGCTGCTATTCAGGGGGGAAAAACACGATTTATTAGGTAAGTTTTGGGTTTTTTTTTACTTTACCTAGGTAAGTTATAGCTCATGAGTGAGATATCAGCTGGGATGGTTACCATTTATCATAGTGCCCTGCCTTGAAGTGAGAAAAAGTAGTTTCCATTTTAATGAGCAGTTGTAAAGGAGAATGTTAATTCACACAGCATCAGGGAGACAATTGCTGATGGCATGAGCAAGAAGTATAATGAGTTTTGGGTTTATCAACAAAGTCACTGTGCACTGTCTTGTCAGAGAAGGCCTCTGCACCTTTCTTGATGTCCTTGATCTATTTTGCCTCTGTTGGTCTACGTACTATTCTTTTCCTCTGGATTTCGATTCCCTTCGTTCTTGGTCTTTTCACTGTTTCTCTCTCCACTCATTGCTTCCCCTCCTGCCTGCTAAAATGGGACACATCCTCTCAAATGACAACCCATATACCATACGTTTTAAAACAATTGGATTTGTGGCCATCTTTCCTAGGTTCTATTTGTCCAAAAAAAGACCATCCTGACTGTTTTGACCAACTTTACAGGGTGCTTTCATCTTCCTCAAAATACTGAAGAAAGATGATCAAGTCCATATGAAAAGCCATGTTTGATTCTATGTGCTTGATGATCATGGAAACTATAATACCCATTTATTGCAAGACTTGTTTTAATACTGTAACTTTGTGAGGCTTCAGAAGTTGATTCCTCACTTTGCTGCAGTACATCTGAATGAAAACATGAACACTGTGGGGCAGGCCTGCAATGTATTAAACTGGCTTGCTTCCTAATTAAAATTGTGAACTGAGAGCTCTCTGTGTGATTCCTGAGCCCTGGGATGACTCACTTGAACTTGCTCTCTGTTGCATGGGGACTTGATGTTGCCTCAAATTCCTTTCCAAAAGCTGGAGGTGATCCTGTGTGCCTCCCACAGTAGCCTTCTGCAGGCTGGCCAGCAACAAGTAGAGCAATGCACTAAAGGTAATGTAGGCTATATTTAAAGGCAAGCTGTTGTCTCTGTAGTTCAGCTGTTCAGCCTAATAAAAAGTTGTTCTGAAATGCACCAGTCAGAGGAACCCAAAATGTAGTTTCTAGAAAGCAACTTCACCTCTTTTTCTCTCTAGACCTGTAGCCCTAGGTTTTCTCTCACATTTCTAGCATAATCGATGTGCTGACCTACAGGTAAGGTTGATAATTCTACTTTTCACTCTTGCCTGAGATTCAACTTCATTATTTCTGTAGTAGCAAGGCAGTTTTCAGGGCAAATTTGCTCTTCTCCCCAACTTGCTACAAGTTAGTGGCTATGCAGCAGTACTTGTTCAACTGCTTGTGTAGTCATGACCTAAAATTGGTCATTGTAGTGATTCAATGTTTCACAAGCCTTCCAAATCCAAGGGGCAGGATGGCAAAGATGATTTCTCAACAATGGTGACTTGCACACATGTTCACTATTATTCAGTACATGCAATATACATATGGTATTCAACACAGGCGGCATGGCTTCATCAAGGACAAGTATTGCTTGGTCAACCTAGTGGCCTTCTGTGGTGAAGTAACTACATCAACGGACAAGGAAGACTTACAAATGTCATCTATCCAGATTTCTATAAGGCCTTTGATGCTGTCTCCCACAACATCCTTCCCTCTAAACTGGAGATATGGATTTGAGGGGTAGACTGTTTGGTGGGTGAGGAATTGACTGGATGGTCACATCCAGAGGGTGTGGCTCAATGTCTGGATGGACACTGGTAATAAGTGATGGTCCTCAGAAGTCCATATTGGGACCAGTTCTGTTTAATATCTTCATCAATGACGTAGTGGGACTGAGTGCACCCTCAGCAAATTTACAATGACACCAAGATGAGTGGTGCAGCTGACATGCATGAAGGACAGGATGCCATCCAGAGGGACCTGGACAAGCTTGAGAAGTTGGCCCATGCAAACCTCATGGGGTTCAACAAAGCCAGGGACAAGGTCCTGCAGGTGGGCTGGGGTAACTACCAGTATCAGTACAGGCTAGGGGAAGAATGGATTGAGAGTAACCCTGTGGAGAAGGACTTGGGTGTACAGGTGGATGAAATGGTGGACGGGACCTGGCAATATGTACTCATAGCCCAGAAAGCCAACTGGGTTGCATCAAGAATAGCGTGGCCAGCAGTTTGAGGGAGGTGATTCTGCCCTTCTACTCTGCTCTGGTGAGACCCCACCTGGAGTCCTGCATCCAGCTCTGGAGACCTCAGCATAGAAAAGACATGGACCTGTTGGAGATGGGCCAGAGGAGGCCACAAAAATGGTCAGAGGGATGGAACACCTCTCCTGTGAGGACAGACTGAGAGAGTTGGCATTTTCAGTCTGGAGAAGTCTCTGGAGAGACTTTATTTGACTCTTTCAATATTTAAAGTGTGCTTGTGAGAAAGATGGGGACAAACTTTTTAGCAGGGCCTGTTGCAACAGTACAAGGGGTAATGATTTTAAATTAAAAGAGGAGAGATTTAGGCTAGATATAAGGAAGGAGTTTTTTACACTGAGGGTGGTGAAACACTGGCCCAGGTTGCCCAGAGAGGTGGTAGATGCCCCATCCCTGGAGACATTCAAGGCCAGGCTGGACAGGGCTCTGAGCAACCTGATCTAGTTGCAGATGTCCCTGCTGATTGCAGGGAGGGTGGACAAGATGACCTTTGAAGGTCCTTTCCAACTCAAACTATTCATGTTTCTATGAATATTATAGGCTTGACACACCAACAGGAGTGTTGGTGGTGAATGTATTATTATGTATTATGTATTATTATTCTAATAAAATAGACTATTCCAGTTGGAAAGGACCTACAATCATCTAGTCCAACCACCTGACAAATTCAGAGCAAACAATAAGGACTACAAGTGAACTTTGGAGCATTTAATCATAATTAATGACAACACATAATGCGTACCAAAGCACATTCCCCAAAATGTTGTCGATTACAAGTGCCTTGTTTCCCCATTTATCCTGCCAATATTTGAGTTTTCTGAATTTCTTACAGGTTATTTAACACCCATTTCATACAGTCATCTGCAGTCACCACTATGTGAGGCTGGCATAAGGGAAAAAGCAAGAAAAGTGTTTTTCTTGTAGGCAAGGCTGAACTTGCAAAGGAGACAAATCTCCACCAGGAGATTGGTCTTTGACAGCTAGAAGCACTCCTCATATGGCACACTTTTGATAGTGGTATTTATTGTTATATCTGGAACAACTAATAAGGCTGCAAATCAGAAAAATGTCTCATTGGTATAAGGAAGACAGAGCTCCTCAGAGGTCTGTGGGTAGGAACACAAAGATTGTCCCAAGACCACTTTGTACCTGACACAAAGTCCACTAGAGGCAGCTGGAATCTTTCCCTGGTTTTCAAAAGGTCTAGGGTCAGTTGTGGCAGAGGATAAATCATTGTTTCTTTTGGTCTGTTTCTATTTACAAATACTATTACAGATGCAGAGGAGTAGTCTTACAAGGTTTGATTACTCACTGCAAACACATATATTTTAAAGCTTGGGTGAAAAATATTAATCTGACAGTATGACATCTTTTTTACTGTGATACACATTATGAACAAGTTAGAAGAAAAGAAAACATGAAGTTGATGTTTATTCTGCAATAATGAATTGCTTAGAGAGTCAAATTTTCTTAGGAACTACATGATGCAGGAAGCTTAGTATAGCAGGTTTAATCCTGCTTACTGTGAATTCCACACAGCCACAGATATGCCTGATGTATTTTAAATAGAAAGTGAGCACTGCTTGAAATAGAAAAGACATTACTTATTCCTTGCAATTTCAGTCACTTGTATAATTGAATTACAAGATCTGTGTTTTTAATAGTGGTGTGGCTTTTCTCTCAGTCCCTCCCTCAAAGTATTGGTATTATAAATGCTTTTTAACCATGTAGTCCCAATAGATGGTGTTGAATTTTGCAGAAAAATAAATTAACTATTACCTGATTTAAGTGAGCTCTTGGTGAGTTTTATCTGTTTTAAGTAGAACACATGTTTGTTTGTATTCTAGAATCATCACGTTTTACAAGGTTAAAAAGTACATAACAAATAATTTAAATTAATTTTTAAAGGACAAGTTGATTTTGCATTTTTGCTTGCTGCCTTAGAATAGTGTGCTCATTTCTATTAGGCAGATATTTAAACAGTTCTTCCTTAATCAGGTAAAAGTTGTAGAAAACATGCATTTGAGATTTTGTTATAAAGTACTCAATTTGAGCACACTTGGAAATGCCAACATCCAAATGATTCTTTGAAGTTTGTCATTCCTAGTAATCTTTTCATACTACAGAAAAGGCAAGTAATAGTGTGACCAAACAAAACTAGAACCATAAATCAGATTAGCCCTTTGCTTAGTTTTTCACCAAACAACTGGCTCAATAAATCACTCTGCATGGCCTAGACATTATGCTTACTGCTTTTCCTGTATCTACATCAGCACAACAGTGTGCTGTAAAGTGTTATTTTATATATGCAAACTGAGATAATGGATATTTTAAAAACAAAACAGGAAGCAGAGAGGATTTTTTCTATTTTAAACGCAGTACTATTTCCAGAAGATGATTTAGTTAGAAAAATATGCACTGGCTGTAGCAGTGCAGGAGGAACATAAAGTTCTGCAATATCATGCTCCTACAAATACAGTTATTGGCTGCTGTTGTAAGTGACAGGGCCAACTTCAGGTTTTGAAGCATGAAGGTTAAACTGTAAGCATTCCAAATGACACATCTACATTTTCCTTTGGCATTTGTGATATGGTTCCTATCTATCTCCAACCTCACTGGTTTATGACTGCACTTCCACTCTTCCATTTTGCAGTATTTCCCAAATGACCAGCATGCTTGAGATTCCTCCAGCCTTGCAACATGGCCCTGCACAAAGTCCCACATGTTCCAGCTCACACATTTTGCCAAAGTGCAGTATATGTATCCACGCATTTTCATGCTATGGTCTAGAAAGGGCAGGAGTGTGAGTCAGCCTCACTCAAAATGTCCTGAGAAAGAGAGTTTAGTAGGTAATGGAAATGTTATTGTAGTCAAAAGCAAAGAAAATCTGTTTTCTGTTCCCCAGGCTTTGAACAGTGAACAAGCTGCAAAGACCTCGGATTTGACTGGCAATAAGGAGAGTTGGTAAATTAGTGTCTTTTAACCATCCCAAGGTAACAATAAGGCATAAACAAATGAATAAAGAAATAAGAATTGGTCCTTGATGCATTGTTGATTAGATCCCTTGTCTCCTGACTCTATTTCTATGCTTTTTGTGTTATCTTTTTGGTATCTCTAAACAATTGGAAACACAACCTAAGTATAAACTGGAATGATGAGTACCTTGGTCTTTTTGATTGACGTTTTTGCCTTTGGAAGCTGAGACGTTAAAACTGCTTAGCACAGAAATTTTTATTTATAAGTACCAATTTTTATGTAAAAATACTTTTTTGCTGAAATAAAAAATATTCTTAAGAACAGTGGTTCTGACATAACTTTATCTGGAAAGGAACCAAGGTAGAGCTTGAGACTAACATAACTAAGTACTTGCAGGCAGAGTAATATTAGTGATATTAGCTCTATTAGCTATAAATCTCTACTCATAACAGTGGTAGATTATTATGCTAGATCACAGGACATCCTTAATCTGCGTTTTTTAAAGCAGGGACATACATGGTGATTTTGCATGTTTTAGCTTAAGGTTTTTGGATTACAGAGGACTCTTTATCTTATGTGCTTTTCACAATATTTGTGAATGAATCTAGTTTTCATTCTGCATAAAATTTTAAAGCAAGAAATTGTAGAAATATCAGACAAAACTCAGCCTTTGTTTTCCTATTAGCTATATCTGTAAAATATGCCAAAAAAGAGACATAAGAGGTACTATGAAAAATGGAGAATATTTTCTTTCTCCCTAATACGCCTTTTGACTTATTTGAGATATTTATAACTGGATAGAAGTGTATCAAATGGCATGAACACTTTCTCTTTTACAAAATGTTTTTGTTAGTTACACTTTTTTTTTTTTTTTTAATTAACAACACTACTTTTGTAACTAAGCTGCACAGCTTCTCTCTGAACAGTCAACAGTCTCCCCTTTCTTTTACAAGTGGGGTAGCTGGGAAGCCTTTCACTCTTGGCTCGGTCCTGGCAGGGAATAGAAGCCAAGCCTGTGAAAAAGCTGACTTGTTTGTCATGGGGAGTCACGTTTCTTTAAGTTGGTCATACTAAATCTTAGTACTATTGGTAACTGCCAGTCTCTTCTCTCAAGTAGCAAGTGATAGGACAAAAGAAAATGGCCTCAAGTGCACCAGAGGAGGTTTACATCGGATATTAGGAAAATATTCTTCACAGAAAAGTTGTCAGGCATTAGAACGGACTGCCCAGGGCAGTGGTGGAGTCACCATCCCTGGAGGCATTTAAAGGGCGTATAGACAAGGTTCTTAGGGACATGGTTTAGTGCTAGAGTTAGGTTATGGTTGGACTTGATGATGAAGCCTGAACATAATGTATTCTTCTGTCTCACAGTAGCTTCCCATAAACTCATTGCTTAAAAGGCTCCATGAGCACAGAGGGCAGCTGTACTCTGGCGTTCTTTGCAAAAGTGGAAGACCTGAACCTATCAACAAGTCATTGCTTGTATTACATTATTTTAACCTTTGTAATATAATACATAATATGTATTTATAAGACTCCATTGTGTTGCTTACTTGGGGAACTTGGATTTGTTGACATATACTGAATCATCCAAATTAATTTTTATAGTCCTTAATTTCTTTCATGACCAGATGATGATTCAGTCCATTTGAGATTTGAAATTAATCCATTCTAATGAGGTCTCTTTGGTCACTGTGACCTCTTCAGGAGGCAAATTCGCTGGCATTTGATTTTAGGCCTTGTGTCCTAAACTCACTGCCATGATTGAGAAATTTGCCACAGTGCTGCTCTGTACACAAACAAAAAAGTTCAATTGTTGGGGATGTCAATTTCTCTCCTTTCTCTAGTGTTATATTCTTGCTTTAAACATCAGATGTTTACACGCATATTATTTGTTAATATAGTATATTATTTAACAATATTCTACACTGAGAACCTCAAAATACGTGAGCTATGAAAATGAACAAATCACAAAGGTACACTATAGCAGATTCTTAGAGATATTGTATATTCCTTCTAGTATTATAATGTGCTAAGTGCGTTAGGCATAAAGCTGTCTGAATAAAGAAAGGATTCTTTATCCTGATTTTTATTTGTTCATGTATTTGTATAAGAGAAAAGACTACCAATTATATATTCCTGAGGAAAAAAGATCGTGAATATTTTTAGTGAAATAATTTTAAAAACATGAGACCTTGTTGTTTAATATTACCTAGATTCTCAGGTACTTGACTTTTTATCTCTCAGTCAGCCAACATGAGCCAAAAAGTGGCCTAAAGGCTTAGATGTTCCAGTGGTTACTCCAGCACAATCTAATCTGTGACCTCTATCCCTTTGGTTTTTATAATGTCCTTATAAAAACATAGTACATTTAAGTATGCTCAAAGTGCTACTGGCTATAATTAAAGTTCTGTCAGCCTTTCCATTATAAATCCTTCTTTTCAAGGTTTAATATCTCAACGGTTTCAATTCCCACTGGGCTAAACTTGATACAGAAGCTGTCAGCATGAATGCAAATCCCTCCTACCTTCAAAAATATTTTCAATTCATAAAGTTGCTGGTTTTTATTGAGTCCTACAGTCTGCAAAACTATTTCTGATTATCTCCCCTCCCAAAGTGTCTCATACTGTCTTGTCTCGTCTTACATAAAATCAAAAATAAATGTGTCCTAACTCTGAAGTGCAGAAAAGCACAGATGGAGTTTCCTTTTTTCTTGTTCTAGGCTATAGATCGAGAGCAGTTTCTACCTGTATTGAAAACTGCTGAGTTCAGGTTAGATCCCCAGACTCTTCCTGCATGTGGAAATTAAAAGTTAATTACCTTGGCCATAAACTATTATACCTCATATCTACATTTCCCATATTTATTTCTCAATACTGGACTGCATTCCCTAAACCTTTGATTAGAGGGAAGCAGGCAACTCTTGGAAAAATTAGCATTTACCCGGTTTAATTAATTTCTAAGTTTGGGGATAAGTGTAAAGCTTCTTAGCACCCCTCTGCCTTACCATTGTCTACTTCAATAGTGCAAGTTGGCAATTCTTGATCTCCAGTATCAGAAGAATTTCCTGAAAGCTGAAGCCACTCATGCAGAGTACCTTGCAACTGGCCTAAACTAGAGAGAAGATCATTGTCAACTGTTTGATGGTCTTCTAATTTCACCGATGTCCACATTTCAATTTCTTACGGAATATTACAGAAAAAGGCACTGGTGCTTCCTTATTTCATATGAATGAATATGTTCATTCTCTTTTAGGTTCACTTTCTTATACAGACTCTCAAGCAATTGATGCCTTAACCAAAAAATATTGTATCAGGACTTCTTGATCTCTTCCATTCTGGGCCCATGAATATATTCCTGAACAGCAACTCTGCTTTACCCTCTTTCCTCCACCCATCCAGGCTTGTGACTAGGGCACGTTTCTGGAAGTGGGGGCTATTTATGGGACTAAATACCTCAGAACTAGAAGGACTTTGTTCGTCCCATTCTGGGTGACTGTTTAATCTTTGGGCTGTTACAAGAAAGGACCATCTGGCTGTCAAAGTGGAAGAGGACATTTCAGGGTCTTTAGCTCAGTTTCACAACCACAAAAAACTAGCTGAACCTGCAACATATGTACCACCTACCCAGATTTTGAAACATACTCTTTTTCTTTGCTGTTTCTAATTTTCTGATTCTCTGCCCTTGGCATGCCAGTGAGCTTGAGTGTGGCTGTTCTGAACCTCATTTTTAGCAGTGTGTCTAGAGACACACTGATGCACAAGGATTCATGTTTTTCTGTGTAAACTTAAGTTCTAACATTGCAAAAGAAAGAACAAAAACCTCTTGGTGTATTAATATACATATGCATATATATACATATATACACACACAGATGTGTATAAACCTTGACATATGTTATATATAAATACATATTTATACACATACACTTTGAAATGTACTTCGCCTTTGAGTTTGTTTACACCGTGGCAGATTGGGAAAGGGAAAACTGGGATTTTGTCAAAATAACTCAGATACTGCTGTTTTATCAGCAATAGCAGGGAAAAAATGACAAGCGGTTCATCACAGAATGTCTCTGTCAGGCCTAAAATAGACTTCAGTGCTAAATACCACCTGTGAACAAAGTAAATGTCTATTTTGGTTCCTTATTAGCATCCCCTCTCCTCTACAGACACTTACTGCTTTTTCTTTTGGAGATGTTTGTGGTGGGTTACCTTTGGATAACAGCCAAACTCCCACCCAGCTGCTCACTTGGTTTCCTCATGTCTCTATGCCATTGTAGGTACTATGGTTGTAGAACTCAAAAGCTCCAGGCTTCCAGGAAAAAATTATTCTATAATAGCTCATAGCAAATAGCAACAACAATCATCTATGACATGTTTTTTACCATGGAGCTCTAAACAGGAACCAAGGCCAGAATGATGGAGTAAAGCAATGAAAATAACCTCCCACCTTTCTTATACAGTGCAAGGTGTAGAGACGCTTTGCCATTTCTACAGTTAGGTTTCTAATGCAGATTGATTTACAATGAAATTTTAAAAAGACCAATTGATTTTAATCTGTTTAACCTAGTTATTGTTTTAAGAATCTACACAAGTGGTGGGAGCCCTATTTCAATTGAAAATGGTAATTTAGGTGGAAATTGATTGAGAAATGGTTGAGAGGAAAAAATTTCTAAATTTTTGGGAAAACTATTTGTTATGACGAATTTATGTATTTTCATATATAAAAGTAAAATCTTAGTGAAAGTGTTCAAAAAATCCGCACAATGAATATATAAATTAAAATTACTCAAAACTAAATGTTTAATACTGCGACATTTGTTGCCCTGTCTGTTTAGTCCTTTATCTGTTTTGGTTAGAAACCATTGACTGCTATATGCATTTAAGTGGAAAGTATCAATAATGATGTAAAGACTTAACAATCTAAGTAATAGCTATATTTGCAAAGGAAATAAAGAGATTATAAATGGGGGAATGGTCCATAGCTCTATTCTGAACTGCCTTGTCCTTCGGGATTTCATTTTTATCACTGCCACTTCCTATGTTATTTTCTTATTTACTATGATATTAAATAACACAACAAATAGTAAGAATCACATGGAAAGTCATCCGATATGCTTTTGTTGTGGCATCACCCACAACTTTGACTAAAGCTATGAACTAAAATTAAAAGACTGCTTCTTTGCAGGAAAACTATAGATTTTCTTTCACTGAGAATCAGGGTATTTTGTGCTCTTTTCACCAATTATGATTCATGGGCCAAACTCAGCTATGTAGTATTTAGTAGTATAAATTATTTTTTTGAAAAATGATACGATATTCCGTTAGAAGCCAAAGATACTAGACATTCCCGAATAAGAGTTGGAACTAGCCTCAAATGTGGAGCCCAAATTAGCTGGGGAGCAGCACTGCTAAGAGAAAAAGATTGAAGAGATGAAAAGATGCATGCACCATAAAATAGTAAGGAGTAAAAATTAGTCAGAAAATCGGTCAGGCCAGTTAGAGCTAATCCTTCTTAAATCCCAAATAAAACATGCAATCAAGAAAAGTTCAGTGTCCTACTTTTGTGAGAGAAAAGTTGAATGCAAAGTGTTGCTTTTGGTCTAGTTTGAGTACAGCCCGGTGCCAGAACACACAGGCACTTTGTCTGCTCAGAAGCCTACAGCTGTTGTACTTTTCAGTTTGGTTCACTTGAGTTCTTTTGTCACTCAGGTGCACTGCCTTATTGAACTAAATCCCCATGTATTTGGAAGTCACTGAAAAGAGGCTACATTTGTAGGCAGTCTAACTGTGCTTGTTATTGTTTGTGACTTGAAGTGGATTCGTAAGATGGCGGAATAAAATATTAATGAAAATGCATTGGAAATGTGTTAAAGCAACCATTTCTGAAATATCTAAAAAGAGAGCTTTTTTTTTTTTTTTAAGGAAAGGAAGCACTTTAGTTTCAGTTTTTAAATATATTTATATACATATAAATATAAATACACACACAAGCAAATGCATACCCTTTTAAACAGTGACACTTTTAAATGTACCCATAGAAATCCAGCTGCAATCACAGAACTTTGTAGTAAACTATCTCATTTTATTTATTGGACAGATTAATTTTCTGATCAGCAAATGATTTAATAATGACCATATTATGTGGGAGGAATATACTATCCCAAACACACTGGATTTTTGCAAATCTCTTTAATATTGGCAAGTTCTAACAAAGATGCATGCTCCTATTACAGGATTTACACAATGCTAAATATTTTTAGATTGATTTCAGCAGAAGTACTCAGAGATAACTCTTGGAAGAGTCTCAAGAGGATCTAGTTTAGCATTAATTTTATACAAATGAAAAAAATACAACAAAAGTAATATAATTTTAACATTTAATCTGGTTACCTTTTAACCTTTATGAAATGGTAGACCTTGCATTTTCAGTGTAATAAATGATTTGCAGAAATTCTTCCCTAATGTAAACCTAAGATTTTTTTCTTATAACAATTAATTTCACTTTAGAGATTTTGAATCTCTCTCAAACAAATGGTGGAAAGAGGACTACCATGAAGGAAATGAACAAATGATTGTACACAGATTATTGTTGCTACTAGCTTTTCTGCTACTTGCAAATACAAGAGTATTAAACAAGAAAAATGCACATCAAAGTGACACAGAACTCAGCTCTATCTAGACTTTTCATTTCAGCTCAGATCTAAACATTTGTCTCTTATGAGGTAAAATATACAGTAAGACAAGGACATGTCAACTCATCCAAAACCAAACAGAAGTTCTGTTTTGTTGTGTGAGGCTTTTGGATTTGAACAAAGTTAGCTAGTGTCCAGTAACTGTTACATTTCTCGCATCCTGGCTTTTCTCATATCTATATTTTCAGAGTGCAATCTTCATTTACTGCAAAGCACTGCAGAAACTTGTTTTGGGAGGAGCAGACAATGAGGCCAAGAATTTATATTCTGAGCTTGGATCAGAACTCAGATGCGTTTCCTAATTGACCTTTTATCCGCATTATTAAATGCCTTAACCAAGTCTATGTCATGCACACCTGGGCTCTTGACACACTTATGGACATAGCAAAGCGAGGGTAAAGCCACAATTGTTAACTTCATTTTTTTCTGTAGCATAACTAGATCAACGTGAAGTAATAGACTCTGTAATTTTAAGAAATGGAACAAAGAATAAAGTTTTCAGCTCTCCTCTGGAACAGCTTTTGAGCTCTTGGGGACAGATGAATTAATACTCAAATGCTGAGATGAAGTTACCAGTGGAGATGATAGAGTCTGTTTGCTCAGAGCTCTTCAGTGAGCTGTGTCTTTTGCATGGGCACATATGCTCAGTGTATAATAGACATCTATGTACCTCACTCCTTTGGTGTTCTGGTATCCATACTTCAGGTTGGGCTGAAGCTCTGATGTGATAACACTTCTATAAGTAAAACTGACACGTTAGAGTATGAGCTTATATTATCCATATAGAAATTTATGGTGATTAGGATTTCTCTACGGAATACAGTTTTCAGAGATGTGCTTCTAATATTTCATTTTAACCTGCTGATCCTGTGTGGTGCAGGTAACTTGAATGCTGCTTGATTCCCATAAAAGCTGAAAGTATATCAGGTGCTCTTAAATCTTACAACCGTGAATGGTTTCAATTTAATAATTTACATTGAGCTTATCACCACAGTGACACAGTGTTCAGAAGATCATTGTGCTCATAATTCTAGATCAGGTGTGTAGTAGTTATCAAGGTTTTTGAAATGTTTCAGATAAGACATGGTAAGAGATAATAAACTGAGAAGATGATTATCTTCATATATCCTTTGAAGGCAATTTGATTTTTTAAAATTATGTTTGCAAGAACACTGAATACATGGAGACAATGATGCATTTTAACAGTTGCTAGAAATCATAAACAATTTTTGTTGTTCGAACTCCATGATGGAAAAGAATCAGCCAACTTGTTTTGTTTGCCCTCAGGTCATGTTAAAGTGTTGTAAGGCTCACAAAATTAAAAATGGCAATGAATAAGCAACCGAGTTGTTTCTTCTGTGTTTCCAGAAATTAAGTGTTCTCTTTTCACCAGTCTAATTTTTACCCTCTAATTTACCCTCTAATTTTTAAGTGTTCACTTAAACACCTCTCTGTCAGATAGTGTTTCATAGTTTCAGAGATGTGGCTGCATTTTTCTGAGAGTTTCAAGGAAACTGCAGTTGTAATTTTTATTGTAAACTGCAGGGAAGCATGAAGTTTGGCTTACTAATGAAACCACACACAATTTGCTAAGACATAAAGAGGCAAGAAGTGAAAGGAAATGCAAAGCTGTCTGGACACAAAGACTTTGTCCCTGGGTTAGTTAAAAAGTAATAAAAGAGTAAGAAATTGTTATAAAGAGAAAGGAAAGGAAAAACATAAAAATTCAAAGGAAAAAATAAGGTATAAGTTATCAATCGCAAGAGATGAAAGGGCTCATGGCACTTTTTTAACCAGGTAAACTTTTATAGAGTAGAATCACAGAATCACAGAATGTTAGGGATTGGAAGGGACCTTGAAAGATCATCTAGTCCAGTTTCTCAAGATAGAAGATATTTTTCTTTAAGCTGAAAGATAGAATACTCCATGGGATAGTTACCTCTCTTGATACTCTTGTATTCCAGGATGCAACATGAACAAGGATCTTAGGAAAAGCTGCACACATATAATGAAGTAAAACCCCAGCAGTAAATTTGCTTTGCACTTAGGAGAATCATGCAAAAGTTCTGTGAGACAACATGACTGTATAAATTTGCACTGCATTTCACAACAGAATAATAAAGAAACAGTAGCATGAGGTCTCTGATAGTTTTTCACCAAAATACTTTGCAGCTCCTTTTGAGTATATAATAAATGCTTACTATCTGTTGCTATTAATTGTCCATGGTTTGCAAATTTGGAAAAATATTTTCTTGGCATAAAACTCCTTATTCTCTGAAAATCAGAGCAATAGTGAGAGACTTGGTGCCTTGAATACTGATCTCTCATTTCCTCCTGCATACCCCTGGTGACTTATCTGAGCTCTCCAATTCCTGTTTCTCTAAACCCACACATCTTCCTCAGAGAAAGCAACAGTAGGCAGAAGGATTCAGGCACACTTTTTTTGCATTTGATGTTCCTACCTGGCCCTTGTGACAATTTTGAGAGTATGAGCATGAAAGAAATCACCACAGTCTTAGTAAATGTGATTATAACACCTCCACTTTTCCATGGTATATGGGTTACATACATTCTTTAACTTGTATAAATAAGAGATGAGTTGCTATACCTTTATCTTGCTAATCTGTGCTTACTCTTGAGTAAAGGTACAAACACATAAAGTTAACATGAAGTAGTTGGTACATGGGCAAGCATTTTCATCCCAGCATTTCTCACTGGTTTCTTATGCGTATGTGCATACACAAGAAGCATTTCTGTCATTCCTCTTTTCAAACTGGCCAGCTAAAGATTCAGGATCTTTCAGGTTGTTCTTGTAAGGAGGTGACTAATCTTAGAGTCTTGTTTTTCTTCAGTGCAATTCTGTTAATTCAGTTTTCTATGTGGAAAGAAACAGCAAACTGCAGCTCGTAACTTTACATATATTTTGGTTAGCAACCTCCAAAAATCTTCCTCTCTAGGCTTTTTCTCCCAGGGTTTCCCAACACTCTTTCTGAACCCGTGCTCTGTTTCACCATGCTTCTTCCTGTCTCTGAACCAACTCCTTCATGTCTGTTTCAACATGTGAATCCCAGCACAATTTCACACATCAGGAGACTGAATTCTTGAGCAGGCCTGGTGAAATGGAGTGTGGAGAATAAAAAGAGAGGGGGAAGTAATCAGTGACATGAATCTCTCTCTAGCAGCTGTTTCCAAAGAAGACAGGTCTTCATGGCCACAAAATGCCATAGTCAGAGCAGGTCAATGGAGAGGCCACCAGCTACTTTAGCCCCAGTGCCTGACCAGAATGCTGTGCAGATATTTTGCTGACCTAGAGACTTGCATATCCACTTCCATGGGGACCCTGTAGCAGCAGTATGTGTTAGCCATAGGCTGGTGAGGCCCCACTTCAGCTACTTCAGATTCCAGATGTATAAGTCTGTGGGTTTAGTGAGGGTGGAGAGAATTTCCTTCATTTGCTGGTGGTTTGAGAAGCCACTGTGCAGGCCTAAGAAGAACAGGCATTTTCCATTAAAAAAAACAAAGGAGTTATGAGTTTTATCATACTTTTGACCATTCTGTTCAAAATGAGTTAATTAAACTCCAGAGATGAGGAAGACCTATTGAAACGTTGGGAACATTGACCTTTTCTTTTGTCTGTCACCTTATTTAAATAATTCTAGGTTTAATTAACTGACTTGGAATGAATTGATAAAGGGTGACTGTCACTTATAATTTCTTCTCTTTGAAATGCACCAGTTTTGTGCAATTGCCATAGCCTCCTATGTTCACCCTAATTATTAAAGTGAATAGTTTGGAAAGTTGGATTTTTTAAGCTCTTAAATGTCTAATAACAGGCCTATAAATACAACCTGAAACATTTAACAGGATAAATCATGCATAACATATACATAAACACACATGCACATGCAAATATGTAATGGTTTATAACATTTATCTACATGAGTCATTCTTAAAAGGTTAGAGTTTGTGTTGAAGTTGTCCATAAATATACAGAAAAGGTGTTGGCATTGGTATCTTTATAATGAATTATAGTTACACTTCATGAAGATTTAAAAGTCCCTTCTTCTTAAGCCAGGTAAGAATCCTTGAGATCCTGTGACCTGAGAAGTACCTTCAAAATACCTGACACAAGAATTAATCTATGTTGATCAAGATATTCTATAGGCTGAGGTTACAGCTTTATCAGAAAAAAAAGGTGCCAACAGTTCACAGGTAGAGATCCCAGTATTGCACACTGCCAAAGTGCTCATAATGCAGATGTGGCCTACGGTACCAAACTAGGTAATATATCATTAAGTCATCTGTTACTGAAATCCAACACAGAGACTCTGTGGGATGTCTTAGTATGAATCTCTATGGTCAAGTAGTAACTTAAAGTTGTGGGTCATAGATAGGACCATTGTAAAAGATGTATCCAGAGCTAACGCTCAAAAAGGATTCAAAACATGTAACCACTGCTAAAGCTGAATGGTCCATTTGGAGTAAAATCCTGTGGCTTCATGCACATATGTACAACACATCTCTTCCCATACTTATGGCAGGCATACTTTTTGCGATGCCTGTCAGGTCACGAAGGTTGAAGCTTGCAAAAATGGTTCTTGTGCATTGCCAGAACTGGAGAGAAAGCCAGATCTAAATGCATCAGATCTATTAACATTTTCACTAAATATATTGTTTATGTAATGATGTGAACTGGGTTCTTTTGATGCACATTCAATACAAAGTGCTCTACATGTCTTTCTGTGCTTTGCCTGTGCTGCTATGGAAAAGAGAACTTCTCTTTGGATCTAGGGCTATAAATCAGAATTTTTGTTCATTTATGGATGTATTTTCAGTACAGGGCACCAGAGTTAATGTGAAGGCTGTGTTGAAGCTTACAGATGTAAGGAAAGTGAGGGTCACGAAACTCAGGACAAGTGGAATACACAGAAGTTCCTGAAAGTGCAAAGCCTGCTGGGGTACTGTGGCAGGAAGATAAAGGAAAGTAAACAGATCCAGCCTTGTCCAAGTTGCCTTTTGAGGCTGATTTCCAGAGTAAACTACTCTCCAAATTGTGCTTGAAAGAGTAGTAGTTGAAGTAGTTAAAAACATATTGGGGAGGCAGGTGGCAAACAGTGTGGGCAGCCAGAGGAGAGTGCTCCTGTCCCTCTGTTCCTGAGCCCTCTTTCATTTAGCTGTGCTGACAAAGCTTATCGGCACAGTAGTTAAGATTTCCGAAATCATTTAAACAATCCTCCTCAGCTTCTTTCACTCTTTAGCTCTCTTTGAAGATACATATATGATAGTGTGTGTGTGTGCATATATATAGCTACAGTGAATACTATATGTAAATAATACCATATATGAGCATACTATTATTTAGGTATGTGTTGATGTATATGCATGCATATGTGTGTAATTTGCTAGATTGCTTTGAACTGTCAAATAAAGGTGCATGTGTTTATTATTCATGACTCAGAAAGGCAAAGAAATAGCCTAAGGAAGAGCAAAGAGAAATGCAGAGCTTACAGAAAACACATCTCAGTTTTATAGATGGCGATTTCAAAGCATACTACTTGCTTTATAGTGTATCCATATCATGAACCATCAATTACAATAGTCAGGAAAGCGATACGGCAGCGTAATGACATAGCACATTATTATCTGACCTGAAGAGTTGTGAGACACAACCTCCATTAAGTCTGTTCTTATTATCACTTTTTACTTTCTGGTCACATGGAATGGATTCTCTGTCTACTTGTATAACTTGCAGGGATTATTTCATAATTTGCTAGTGTCATTTGCTGTGCCTCATCATTTGCCTGATGAAAGAAAACAGAAAAACAACTTCATTAAACAGTAAATAAAACTCAGGATGAAGACAAAACATCTAGCATGGATGCTGGTAATTAGTTTCTTGTTACAAATGAATGTTTTGAAGGAATGGCTTAATGATTAGGTTTGGGGCTGTTTTGGGAGAGGTTTGTTTTGTTTTGTTTTATTTTGGTTTTCTCCTTAATATTTTTTCTGGATGTGAATACTGATGCGGTTTCAGGTTATAAGAACTTCCACTCTGCATCATTGGCCAGTTGTAAATAATAACATTATGATTTATTCTTTGCTGCAGTGCTTGGCACTTTTGGTTGTAACACATTCAGAGAATGTGTTCATGTACAATACAAATTACATCCTGATAATGACAGGGATTTATGACTTTTGGAATTGGATTTAGTTGTCTAAATACAGGTGTTCAGTGACATACTGTGTGCACAGGGTATTTTTCTTGACCTCTTCCTAGTCTTGTAGGTCCTATATCATATCTGATAGCCTAGGTGCCTATCTTGACAACTTGAAATAGCAGACTGCTATATATACATGCCTAATCACTCCTCGTGACTATTTTATACATTCTTAAAATGAGAAAATCAAAGATTCATCCCTAATACAGTGTTATGTACAAAGCTCCAACCAACTTGGGATATGTGGAGTTAAATCTGGACTGCAAGATCAGCTCCCTTACAAGTCTGAATCCAAGGAGAAGATCCCCTGGCTATAGCTGCACTATGAAGTTCAATGGAGTTGTCCAGAATCACAGGAGATCAGCTGTGATATTAACTGATACCCAAATTGCTCAGATTGTGAAATGGGCACTAAGAGAAAGGTAGTACTGGAGTTGATTTTACTTTAAAGATACATTCACAACTGTCTGGTGCTGCTTCCTTTTCGGGCAGACCCACGCTGAAGGTTTAAGAAAGAGGCAACTATTCTTTCCCATGTTCTTGACTTCAGGGTCAAATATCTTCTTTTATTCTGTGTCTTTTCCCTCTGCCCCGAGAGAAGTAAGACAATTCTATGGTTTCAGCTTTATTTTATGGATGTCTTCTCCTTACTATAAACCAAAGTGTTCAAAGGCACCAGCAGTAAGCAAAGGTTGCAGGAAAGTATGATATCTGCAGTGGTTGCAGTGCTGTTAGAGATGTATGAAACTTTGCTCCTTGGGTTTGACAGAAAAAAACCCAAGGAATTTAAAATGTTATTTGGAGTCTGTATTTTATCAAATTTATATATACTCAGTTTTTCTTGTCGAGAGGAACCTCTTTGCTGCAGTAGTTTTCCTCCAACTTAAATAGTCCATGCATCTCTAAATAAAGAGATTGAGTAATTTCAAGGAACATCTTCACTCTCAGCTGCTTCTTAGACAGAAACAGTACTACCAGCAGGAGATGAAATTCCCAATGGGTTCCTGATGACCTAGCCTCATTAGCCAAGTTGTAAAATACTGTGATGGGGAGATCAGAGTCTCTCCTACAGAGGCAGTTCTGTTCTGATGGCTCATTAGTCATCTATCCACCAGGAAGGAGCTGAGGCACCCGACCTTCTGGGCAGGCATCCTGAGAACTAGGCTAGCAGGTTCCTTCTTATTCTTTTGGATCCCTCGGACAAACTGTTGGAAAAAAGGATAAGTGCATCTTCTATCTGCAAAACTTTTCTTTGTGAGTTTTGACACACTCTTTTAAAAGGATGTGAGGGATATTTCTACAGTCCTCAAACAGTACGTAGGTGGCACATTCCTTAGATTATAAAAATAAGGTATTTTAAATTCCATTGCACTGTATCAGTGCATTATTATTGTAATTATTAGTGTTATTATTAATAATTGCTTTTATTACTTCTATTATTTTTACTATTGTTTTTATTTACACCAACCAAATTCCCTTTCAGGAATAAGCACCTGAACATTAGTATGAAGTAAAAAGGTTTCCAATGAACATTAATACTACTGCATAATTGTTCCCCATTTTGTGACTATCTTGTTTCAGTTCTTTATGTGAGAAGAGCTACCACTGCTTGATGTACTCCTGTTGGCAGCTTGCTTACATAAGTTAAAGCTTCTGTGGAAGCCCCTAAATAGCCTGGTATAGTTTTCATATACCTGATCTTCAACCAAAAGTCCTTTTTTATTTTTTTTTTTTTTTTTAGTTGTGATCTCTTTATTTCTGATCAAGGTGAGCAGTGAGACAAGTGAATTCTCTTTTTTCCTTCTGGATGATTTGTACTCCACTTTTGCAGGAACTTGTGTCATCTTTTTGGATTCTGTTAGGAAGAGGCATTCTTCTATAGTTAGTTGGTGCTGGCATGCACTGGGTCACATGGCGGTGTCTGCTTGTGTGCATTAGGCAGTATACAGAACTACTTAAACTGGATGACTCTGTGGGGTTTAGTAGATCAATTGCCATTTTCATTTGGGACGGCACATGAAATCCTAATGAGAATAACAACACTTGTAATTAGAAGCCTACAAAATCTTCTAAAATAATCACTTAAATTTAAAATGTAAATGTGTCTGTAATTAATTAGTCTATTTAGAATAAAGCTTTCTAATTAACAAATGTAAATTGGGAATTTTCTGTAGATTTCGTAAGGACAAAAGTGTTTCTCGTGGGAGCTGAAAGTAGATGTGTTTCCATGTGAATGCATATTAAACCCTGGTGGCTCACACCTCTGCACAAGCCTGTGGCAGTAAGAGGCATCATCTGTGAGAGGGTCATATTAACACCAGTTATAACAATTTTCTGAAGACTTGTAAGACAAAATCCTACTTTTAAAATAGGAATGTTTTAGACTAAGGGTTATGTTTTTCAAAGCTGAAAAACTGACAGACCTATAACTGAGTTCTACAATAAAGGTAAAACAAAGATTCTGAAATAACACTATGTTGAATTCTGATCAGAAAGGATGACTAGCCATCACCTCTCTAATCAATCCAGTGACCAATTATAGAAGTAAAAAGAAAAAAAATCCTCTGGAAATTGAAACTTTTGAAATCTGATTTCACTGCACATCAGGATCACAGGAAGAATAAAACTTAACAAGCCCAAAGTGATTTTGGTGCTTACTGCATACCAAAACCCTGAAATTCTACTTGGAGTTTAATATATATCTATATTTCTTATTCTATTTAATTGTATTTAAATCCTTTCAGGGCATTTCAGAAATACTGAGTCAGTGATTATCCTGTTTCATTCCCACAGACAGGAGAATTGAATCTGTAGACTGCCAAGGTACACACTACATGGCTGTGAAGTAAATTACGTGTAGGTCCATGCTGCCATGGTACCAGGTATTTTCAGACTGCACTAGGTGTCTGTATATGGGCAATGGACTAGTCAGCACAGTCAGTGTTCATCCTCTACATATGGTCAACCGAACAGCTTTCCAGACTCCTCTGACTGTGACTTGGTCCCGATTGACCACAATAAGAGCTTAGATACCCAATTCTCCTTGAATACATGTCTTGCAGATAACCAAATGTCTCTTAATGTAGATGTCAAGGTCTGCAGCTGTGTCTCAGTGCTTCTGACTGCACATGAAATAATGTCAACATGAAAAAGACATAAAGCCCAAAATCTACAAAGTGAAATATTACATCTGAAACATATTCTTCCTGCAGTTTTAGCATCAATATTAGTGCTTCCTTCCTGCAACTGTTCAGAAAGAAAGAAGGAAAGAAAGAAGGAAAGAGGGAAGGAGAGAGGGAAAGCAGGAAGAAGGAAGGAGACAGAGAGAAGGCAAACAAAAATTTTCGAACTAATAGGATGATTATACACTGCCTATGAAGATAATACTATTTTGGTGGAGTTGCCATGTGTCCTTTAAAAATTAATTTTATTTGTTCATTTGAGTTAGGCAGCCAACTGCCATGCAGAACACAATGATTCCCAGTTGTTACTGACTAGGATCAAACTAAAACAGTTCTAAAGAAATTATGGTACATCTCCCACCATTGTTACCCCTTGTTCTTGCATGCCACTCCACTAATTAATACACATCTTTTAAAGCTGTATCATCTTAGTGATTGCAGTATGATATACTAAACAGATACATATCAGGTAGAGAAATCAAAAGAGCAAAATGAAAGCATCTTCCATGGAAGAAAGTGCATTTAAGTTTGAATATGAGTATCATTTTAGCTCTCTTGAGCAGACAGACTTTTTGCCTTTCTGTTGTGCAATGGGAGCATACCATGGTATTTTCAATATCATGTTGTCCAACAATAGAGGTTTTTGTCTAGCAACTGAGTGCTATTGCAGAGGTCTTATGTTAGTTCTTTAAAAATAAGTCACAACATAGAAAATATTAAGCATTTTTAACATTACTTAATTGGGACTTCAGCAGTATAAGAAGTATAGGTGCTTGAACATATTGGAAGTATGATTGTGATATGTCTGCAAACCTCAAAAATTCCCATGTGAAAAGCAAAGATTAATTGTACAGTATTTACACCTTTTCATTGATAACTAACACCATAAAACTGTACAAATTGCAATTTGTTTCTTCTTCCCACAATCCCTTTGGCTTTTAAGGGATGTTCCTCAATTAGTTGAACTGTGTTTCCTCTTGCTTGCTAAGCACTTTTGGTCAAACAAGGAATGGCAGAGGTCCACAATTAGATCAAAAGATCAATCCTAATGTACCATTTTCTCCTCACCCTCCTGCTTTAATAAAGTGGCTGCGGTTCTCCAGGGGACAACTCAAAATCCAAGTACTGATATTTCTAAATTAGCTGACTCTGTGACCTTGCTAGTAATTGCGTTAGTTTATCAATGTTCAACACAATTTATTACTCTCCAATATGTACCAAAGCATTTATCTCTCAACCCTAACAATATTAAAAATCTAAACTATCTGTTGAGAAACAAAGGACTATTCAATAAGAAAAATGCATAATAAAGTGGAAAACACTACGCTGATGGGTAAGAGGATTTATCTAGCAACTAGTCATAAGTGAAATAAGGAAAGAATGTTTATACTGTACTCAATTTAGGGTACTTTTTAACTCTCCAATGAGCAGACAATTTAAATAAAACCTTTCTTTTTCATTCATTCATTCTTTCTTTTTTTTTTTTTTTTTTTTAATTTCCTTTAAGACCAGGAATGTCCTACAACTTTTACATATCACTGAACATATTACCCATATTACTCTCCAGTGAGAAAAATGAAGACTGATAAAACCTTATCTAAGCATTTAAAAGTCATTTGGACACATTGATCAAAACTCCCTCTGAAATGAAACATATTAAATTTAGATGGAGGAAAAAAGGCATTAAGTTGATAGAACCCAATTTTTGTATGAAGCAAACAAATGGCATCATTTCAGCAACCTTCTCATCTTGATCACATTGTTATGCATTATTTAAAATATGCACTTGATTTGGGTAGTTAATAAGCTATCTGTAAACTTGGAGTAAATTTGATTGTGGGCAGTGCTCTTCTAGTTCCTGCAGAAGTATTATTGATTTGTTTTTACTTCTGTGAGATGTGAGTTTCTGGCATGGTGCCACCAACCATGAATCAGTGTAACTATCTCTGCTCATGGTGAGATAAGAACGATAAAGAGCAGAAATGCAGACTACATGTGACCTTTTAAATGATCCCGTTCACTTCGAGCTGTCAGCAGCTCAGCAATTCTGTTCGCCTGCAGCAGGGATTCACGATTCTGCTGTTGTGGGCATTGAATCTCCTCTTCTTCGAGAGCTTCAACCAAACCTCCAAATCAAATGGAAGAAAACAGCTAAAATTTTCCCTAATCCACAGTTAAAACAGTGGAAAGATCAAACATGATGTTCTAATTTCTGCTGCAGAGAAACACTGATTAAGTCTCCTGAAAACTTAAAAACTTCTGCATTCCTCTTGGAATCACTCACCTTCATTTACTTTTAGAAGACCAGTACTTTGTATTTTTAGGTTTGCTAGGGCTATGCCTGCATCAGTAGGGGTGTGGAACAATATGAGCAGACCCACAGGGAAAACTGTTACTCGTGACCACCTCCAACAATATCTACATTGTCCCCTTTTGGGGCGGAAGGTGACTTTGGACTGGTCCTGTTCTCATCCTCAAGGCTGCCCACCTCAGGTGTCATAGGGTTTTAGATGGTTCCTGAAGAACAGCTCAGGCTTCAGCTCCATCTGAAAAGGAAGCAGTTCTCTTGGTGCAAACCGAGACAGCAAATGAAGATGACCAGGGAGTTCAGCTCAAAAATACCCGACCTAAAGCAGTAGTAACACATCCAATGAAACCTCGTAATAGATGAGTTTTGCTAAATACTACCACGAAAACCTTCAAACCCACTTTGGATAGAAATGCTAACCATGTATCATGTAATCATTCTAAAGAACAAAGGTGTTGGGGTTTATTACAACCTTCTTAATATCTTCACAGGAAACCTGATGTCTGAAAAATGTTTTAAAAGTGATATATTATCCATTTATTTATTACCGGGTTGAAGAAGACCACATTCTTAGAACAAGAGTAAAGGTTCTCCATATTCACAATGGTGTACTCTCCTTTTCTGCAGGACATTGTAAGGAGGAAATAGTGTCACAAGGAGCAGTGGTGAACGTACATGCCAGTTTTGAGTTTCACTATCAACTCAGATAGATTTTAACTCACTCCTAAAATATCTAGAAAAAAAAAAAAGAAGTATTTTAGTTGTTACAGCATAGGGTTAATCTGTAAGGTTAAATTAACATCATCTAACTCTAGGTTTCTAGGATGGGGAGAAAGAGCTGAACCCCAGAGGTGTTTATGTACCTCCATGGCCTGCAACAGGATCCTATATGATTGACTTAAACATTAATAAATAGATTTTAATTAGTGAGATGGATCCTGTACTACAGGGTAGTGGAAGAGCCTTCATGACAGGCACCGTTATTCCTACCTCCAATGTGTTGCCTCAGATATCTTTGTGTATATCACTTTAAATACATGTTCTTGTTTTCTCATACTATTTTAAAATTGAATTTATTTTGAAGATTACTGTTCGGTTTTTTTTAGATGTAATATTTTTACATAAATCCAATTTGTCTAGTTCTAAGGTGCTTCATTAGATTGTTTCACATGTGTGCTAAGGAAAGTCCTTATTTTTACTCAGTATGTTTCTTACTTTTGTGACTGAAAATGATTTCTTAGTCTGGAACTCCACCAGTTAACTGTGTGGCAGACAATCTTCTTCATGCTGCACCATGTTACTCAAATGGTTTAAGATCGGGCTTTTTCCTCCATTCTGTTTGGAGTCTGTTGCTCACATTAGGTTACTGTGACTGGGTATAATAGGACTTGACACATCTGAGAAACGCAGTGAATTCCAACGTATTTGGGTTTTTTTTGTTATTGTTGTTGTTTTGAGATAAAAAACTTATGCTCTATTATTTTAGTGTATTATTTGCTTGCATTACTGTATTTACAGATACAGCAATGTACTAACTCCTGCACAAACAGAACAAAGCATTCATCCTGCTACATATATCTCTATCAGGGAATAATGTGCAGGATTCACTACACCAAACTTTAAGCAAGCAGATGAAGTGCCTGAGTTTCTGATCAGCTCAATGTCCTTTAACAATTCCTGTCAAAGAGAGATGAATCATCATCGCTGGAGCACAGCTACGACCTGGTCTAACTCTTTCATTTAATGATGGGAACAAGTATCCTGGCTTTGTGCAGGTGCTAGAGAAAACTCCTTATTTACTCTTGGGAAAGTCAGTTCCTTTGTTTGTAAGGTGAGTGACTGAGAAAACGTCAGTTCAGGTGGTCTTTAAAAGGCAAAGCCAAGCCAGGGTACTTTGTGGGTTGCACAGTGTTTGTGACCTGCTGTGTCCTGTAAAAGCTGTAAGGTTTTGAGAGACACCTTCAAGGTCACACAATCTCTTCATGCATCTAGTTGGTTTTGATGGTGAGGGAATCACTAGAAAGTATGGAAGGACCAGGGCAGTTGCTGACTGGCATAGACTGTTTGAGGAAGTTGTGAAATCTCCATCACTGACGTTTTTAACAGCAAGTTAGAACAATGGTTGTCAGGGATTGGTTAAGTCCTACCTTCAGTCACGTCTGTGGGTCTGTAAATCCATTGGCTCACCATGTTGGAATTCATTCTTGCTGCTGCTATATAAAAGTGTACCTCTTATTAACAGAAAATAAACTGCAGTCTAGGTAATCCAAATCTTAACTTGGGGAGTCAGCATCATATTTGTGAAAAAGATTGGAAAAAATTAAAGCTATGTGAATGTATGAAAACAACTTTGTTATTCTGCTTATGCAGAAAGTGAACTAGGCAGTATAGGTACACTTATGTTGCTGTACCTTCCCCAAAGATCAGATGACACAGTTTGATTGTGTGACACTGCTGAGAGCCATCTGTCTCTAGAACTAAGCTGAACATCCACACCACACAGTGTTTTTCTCTGGATCTTCTTCAGACTTTTGTGGTGTCCATGGGATCTTCACTCATATAAACATCTTGTTTCTGCGAGGTGGTGGTTGGTTGGTCTGTTTGTTTGTTTGGAAGAGGAGCAGGCATTCAGTTAAAAGTTTCAGAAAGAGTTTGAAACTGCATGTCCCAGGACTGTGGTGGTATGTGAGACTATGTGGGATGTCTAGGATTGCAAAATCTGATGAGGTAATGCTGGAGGTCCCTGTAGGGGGAGAGAAGCCAAGTCTGGTGTATACTGACTCTTGGGAGCTCTCCTTGGGGTCAGGTATCCACCAGGTTGTCTACGGATCTTCTCTTGGAGACAGCTGGTTGGAGGAGTGCACAACAGAGCCAGGGAACAAGTTAACAGTTAAACAGTGTGGCCAGAGGCCCACTGCCAGAGTTCACTTCATGGTCCTCTATTACTGGCAGTGGATGCATACCTAGGGAATATTTCAAAGCTCCACGTATTAGCACCAGCTTCTGACAGTCCGCGCTCCTTATCCCTTATCCTCCTGCTGGTAGTTCTTTTATCGGGAAAGGAAATAATTTCCACATTCATCACTCACAAAACCCAAAACTTGACCTCACAACACTTCTAGAAAACTATACCCTGTGTTGATTTGGCAAACATTAATACTACTTCATATCAAAGCTGAAATCTGGAAGGAAAACATAAGGTTACTCCTGAAGGCTAACAGTAGCCTATGGCTACTCTTCTACTCTGCAATCCATGCAGAGCAACAGGTCTCTCTGAAGGCAATCCAGACATGAAACTCAGACATCCTTATGTCCTTCCTTCCTCTTGTCCCCTCCACTGTGCACAACTGGAAAAGGTCTGTTTGTCTCCAGCAGGCATTGAAAAAGACTGATTATGTTCATTGTGCCCCAGTCAGCATTTCAGTTGTCAATCAATATACTTTGGGGTGTTATGTCCTGTGAATCACTTCTTAATCACAGATGCTACTTTTGTGTTTCCCTCTGGTCCTTGTCTGCAAGAACTGCAAAGAGTTTCCCTCATTATCTTCCACTCATCTCAAGTTTACTGAATGTGGCTTATTGAGACCTAAATGTATTCATATGTCACAGGTGGAACTGCTGAAAGCGTGTAGTGGGAGTATGGCTCTGCTCCCATGGAAGTCAATAACAGTTTCGCAGTTGACTTCACCTGAAAGAGAGCTCAAGCCAAAGCTCAGCACTTTCAAAAACCATATCCTACATATTTAAATTACTCCACTTTTTCTTCATGAACTTGATTTTCATAATAGTTTCCCTTCCTCCTCTGGGAAGACACTATCTACTATCTCCCTGAAACACCATAACAAAGCAATTTAAAAAATAATGATGTCTGTGTCCTTTTACCACCACTTCAATCTATAAATGATTTCTGCTATCTGTTGAAGTTTGTTCTGTCTCATAATGTTATGTCTTGTCATTTGTTTATTTTGTTACTTCCTTGAGTGTATAAAGATGTATATTAGCATAATGAACTTCGTACTTTGGAGTGCTTACTACTGAGCTATTTGAAAATCAAACCAATATACAGTCATAATGAATTGAATATTTAAGGAAAAAATCTTGATATACTAAAATACTAGTGTTGCAGATTCATTTGTGTGGCTTGTGTAATAACATCACACTAAAAGCAAGAAGACATGCAGCATTCATTTTATTCTGATGTAAATAAGAGCACAATAATGACATATTAGTGGCATTAGTGACTAATACTGGCTGAAAAACGTTACCTTTTGTGTAGCTAAACGTAGTTCAAGTACCTTCACAGTTCTTCCATTCCACAGAAAATGTTATGTCACAGCCTTTAAGTTTTCCTGAGAGTCAGTAAGAACAGCCTGAATACAGTCCAAGACAAACAGCCTGGAAAATCATATAGATAAGTGCTCTGTGATGTTGTCTGTTGGTCAAAACATAAAGAGACTGAAATAGCTGAACTCATGCTCATGGGCAGTATGCAAGATTCTCTCCTTTTCAACCCCTCAGCAGCTCATGCCCCTTGTTTAAGCTACTAAATTTCAGATGAGGCTTTCGATGTGGAGGTTACAGCTGTTGCTATTTAACAGAAAAACAATTGGATTAATTACTTAATATGCTTGATACTTAATACATTACTTAACATATTGTGAGTGAGTAGCTCACCACAGCTAAACCTGTCTGGATTCTGGGTTGTGAAACCGATGCAGGAGAAGGACCAGAATATCTTTGATACATTGGGGGTGGTGTACTCATGTTCAGGCTCAGTGTGGCTCTAAGGCTTCACTATGTCCTAAGAGCAAGCCCTGAGATACACGCACATGAAAGTAAAAGGAAAATAAAAAGGCCAAAGGATGCTGGGCTGAAGATCCATTGATATTGTTGGTTCTACCTTGCTGTACAGTTTACCCATTATTCTCCAGATATTGGTTTTAAATGCAGCCTTCGTATGGGGGGGGTTTCATATTTTTATTTCTAACATTCAAACATTCAACTGTAGAAACTGTAATCTGCCCCCAGAACAGCGAACTTATGTATAAGAGATGAGTTAAGACAAGTTGAAGAGGTGAAATGGCGAGAAAATATCTGAAAATATGCCATACCAGTGCATACAGTGGTCCCTTATAGAGGAGGGGAAAATTGGATCAAAATTACTCTTTCTGATCAGAGAATATGGACGTGACTATCTCTGAACTACAGAATAAGATAGTATAATTTCACCTTGGTATTCTTCCAAAAATGACTGACTTGGTGCCTCAGCCAAATTGAGAGCTCTGGATTATAAATAAGGAATAGAAATAGATCTCTTCTCACCTTTGAATTAAGCATGAATTTTTCAGGACTGATACATCCTTCTCTTCAGTATTTCTTCTTGACTATTTTAGTCCTCTTGCTTTTTCATGTGACAGTCATATTTCTCATATTTCTCATTAAACTCTTCGTACTTGAAGAAAAGTGGTCCAGCTCAGTAGCACAAATATCAACAAGTGTAAATGCTGATGGGTGCCTATATGTCAGAATTATCCGTAAGTCAGTAATATTTTTCAGACGGTGCACGGGATTCAAGAAAACTTTTAGCAACTAAAATGCTGTCTTGGCAGATCTAAGGAATTCTAGGAAGAACCTCTGTTCAGAAGAACTAAGCCTCACTCATCACTCTAGTGATCAAACTTTTATAAGTGGTCACTAAACAAGACATTTTAAATGGAATAATAACTTCCTTTCTTCCTTTCTTCCTTCCTTCCTTCCTTCCTTCCTTCCTTTCTTCCTTTCTTCCCTTCTTCCTTTCTCCCTTCCCTTCCCTTCCCTTCCCTTCCCTTCCCTTCCCTTCCCTTCCCTTCCCTTCCCTTCCCTTCCCTTCCCTTCCCTTCCCTTCCCTTCCCTTCCCTTCCCTTCCCTTCCCTTCCCTTCCCTTCCCTTCCCTTCCCTTCCCTTCCCTTCCCTTCCCTTCCCTTCCCTTCCCTTCCCTTCCCTTCCCTTCCCTTCCTTCTTAGATGTCCTGTCTGAACCACCGTGCAACAGGTTGCAGAGAGGCTGGAAACTCCTAGTTACTTCTGTGAGAATAAGACAACAAAATGCCAAGACCTTCACCTATGCATCTGAAGCTGGCTCCTAGAAATCAGGAGAAATTTAGATCTGAATGTTTTTAGTTTCAACAGTTTTCTGTCCCTGACAAGGGAGTGTGATTGGGGTCTTCTTATAAGGACATTGTGAGATGACATTCATTAATGTTTGATCACCACAGTGATGGAAAAGCTGATGGTTATGATACTTCTGTCATTACAAAAGTGTTTGAAACCTTAAAACCAAGTTTTTAAACTCAGTTTCATCCTGTAGTACTTTCAGCAAAGTCTGATATCCTTAATGTGCAACCATTTACTGCACTGTGCTACTGCAGGATGTTATGAGTCATTGCTGTGCTCTGCTCAAGAAGAGGTGGCAATTTGCCATCACAGAGTTACCTCAGAGGAACGTTGTAGATAGTAATCACTTAGTGTTTGCTTTTGTGTTTTGACACCATCAGGTGAGAGGTGTTGGTGGTGTGCACGACATGGTTGTCATTAGATATAACTGAGCCAAATGTTTGATGAAGTGTGGGGTGGTAGCTGAAGAAAAGATAAAGCAAACTAAGCATAATACAGAGTCAGAACTTTAAAAGCAATCGATGCAAATGAAGAGAGGCTTTGTTAGTAGATCGGCAGACTGCAGAACTGCTCAATCCTCAAACAGCTGGCAATGAAAGCATTTCATGCTATGCTACTGTAGCATGATAATTTTTATCCTATGGTTTTATTGCTGAAGCTGTGATATTATGTGTGTATATGTGTACCCACACAGGCAAACCTTGTGTAATGACATTAATGGAAACAACAATAAATATGGCTTCAACATCATGCAGCTGGCAAAAATGAGGATTGTATCTAGAAATGCATTAGGTTTACAAAAATAGATTAATTTTTAGAGCATTTATTGTTGTTATTATTGCCATTGTTTTTATTTTTATTTCTAAGCCTTACTAGACTTCATTCTTTCAGATAAAAACATGCATATCAGCTTTGCAGTTTGATTGCCTTATGGGCATAAAGCTTTGCATATTTACTGCCCATGAATCATACAAGTATGTGAAATTCAGTGAAGATTCAATTTTTCCTCCTAGATGCACCTCTAGCCGTTTAATTAAAATATGTATTATTAATAAAACTAGATTTAAGTCATATTTTTTACAGATATGACTGAAACATTAAGGGCAAATTGTTTCATACTTTCATAGTAATTTGCTTTTAACGTTTTGTGCCTTAATCAAGGTAATCCTACAATAAGGTTTGTAGTGCTTGTGACTTCGTGATGTTTAAGTTACTGAAAACAGATTTAAGAGTGTTCCAAGACAAAGTCACTTTTTCTTATGAAATTAGCTCCAATTTTTTTTCTGCAGAGGGAAGCCCATGTAACAGCAAAATGCAATTAGGCATACCTATTTAGAAAACTCTGGTGCACAGGTTGCAGTCTGTTATATCCATCTTACTAAATATGTATCAGGTTATTTTTTTATTCCAACCATTGAGAAGCCTTTAGATGTCACAGTTGCCCTGTTCTCCTAAATTACCTTCCATTTTGTGGTAAATTTCCCTGACTGTCCTGTAATTTGTTGTACGTAGCAATACTGATAGCTGCAGTGTAACTCATTTCTGCATACCTGTTGGTAAGGGATCAGTAATAGTCTGTGCTTCATCTTATCCTGACCATCATTTAATTCTGTGTACATATGTCTGTTTGTGTGTAATAGAGCTTTTGGATGCAACAAGTCTATTAATCACTTTTAGGAAAGATTTCAATTTTTAATTTTAACTCCTGAGTTATATTACAAGCCTAAAGGAAGTGTGAACAGTGCGAATTTGAGATATCTTCCCTGAGAAGGGTGTAAAATGTAACTGAAGCATATCAGTTGTGATAAAAAATTTCAGATATGAAAGTCTTAAGCATATTTGCCAGTCGGAGAGGAAGCAGTGATTAAGTGAATATGGGAAAGAATTAATATATTTTACATTCAATTAACTCTTTTTTTGGCCTGTGAAGGATTACTGTATTTCTGTGCACAAGGCTGTTGGACTCCATGGTTTATTAATTGATCATGTATTACTGAAACTAGTATGCACCAATAAGTTTTCTTGATATTATGGGTGTGCATAACACTTTGACAGTTGAGAAAAAACACAGGGAAATCTGTGAGAGGTCTCCAGAGTGGAAACCACAGCTGGGTCATGAGACCAACCTCCAGAAAATTAATGAAAACTATGGGAGAGAAGATTCCGATTTCATTGCAATGTAGCACCAAATTGTAATACTATTTGTAAAACAAAAGTAAATGTTTGTGATAAAAGTACAACCAATATTTAGAAGTACAACCAATATTTAGAAGTCAGGAAAATAATTTGTTTTCAAAAGTAAGCCTTTGGCATATAGTCATATCTGCATGTGGAAAGTACACCTTATACTTTTCATATACTAATGTGTTGCTGATTTTCATAGTTATTCTCTTTATTCTGACCATTTAAAGGGTATTTTTTTATATGGGATAAATAAAAATAACATATATTAGTATAAAGGATCAGAATGTTTTAAAAATTCTTAATTCACACCTTTTTATTAAAAGCAAAAATGTTGCTGAAATATCCACTTAGTACAAACCAGAACAAAATGATACATTTATTTTCTTTTGTTCACCTACTTGGTTTTTGAACCCTCAAGGGTCTCAAATTCATACTTTTCTATATAAATGTAGAATTAGGCAAATATTAAGGTTAGAAAAGGAATATGAAGATTCCCATCTAAAAGCTTCTGAAACTGGGGCTTTAAGAAAAACTCTCATGAGGTTGACAAAACACTTTAAGAACAGCAGTGCTGGCATGACTGCCAGATCTCCGGTCAAACACTTAATTCCATGAAAAGGAGTATGCACTCTCTGTGGGGATAAAATATTATAGAATTACAGGTACCACAAAGACGAAGTGTATTCAGGAGTACCAATTTGATTTGTTACTGCCAAATTGTTCTTGGCTGTGGTGACTCAGACATTAAAAAAGCAAGTAGTCTTGAAAATTTAAAACTGTGGTGCAAATTAACCACAATCCAAAATGGTATTATAATGATATCTATCTTCTATATAATTATATAACTGTGTACACTGTTATCTTAATGTTATCAAAATACATTTGGCATATTTTGTCAAAAAAAAGACATGTTCCCTCAACTGAATTGTTTATAATACAGAAAGAATCTGTTACATTTGCATAATATACCACACACACTACTTAAATATCATGATTAATACTCTGAAATACCTATTCTAAAACATACATTCTAAATTCAGAAGTCATTTAGTTTGTCATATTTGTACCTGTTTTTTCCATGTTTCTGTGTTTGAATAAGTTGTTCTCTCATGAGTGCTAAAGGATGATGAAAATTAAACTCATATGCCTAACATCTTTCGGGAAATTTAAAAATAAATATTTCATAAACATTCAATTTAGAAATTTCTGCTGATACAGTTTTACAAAGCAAAACTCGTTTCATTTTTGCTTCTTATTGCAAAAAATGGCCTTTTAAATGGATTTGTTTAGAGTACAGAAATGATAAATTCCTCATTCACCGATCAACCCTAAATAATCCATAATACTTTTTTAGTAGTTGTGCCTAAATTCAAGATTGGATCAATTTGCAAATAGTTTTGATATGTTTGAGGGCATTAGTTAAAACAAACAAAAGCCAAACAAACAAAGTTATATTCATTATATACATTGTTTTGTAACAAATTATTAATCCAAGACTACTTTGTACCTGATCTGCCATTGTTTCAATTAATATAGGAACTTCAGGCCTTTGGTGCAAAGAGGTAAAAAATATTCTTTTCCTATCAAATGCAGACTTGAAAGTGCAAAGGAGGAAGAGGGAAATCCAGGGCATCAAAAGGAAATTCTACAATTGCAATCACAGGTATCAGACAGTTATTTCTCTTTTCTATTGATTTCTGCACTGGTTTAGAAGAGTTATGTTTTAGGAGTCCTTACAGTTCATGTTTTATATTGTCAAATATACTTAAGAATTTCAGCTCTTATATCAAGATTTGTCCCTTGCTGTAGAACAGAAAATACAAAGCTATTTTACCGAATAACTATAAGACACAAATGTTAAGTTTACAACTTCATGCATTGCTTTTGCCTACTGATTTAATTCCACACTTTTGAATTTTTTTCACCTCAGTACTGCTATTTTACAACAGATATTAATGCTGTTTTTCTGTTTTCCAGCACAAGTTTGATGTGAAAGACCAAACCCTACTTCTCTGTATAATCATCATTCTGTTATCCGGAAGATTAGATAGAACAAATGAACTCTTAAAATGTCCAGTATTCTGACTAAATCTATGCACACAATATATTTCACCTTTAATATGACTGTCAGTGTAGCAAATCTGTTTAATTCTTGCTCTTTTCCCATTAGTATGACTCCAGAACTATTGTAAAGAAAAATCATGTTTGATATTTAATTTCTGTTTCTACACTGTTTAACTTAACTACATGGGAAGGCATTATTAAGAGCTACCACAGCAAAGAATAACTGAAAATACTGAAATGACACTGATATATATATATATGGTGAATAATGACTACTCTTTCTCCAGATGTTATTTATTTTTTAATATCTGCTAATAGCTGAAATAGAAGGTGCATGACAGTAGGAGAGTCAGACAGACAGACAGCAAGAACAATTTGGCAAAAGAACTTAGATGGGATTCATCTAATTAACCACATACTTCTACATCTGAATAATCCTTCCTAGAACAAGTGAAAAGGAACAAAAAATCACCTCTAGGGTGAGATTCCTTTCACACTAAAGTAGACATCTAGCTTAGGTCAGACCAGCAATGTCCTAGAATAACTTGTTTAGACCCTTCTTTGTAGACACCTACAGAGTAGACATGTAGAGCCAGACGGAAATTATATCCTCCCTTCTGTTTGTATGGAGTGACAACAGCTTTATTTCATTCAATGTTTTTAAACATCTTTTTATCTGAAAAAGGGAAATCAGTCTGTTGCTCTCAGCAGTCATTCACCCCCTGAAAAGCCAGAAAGAGCAGCTGCAGAGAAAATCTTTGCTGGGACTGAGAATAATCATAGAAAAGTCATAGAATCACATCATAGAACAGAATCATAGAATAGTTTGGATTTGAAGGAACCTTAAATATTCACCTAGTCCAACCACCCTGCAATGAGCAGGGACATCTACAACTAGATCAGGTTGCTGGGAGTCCTGTCCAGCCTGGCCTTGAATGTCTCCAGGGATGGGGCTTCTACCACCCTTCTGGGCAACCTGTGCCAGTGTTTCATGACCCTCACTGTAAGAAATTTCTTCCTCATGTCCAGCCTGAATCTCCCTTGCTTTAGTTTAAAACCACTACCCCTTGTTCTATCACAATGGGTCCCACTAAAAAGTCTGTCCTCATCTTTCTTATGGGCCCCTTTTAGGTCCTGAAGATCCATGGTCTTGTGAACTAGGAGTGGATATCTCCTATGTTTTGTATTTGCTGCAATAGTCCCTGTAGTTCATTTCTTTTTAAGGAATGCACTATTTAGAGATCAGGCTCTGCCTCCAAGTCTGCTGGCCAGAGGGATTATACTGTAGGTCACAGGCACAAAGTGGTATTGGTTATTCATGTTTACTAAGTGGAAGGCATTTGCCTGTTGCTAAAGAGGTGTCTGCTGTTTTTACTGATCACACAACAGTATTGGCAATGAGTGCACAAATCAATACACACACTATTCCTCCTTGTACAGCAAATTTTATTGCACTGCTGGTATTTTTGACCTCTGGGAGTGAACTCAATGCTTTTGGTGGGCCCATGGGGCAAGCATATTTGTAAAGTGCTGCACTAATTCACTATGGGAACAACTTTCTGCTCTAATAGAACATACTTTTTTGGTACAATCAGAGTCTTCGCTCCTAACATACATACATAAAAGAAAACAAATTGTTCCATCAATAGTGGAATTAATGAGTTTATTTTCCATTGGATTCTTTTCTGTGTGCCCCATACCTTTCTACTAGAATAATCCTCCATCCAGGTAACACTCTCACCATAATACCTTATCTGTCCCTTATACCATGACAGCTCTGGAGTACTCTCAAATGCTTACTGTGCTCAGCACCTTCACCAAAGTATGATACTCTGTGAATTGTCTCACAACATTTGCTGCAGAGCAGAAGAAGGAGGGAGGGAGGGAGGGAGGGAGGGAAGGAAGGAAGGAAGGAAGGAAGGAAGGAAGGAAGGAAGGAAGGAAGGAAGGAAGGAAGGAAGGAAGGAAGGAAGGAAGGAAGGAAGGAAGGAAGGAAGGAAGGAAGGAAGGAAGGAAGGAAGGAAGGAAGGAAGGAAGGAAGGAAGGAATTAGGGCCAAAAGATATCCCCATCCGCTCTTGTTTTCACTTGCTTCAAATTCTATCCATCCCCTTCCTTTACAAAGGAAGCGGTTTCCAGTGTAAGTGAGCTGTAAATTTTACCAGCAAGTCCTAAATAAATTTGCTGTAAGAAAGTGCCAACCACCCAAGAAAGACTGTTGAAAGCAATGGAGAATATGGAAATAAATGAAGCTATACGTATATTTAATTACATATCTTCACTAAATAAAGACACAGGCTGGAGCTCACACAGGTGGGTGAATATCTTTCCAATGGCCCAGACTGATACTGGATAAAACCCATGTACTGAAGTTTCTATCTTGCAATAATTCTTTAAAAGCAAGATAAAGAAAAGCACTCAATAAAGGAGAGATGACAACTAATGCATTTTAGCTGCAGACTCTCTGCTAACAGACCTAGACTGTAGGACTGCTTGGTAATCTCTGATTAATCTTACAGGAGAACTGATCTGGTCAAAACAGTCAGGGAGATATAGGAACTCTAAATGTTTTTGTACCTCTGCTGCAGCATAGATTATATCAGCTGTAGAACATGTGCTTGTATTATGTTAGCACATCCAAAATTTTAATTAATTTGAGGGATAGAAAGAAAGAAATGAGTTGTAATCTGAGATTTTTTTTCTTTTTTTTTGGAAGGAGAAATACAAACAAGCAGCAGATATCTGTTTGTTATTGATACAATGCTTCCAAATTTGCTGCTGAAGAGAATGAGAAGGCATTAACAGAATGCCCTGAGACAAAGAAACTTACATTGTCATTGAATCCATGTGGTGCTGAAGAAAGACAGATGTGTGGTCATCTAACTGTGAGAGAAACAGTTCTGTGACTCCAAAAATAAAGGAAAAGAGGTAGTTCCAAGACTTTAGGTTTCCAGTCAGAGGCTGTTCATGTGTTGTTCATTAGTACGAGACTTCAACAGTTTGCTTCAATAGTGCAAAGAGCCAGGTGTGCCTCTTTCCTAAGGATTTTTCAGTGTTTGTTGGGTCTTGAACATCCTTCTAGACTTCCCATTCTTTATGTGGCCAAAATTTGCAGTGTTTCCAGGAGTAAGTTGTTCCAAAGATGTGTCCAGCCCACTTCTATACTCCAGTAAGCTGCCAATAGATGCAGGTTTAAATATATTACTCACTGCAATCATTGCAGCAGCCACACGTTGATGTTACTGCACTCATCTCTTGACCAAACAGCTGCAGACATAAAATCCTTTACTTTTCATTGTATTTGGTTGTCTGACATTTATTGGTTTTTGCTTTCCACATTGTAATATTAATATTACTCAAAATGGAATTTACTTTGAACTTTTTTTTTTAGAAAAAACACAGTAGAAATTGTTGTCCTGTTAGAAGTGTTGATAAGCAGAATTGCTGACTATAGGGCCCTCTGCTCTCTTGAAGTTAATGGAGCTTCCACATCAAGAGAGATGGGGTTCTGTTCTGCAGAGTCTTGGAAATGGCTCATTCTCAGTGCATTCTGTATTCATCACAGGAATTTTTAAAACCTTCCCTGCTGAATAAGTCCTTATATCCAGTAATGTCACTGGATATAGCATTGCTTTGCAGTCCACAGCAGGATTCACACTTGCAAGGAGATTAATTTAAATTTCCTCCAATAAGAGTTCAGGGAAAATTGAACATTGAACATATGGACATTCCAACATTTTGGTCTTCTTTTGTTTTCCCTGATTAGGAGCTCTAGATACACACAAGCACAAAAAAAAGAAAAAAAAATAAAGTGCTTACAAAGAAAAAATGCTGCAAACTGGAAGAGCACACTGCTGCAATGGAAATACATAAGTTAATGCCATTTTTGGATGTTTCACAGCAACAATTGGACAGCTTTTAAAATAAAGAAATAGAAAGTTGTTTTAAAAATAGGTTCTTAAGTATAAAATCACCACTTTGTTATCAGAGAATGGCAAATCCCACTAGTAAATGCCCAGCTTTATGTTTCTTGAATACTGGAATTACTACGAAGCCTGAATTGGGTCAAACTACTTTTAACCTGGCTGAAAAAATATCTAAGGATGGGATTGTTCAATTCTATCAATTCTTCATTTCCTATTACCAGAAATCCAGTTTGGAGGTTTCAATATATGAAAGGTAAAAAGATCACAAGTCAACACGGAAGCAGGTAAATATTGACAGATCCAAAGCACATACCAGTGTCCTACTGAGAGTTAAAGCAACTGCCTCTGCTGCTCAGGGACTGAGTCAATCCTATGGATGGGAGCTGTCAGGGTAAAACTTTTGCTGTTTTCTCATTTTTGCTGTATAAATGTGTTCTTTCTATTAGATTTCTTTATCCCTTTTAGCCTTTCTAAATGACAATTAAGTCTGCCTACCCTATCAATAGCAGGTAATTTATTTGTTTCTACAGCCGAGCCTGACCTTCATTGATTTTATTGGAGTAATTTGCTGGAAATGATTTTTTAATGTTAGATTTATTACAGAGGCACTTCATTGTCCGATAAATGAAGTAAATTGTATTTTAAAAGTAGCAAAATGGAAGAACCACTGAAATTTGAATGAGTTTTTTATAAGCGCATTAGCTCAAAAGGTCCCTTATGCATCTCTTGTATAAAGCCCAGTTTGCAAACAAGAAGTTTGATTCTGGACTTGTGCTTCCTAGTTTCCCAGTGCGTAAACCTAAACCATACAGGAACAGACCCGGGTGCTGCAAGCAGAGGTGCTGTATGGTCCCTGCCTGTCCCTGGAGGGGGACTCTGCCCTCCCTGCCCATGCCAACTTATACTGTGTGCACTCTCATTCAGTTTAATGGAGCTGAAACTCGGTACCCAGAAAGATGCTGAAAATATGCCTTTTAATTTGATGTATTTCACCTTTTATTGTCTGTCTTCCTCAGTTTTCAAACCTCTCACTTGCTCTGTTTTAGCTGGCTGGTTGGGAGTAGGATTTGTGACTTGCTTACCTTTTAGATCTACTTTCTGAAGTGGTTCAATTGCTCTGCGTAAAGACACTGCAAACTGTCCTGGAGAACAGTAAATTACAAATTACCACGTCTATCTTTCAGCGTAGGTAAAAGTCATACTCTTAACTGAGTATGACAGAGACATACATTTCCATCGTATTTAGATAATAACAAAAGGGTTTGCTATATTGTGTGCAATCCATCTTAAGTGTTTTTGTGCACACAAAATGCTGCCATGCTATGCTATACCTCACAAAGTTCATTTTCAAGAGCTTCCTCTGAGGCACTGCTTTTCTGTACTGTCTCAGTAAAGGGGTCTGCCTTCAAGATGTTATTGCTGCCCTGCAAGATAGATAACAATGCTGAGCAGTATCTGCATGTCCTGCACTTCTGCATGTTACGTCCCTCCCACTGCCACCATTGCATCGTGGAACTAACATATGACATTTGCTGTCACCGCATTGTTCATGCCACTTGAGTAAAATGAGTGTACACACAGCCTTTGTCTGCCTTGCCTATTTAAATTGCAAGCTCTTCAGCACTTTGATTATCTGCGACTCTGTATCTGTGCAGTGCTTTGAACACTAGACACACAAAGTGAAGGGACACTTTTTACCTTTTTGTATTTGCACTACCATAATATATGGTTAATAATAATAACAGTAATAATGACAATTAGAATGACACAGTAAGAACAACTCCAGTTATAACGGCTTGCATGAACAGGAAAGCCTTCCCTATACTAACTTTACACATTTTTGTTTGTTTGTCTGTAAGTTTACATTTTTCAGGACAGACGGCAAAAGTTAGAAGTGTAAAAGCTGTATGTAGACACCTAAATAAAAATATTACAACTGTCAAAGTCATCATTCATGTTGTTAAGATGCCATTCAGTCAGACAGGGTACTGAGTGCTCTAATCACTACTTTTTCTGCAATTGCCAAAGACACCACTAACAGTTCAAGCATTTTTGGTAGGTGTCTCTGAGACCCTATGTGGTACTTCAAAAGAGGGATTCCTCCACATACCCTGCTACACTTTCCTTGTTCACTCATCTCTCAAGCTGGCATAATTCCCCTCAAAGAGGAAACTGATCCCCAAGTGTTTTACAGAAAGAAATTGAATCTGAATGGGTTGTACCTGAGGGAAATGCCAGTGCTAGTGAGAGCTGGTGTTTCTCTGTGCTTCTACAAAGGATTTTATGAAAAATTAAATCTCGGGTTTCTTTTGAGAGTAAGGGATTCAAGTCTCTGCTGCTCTCTATCTGAACAAGGACTGTGAAACAGCATCCCAACTGGATGCATTAACCACTGGAGTCACCAATATGTTTCTCATCTAGGAAAAGAAAATCAGTTGGGTTTTTTTGGTTGTATTGATGCTCTGGACATGCATGCCTCTGATCTGTCGGTTTAAATGACTGATCTCCACATGCTCCTTTGCACTTCTCCCCAGGTTAGTTTGGACATCTTTCTGGTTGTTTCTCTTCTGAGGTTCCTTGCTGTGAGTACCTAACTGCCCGTGTGTTCCCTACATGGCTGCCTGATCCTTAAAATCCAACTTATTTCCTACAGCCTGGTCCTGCTGGTCTATTGGTATATCTGGAAGCAGTGTGTGCTCGGTACTTTTGAAAATAAAGTAAGTATAATGTTGAATCTGACTTTAGCCTAACTTTTGGTGTCTATATGAATACTTTTAGGTTTTGTGTGTATTCATAGCAAATTCATACCAAAAAAAAAAAAAAAAAAAAAAAAGTGAGGAGTAACTGTTCAATAGGCAGTCCATGTTTCTATTTGAACAGTATTTGAAGAAAATTCAAAAAAAGTATTTCAGTGTCTCACTTTATTTCATATTATATTATGCATTTTCTGAAGATGGGACTGAACGAAGTAAAACTTAAAAATATAAAACTGTGAAAAGATTTGAATACAAAACCTAGAGTCCTTTCCTTTTAAATTTTCTCGCTTGTTTCCTGTCTCTGTTTCTGCCACCATTACTGAAATAAGGAATCCATCAACATATTTTTATGGATGATTAAGAAAGCCTGACCTTTCCTTTGCAGGTACAAATAGGTAGTTCTTCAGAGGCTGTAAATGAATGACAAGATAATTCTATCCATTTAATATTGAAGTGATGTTGATGGTATCATTCTTCTCATGTTTGAAACAGGAAAGTATAGAAACCTTTCTCCCTCACTCTGTTCTGCTTTATGTGATGGATTTTCTCTCTGACTAATCGCTGTCACATTAACCTGCACTATTTCATCCTTCAGAGCTGTCAAGATAATGACGATAATCGAAGTGGCTCATTGTAGGTAAAGGAAATTATATGAGCAAAGTAATATCATAAAACAGTGTTTAAATATTTTAATTTCATTTGTCAGGGCTGCCCCAACACTTCATTACACATATAACCATCTCTCATCAGTGGAATTAGTGCATTATTCATTACTGTTAATTATTTTCACATAATGGCTGCCCTGATATATTTAACCTCCACATTATATCTCAGATAATGGGCCTGTAAAATTGAATTGTGTGAAGAGCAGAGTTCTAAAGCTCATTTGCAGAACATCAAAGAACAAAGAAGAGGAAAAGAATTCTAAATGGGACATTTCACCCAGCTGGGGCCAAACATTTGTTTCTGTCTGATTTGCATACAGAAAATAGGTGGTTCAGAAGTGGTTTAACATTGTACATGCTGTCTGCCCCTATTACATAGCCAATTAGAATTTGTTAATGTCCTGAGTGTTCGAGACAACTTGCCAAGCAATCTATCGTCTCAATGGCAGTGAGCTGGAAAGTTAAAAACAGAAGTAGATCTTTCTAAAGGACAGACCACAAAATCAGATGGAATATTAAGGTGTCACCTACATGGGTATTGTAGGAACATGGACATTGATGGACATGGGTATTGTAGGAACAAAATAACAAAAACTGCTGCTCACAACTGAGAAAATCCAAGTCTTGGAAATTCAAATAGTTCTTAATTACTTGGTTTTCACTGGGCCAAATTTTCTGAAGCTGTCTGTCATGTAGAATGTGGAAATGGACAAGGAGGAGAAGGCAGCATCCTGAACAAGGTGAGTGTATCTGCAGTGAGTGTGGCAAACAGTGTCAGCAGACCTGATGGACTCAATCCCATACAGCATGTAAGCAATGGATACCATCACCTGGATATCTCCAGTGATGCTTTGCCATGCTGGGGTTGATGTGTCTGCATTGTTGTTTCAGACGATGGGAAGTATGACACTCCTTTTTTCCTGCTTTGCCAGGTGTTTTGAATATACACCCCAATTTAAACAAAAAAAAAAAATCAGTACAGGTATGGGACTTTGGCATAATTTAGCTTTTGAGGAACAAGCTGAATTACTAGAAATAATATCAGCTCAAAGTAGCAGTTTAAAGTCCACTGTATGTCCACCTGAACAACATGGATTTAACCGAATAGCCATGTTTTTCCCCATTTAGGGGCTTATTCATTATTCATAGATTTCAATGGACCTGAAAAGACCTTAAAATCAAACACTTTATGGAAAGAAAGTTTATGAACAGTTCAACATGTTATAAGGACTAAGGTCAATTCAGTACAAAACGGACTTTTCTAAATAGATTATGGGAATTTCCTTCAAACTTAAGTGTCAGAGTGTTTGTGAATTCTCTGTAGGTTCTCACCTAGCCATATGAAACATTTTTGCTTTGATCAAACAATTCAAGAGAATTGCTCTTCTGAAATTCACACATAAAATATACCTTTGTTCTATTTCACGCCTATAGTAAATTTCATAGGATTTTTGTTTTGGTTTGGTTTTTTGTTTTGTTTGTTTGTTTTTTAATGCTTCAGACCTCTTTCTCAGCTGTTACAGAATAACTTACGGGTGACAGTGGGACTACGATCTCAGAGGTGACTCAGCCAATCAGAAGTCAGAACATTTTTAATGACTAACAACACAATTCACTCGAGGTCATTAACATACTTTAGTCTTATTGGCTAAAAAGTCATATTTCACAGGAATGATAAATGTCTTTTTGCTAAGTGGCAGTAGGTTTTTGGCCATATCATTAAATATTTATACAACATATACATAAATCTTCCTCCACTTGGCATCATCTGGGATCCATTTGGAAGAGACCCATTTATTTCACGTTGTAATGTTTTAAGTTTGTTGCAGGCTTCAGCCTCAGCCTCCAAACTCTAGATTTAAAGTACTTAGAAAGGAAAGGAAACCCAGATTTGCATGGACCTGGCTTAGAGAAACAAGTCTTCTCTCATTAATCTGTTCATTCTCAGAGTATATTTTTTATGGATTCGTATACAATAATTTATACATCATGGAAGCTATGTGAACAAAATGTACTGATGGTCTCTGCTTTCTAAACTATTTTTATTTCATAAAATACTTTCAGGGTACCATGAAATATGGATAAAAAGAGAGACTAGAGAGACTACTAAATTAGTTAAGTAATTTCTCCGTATCTAAACACATTATATGGACTTTGGTCAAAGACATGAGAGATATTCAGTCTTCTCAGAGGCATTTCTTTGGGTACTTCCAAAAAGGAATAGACTGATAGAAGTGGTCTGTCTTTCCACTCCTGCCCAATCAGAATTTTTTTCTCTCCTGAAACAGCTATTACTAGCCTGTCTTGTATCTGAATTTCACCCTGTCAAGGGTTTAGATTGTGGGGTGACAATAAAACCCTGGCAGATGTATTGTTAACCTCTTCTCCCCCCCACTTCCCCCTTCTGACCCTCCCTCTCCCCCTTCCCACTAAGGAGAGGCGATCGGGAGGGAAAGAAGAACAGAAAGAAGAGAGTTGGAAAAATTAACAATGTTTTACTAATGCTACTAATAAGAATAGAGAAAATAATACAAAATATACAAAACCAATCTTGAAAGTCTCAGCAACTGCAGAGCCGGCACCCAAAGTCCTGGACTGGACTCTGCAGCCAACCGGAGCTGGATTCAGTCTCTCACTAGGCCTCAGTTTGCAGGGGCAACTAGCAAGATCCTCTCCTAATGTCAGCCATAAGCAGAAGGGACAAAAAAGGAAAAGGGGCGAGATCCTCGTGATCTCCCACTTTAATGTGAAGTATCATGTGAATGGGATGGGTTACTTAGTTGATCAATTTTTGGTCACCTGTTTCTCATTTCCCCTCTCGCAAGATGTCCATCCATGCTTATCAATAACTTCGCATTCCATTGCTATGTTTACCAAAAACATGTATCTGGTTCTCCAGGAAGATGAAGCTAATATGAAGGCTTTAGCTGACAGGCAAATTCACTAAAAGAGAAACTTGTTTTTTTAACAAAACCTGGACACACACCAAGAAAAATCTTAAAGTCAAAATGCCCTAATCAAATGAACTTTTCTGCATGTGCCCTGTGTGCTGCAGCGATGAGACAAATACATGAGTCTTGATGGAAATGAAACTTTATGATGGCAGAGCCCTTTCATACTCTGCTATTTGTCTGGGGAAAAAAAAAACAAAACACAAACAACAAAACAAACAAACAGACAAACAAAAGCAAAACAAAACAACAACAACAGCAACAACAAAAACAAACCACACACCACAAAAACCAAACCAAATCAAAACCCCACAAAGGATTGGACGAAGGAATCAGGAATCCAAGGAATTCCTCAACAAGGGGAGGATGTCTCAAGGTCAACAGAATTAAAATAACCTCTGATTTTGCCTACAATGCCTTTGCATCCTGAGTACCCATCATGCACCAGGTGATTCTCAAATATTGATATGTCCAAGGAAAGGAATGACAGAGTCAGGCTGCCTCCAGATGTTTCTCTCTTCTATACCCCTGTCTGCCCACGACCTCAGCTTCCATGGGAAGAGTTTTCAGCAGATCCCACAAGTGGCCTGCCCTGCCCTCCAGCTGCTGATCTCAGCACACCTCAACAAGCTCTGGTCTGCAGCTTTGAACCTTTTCCTGGGGCAGTGCTGTCATCGCATGCCCACTGTGCAAAAGAGAGGCAGCACACTCAGTATTATGAGAAGAAAAGATCCATTACTCTATTTGCAGAGGAGGATGGGAGTTTGGATAGAATTTGGATACAAAGTGCAGAACTGTATATATAATGAGACAAAAAAACCAAAAAGTAGCATCCCTTGGACACCTTCCACAAACACCTCTCCCAGTCTATTCAGTGTAACAGGAATGGAGCCACCTTGCTTAGATGTTCTGAATTTCCTGGCTGTGTGACCTGAATTGGATGTTTCCAGTAGGCAGTGTGTGTCCTGTCACAAAACCAAGGTTTGTGAAATTCTTACAGACTCATGTCTGTTTATTGTTAATCACAAAGACAGTTATTATGACCAGATTTATTCCCCAGAAGAAGGCAACAAACTTCAAATGTGACAGAGAAGTGAGATGTTTCTTCAACAAGGTTTCAGCAGACCATTCTTATTATAGATCTTTCAAAACAGAGTAAAAAGGAATCTATCACTCCCATCTCTTCTAAACAAAGAAGTTGTTTTGACTCAGAAAAGGAAAATGGCAGAGAATTTTGTATCAGGTGCCTTGAAAAACTTATAGAAAAAAAATAAATATTCAGGGGATGCTTGTGCTTTGCAACCTGAAAAATCTTTGAGAGGTTTACAGCCAGTAGTGAACTTGCAAACTCTAAATGTCATCTAGAATAAAAAAAAATCTTTTAACTATCATTTAAAAGGCCTGATAGAAACACTTTAAAAATGATTATTTTAATCTTATTTTTCTCCAAAGACAGCCTTAGCAATTCTATACCTTCCCACATTTATATTGTAAATTTAGGTAAGGGACAATCTGCCTCACTGAAAGATGTTAATTCAGGTTGCATATAGTTCTCAGATAATCTTAAACTACAAGATTTATATAATCCAAGAAAAGGAGTGTATGGTGCACTCATTAGGCACATATACATTCTTCCTATTACATACCCATCCTACTAACTGCCCAGACAAAAGATGTCCTAAGGCTACCTCTTCAGACAGTGAGGCACTTGCTGACAGCTCTGGGCTTTAAGACAAATTAAAATGAGCCAATTTTTCAGTCTGTAGATCTAATAAAGCTTCTGGCTTTCAGTTCTGTCAATGACTATGAATAAAATTCCCTGACAAAGAGAGAAGACAAGATGTTTAGTTTTCTGATGAGGGTGATTTTAAGGTGAAGACCAATTCTGCAATTCCTATTTCAATTCTCATCAGTGAGAATCTCCTGTCATTAGAAAGCAGGAACAAAAAGTTTAAGTCCTACTTCTCCATTCTGACTGCCCAACTCCCTTTTCACTCTAAGGACTGAGTGCTACACACAGGGCAACACCTCAGTCTCTTGAAATTCAGTTTGGTGATATCAGTGTGTAGATGTATTGATAATGTACAAAATTCATACATATTCTTTTACAAAGTCTGTAAAAGTGTTCTCCAAGTGATGTACATCCTTCATGGCCTCAGCAACTTAGATATCCATTTCAGAGTACTTCCTAGTTTTAGAAGCTGTAGGATGCCAATTCAACAAACCAAAGAATCCTGTAAGTAGTAGGGACAAAACTATATTTTGAGTCTGGAAAATTAATTAAGAAAAAGGTTATATCTCACTTTTGGTGCCAGAAATATTTACTTCATTGTTTTATATTACTGAAAACTGGTATATAACTTGCAGCAGAACTTAAGATACATTTTCTCCTCATTTTTTTTCACACCCTGAAAAGCACAGAAACTAAATCTAAACTTTGCACAACAGAAAGAATTGTACAGAGTGGTTGGAGTTGGAAGGGACCTCTGGAGATCATATAGTCCAACCCACCTGCTAAAGCAAGGTCACCAGAGAGATCGCACGGGATCGTGTGCAGGTGGATTTTGAATGTCTCTAAAGAAGGAGACTCCACAACCTCTCTGGGCAGCCTGGTCCAGTGCTCTGCATCCGCAAAGTGAAGAAGTTTCTCCTCATATTCAGATGGAACCTCCTGTGCTTCAGTCTGTGCCCATTGCCCCTCATCCTATCATTGGGGACCACTGAACAAAGTCTGGTCCCATCCTCCTGACACTCACCCTTGCGATTTTTATAAACATTGATAAGGTACCCTCTCAGCCTTCTCTTATCCAGGCTGAACAGACCCAGCTCTCTCAGTCTCTCCTCATGACAAAGATGGTCCAGACCCCTAATGAGGTACAAAGGAGCTCTCCACTGGACTCCCTTCAATAATTCCTTATCCTTAAACTGGGAATTCCAGAACTGGACATGGAACTCCACATGTGGCCTCACCAGGGCAGAGTAGAGGGGGAGGATATCGGGGAGGATAACCTCCCTCAACCTGCTGGTCCCACTTTTCCTAATGCACCCCAGGATACCATTTGCATTCTTGGCCACAAGAGCACATTGTTGACTCATGGTCAACCTGTTGTCAACCAGGACTTCCAAGTCCTTCTCTGCAATGTAGCTTTCCAGCAGGTCCACCTCTAAACTGTACTGGTGCCTGGGTTTGTTCCTCCCCAGGAGAAGGACCCTACACTTGCCCTTGTTGAATTTCATCAGGTTCTTCTCTGCCCAGTCCTCCAGCCTGTCCAGGTCTGGCTGGATGGCAGCACAGCCTTCTGGTGTGTCCGCCCTTCCTCCCAGTCTGGTATAATAAATAAACTTGCTGAGAGTGCACTCAGTGACTTCATCCTGGTCACTCTTGAACAGGTTGAATAAGACTGGACCCAGCAGCAACCCCTGGGGAACCACACTAACTCCAGGTCCCCAACCAGACCCTGCACCATAGATTACAACCCTCTGAGCTCTGCCATACAGCCAGTTCTCAATCCATCTCACTGTGCATTCATCCAGCCCACACTTCCTGAGCTTACCTATGAGGATGTTCTGAGATACAGTGTCAAAAGCCTTGCTGAAGTCAAGGTAGACAACGTCTACTGCTCTTCCCTCATCTACCCAGTCAGTCATACCATCATAGAAGACTATCAGGTTAGTCAAACATTATTTCCCTTAGGTGGAAGGCCACCCATCCTCTGATAGATAAAGGATATTATTATTTTAGGTTGGATCACCACTGTGCTTATGGAGCAAATTTTCCAGTCATTTCTACATAACATGCTTTATTTCACATTGCAGAAAATTCTCAGAGTAGTTCTTGCTAAAGACAGAGAGCAGAAGCCAATCTGCACTGTAGACCTGTACCATGAAGATGTAGGCTTGCATGCAGACCAAGTGGGAGGCCATATGCAAATTAAAAAGTTATATAATTATGGTGGAAATAGAAAAGAGTTATTTACAATGTAAAGTAAAAGACAAGAAGGTTCACCTCTCTTTTGTAACTAACTTAAAAAAGAATGGTTTATGGTAACTTAGTGTTTCCTTACCTTCACTAGCTATAGCTTTATATACTGCACAGCTATTTTCATTTCTGCAAACTCTTTCCTCATAGCATCTCTTCTGATTTTCCACCAGCTTTTGCAGCAAAGGGTAAAAGTCTGACCATTATATTTTCCTTGTGCTCACTCATCCAATAACAAACTGGTGTGTACTTCTAAGTACCCATGAAACACCTGTTACTTATCTCTTTCTTGCTATACCGCTCTTTTTCAGTAGTCAAAAATGTTTGTGGTTGCAATACAGTGATTCTTTAAGTGTTTTTTTACAGATAACAGTTTGGATTAAAAAGATTCTGTGCAAATTACTGAGGAAAACCAAACCAAGAAGATATTTTAAAAAATATATCTATTTTTTACAAGTTAATTTTCAAGAGGACAATTTATAAGACCTGTTTTAAATATCCCCAGAAGACATCCCATGTCACCCTAAGAAAGATATCAGAGAGCTTTCAGAAGAGAGAGGGTGATGATTTAAAAACTACTTCCTTCAGACATTTGAAAGTGAAAATATCTGTGTATCAGCATGTATGAACACTTCTAATGTGCAACACTGATATGTGCCTTGCCTTTAGATGCAGTGCTCATACTGAGGATAATGTATGACTTCTCAAAGTCACCCCACTATGCACATGCAGAAAACAGACAGGTACCCCCAACCCTCTTTCGCAGAGTGGCTTCCATGAAAGAAAACCTTAAAGGTACTGGGGATAGAAAAGCAGATTAAGTCTCCTCAGAAAATGAAACCTGTGTTTTGAGAAGAAAGATCAAATCCCACTTCTCCTTTACATCTTTCACCACTTATGTGTGTGTGTGTGTGTAGTATACCTATGATATATGTATGTGTTAAAAATATATTTCTATTTTTTTATATGGGGGGTGTGCATGTACAGTAAAAGTCATGATGGAGAGGTAGGATTTATTCTTGCTTCCCAAATAGAGATATAGATGTACAGTAAAATAACATAATTCTAAAATGTATGCTGACTGGAAAGAAGAAGGGAAGGAAGAAAGAATATATCTTTTGTTATATATACGCTTTATAATACTGGGAGGTCCTCAGATTGGAGGGATAGAGGTTGTATAAGAAATGACAACAATAAATAAATTATAGCTCCACATAAAATGATGGGAATTTGGAATACATTGTTAAAGTAGTTTGAGCAATTTCAGTGAGATGCTCTACGTTCAGCCACTGGAGCCATCTGTCAGTTGAATGACAGCTCTTCTGGTAAATATAAACTATGTTGCTAGTGCAAACGTATGTACTAACAGTGAAAGTAAATGTCTTCAACTGAAATAGATTGTATTCCCTATCAATTCATATCACTCATGGCCCTATTAACATTGCAGAGCAAAAATAGCTACCACTGTTTCTGTACTTACATGGCAGTAGTCCTAATTTATGTAATTGCTTAAAATCACTTGGGTCTTTCCGAACAAAGTAAATGATGTCATGATTAAGATGAGAATATCTTCAAATTCACAACTTACTGAAATTGTTACTACTTGGTGAAAAAAAATCGATGCATGAGGCTGTCTTGAAAACAAAGTATGAAGATAATCCATAATTTAAAATACAGTTTGTGATATAAAATATCATATATTTTGCTGTCTTACTCTATTCGTTATTCTAACTTTTTCACTTGTCTTTAGTAGTACCAGTAACAGTTCAATGTACTTAGTCACTTCTTGAGTTCCAGGTTCTTATGGATCTTTATAATTATTAATAAATTATTTGTAGTAAAATTAATTTGATAAAATATGTTTGATCATTGCTTTTCTACACAGCTGGTTTCAAAACAGTTTGTAATTTTACAGAAGTGTTTACCTCTAGTAATGGATCTTTAAAAGTTCATTGAAAACAATTGTAATTTCATCAGTATTCCACAAACTATATTCCTCTATGATTTTGTCATTATTTATTTATTCATACTGCTGTGTGATCAGTCACTTTGATAACACATTGTTGTTTTCTCAGGTGAAAGACTATTACTCTGACAAGAAACAAGAGCAAAGGGTGGTGAGTATAATTCTTCTAAAGGGAGAAGGCATTTGTAACATGAAGGAAGGCTGGCAAGGTTACAGATGTATTCAGATATTTAAAACAGTTATCTTAATTTGTCGGACCTTTCTTCACTACTGGCAAAATAATCCACTACAACCTGGTATCTGATTTTTTTCTTCTTATTGCCATTTGGTAGGTTTCCAGAGTTTCATTGATAGCAATTATTAGAAACCCCCTCTATTTGAAAACTGATGTCCATCATAACCTTGTTCAAAGCCTGCTTGATGAATGTAAGGAAAATGGCAAAATTATCTTAGAGCCAAGTACAGCGCAAGAAGTTACCTGCATGTCAGTGACTAAGCAACTGATGCTGGGTACCTGCTCAAGTTCAGGGACATGCAACATCGAATGGTGAGTTACTATTTGTTACCTACCTAACATCGACCCCAATGCTTCCCAAGCCGCTTTACAGCTTAATATGCTGTACATTAAGATTCAGATTCCCAAGGTAAAATGAGGCACTGACATGCTTTTTCAAATGTCTAAATCCGATACTGGAAAACACTGGCAACTGGCAACAGAACAACCGAACTCAGGCCTGATCCTAAAAGCAAAGAAAATCTGAAATTTCTGTAGCCAGATGTGTACATCTGCCTAAGTCTTGACACTGTTATGCTTTATTGATGCCCTTCACTCAGCCTCTTATTTAGGCCCTTCTGGAAGTCATAAAACAAGAGCTTGCTTTCATGAAATGCAGGAATAGCCAACTAAGCCTCCGCCCTCTTCACATACACATACAGGAAAAGGAGTTTTTTCTACCTTTTCCACTTGTAGCTTCTCTGTTAGGATAGTCTTGTAGGATGCGAGCTGTCCTGTAGCAGAGGATGCTGTTGTGTCAGAAAGTAGGTGAAGATGGATGTATAGATGAGTGGTTAGGAAACTTGGATAGAAGACAGTAATGGTTTCCTCTCTCTGCAGTGTTTGTTTTATACGAAGTGAAACAGCTTAACAAGAAGACCGAGAACTTTCAGCCTCAGAATAACTGTTGCTTGCTGATGAAGGCATTGTTCATGCAGGTAGGAGGCATGGATTATTGTCTATTACTTGCGCAGAGATGAGGGGAACTTAATGAAGTGCTGTTAATGCTTCAATCAGTAAGCAGCTGGTCCCAAAGGCTACTGAGGCATTTAAGCATCTGAGCCAAAGATTATACCTTCAAGAAGAGAAGGGACACCACCAAGGACTAAGACTTTCTGTTTTTCTGATAGCTGAGATTGAAATCATTACCTACAGAAAAAGCTGCTGGGTTAGAACTCATGGATGAGTCTTCCTAAGTCCTCTATTATTATGGAACTTAATGCTGACTTCCTCCTAAAATTTTTCCTTTTTTAAGAGATATCTTGTATTTGATGCTGTGGTTTGGACTCACCTTCAACTCGTTGATATTTTTAATTGGTCTTAAATACACACTCTGAAGAAAAATTGTTTCTCCCAGTTTTCTGTTCTAGCTCATCTCCCCTGGCTTTATTCCCCACAAAGCTGGGCTGTAAACTTGCTTAGCCCCACACCTCATTTTCTCCAGTATCAGGTTGGTTTACAGCAGGTACACCAACACTGAGGAAGGGAACCATGGGAAAATCCAATTTGTTATTTATTTATAAACTTGACATTGCATATCATGCAAAATTAAAATATTCATCCTGTTCTTGCCCCAGTTATTTTAAGAAGAGTCTCTTCAGAACTTTAACAGCCCTCTGCCATAGATGGCACAAATGTGTGCTTTTTCCACCTGCTGAAATAAGTTCATTTTTGGATGTGGCTTTCATTTTATTCATCAGCTCACTCTAATAAAGAGAGAGTCACCACCTCTAGCTGGTTGAGCTTCGGAGGAGGCACTGTGTGCAGTCCTGTTTAACATCTGAAGTAGGGCTATAGCAGACCTGGGAAGTCCAGGTGAGGGTTGAGGCAGAACTGAAGACTCTAAGACACGGTCTCGTGTTTCATTGCCCAACCATCCTCCAACCTTACATTTACTATGGTTAAGTCAAGGGCAGCCCCTGGTTCAGGCAATGGGAGGTGTTACCTCTAGAGGAAGCAAAAAGTAAAGTAAGGATGGAACTGTTGGAAGAATATTTGACTCTAGTAGGCAGTGGTTTCTCATTTTATAATTACAGGTATAAAAAGTGCTAACTTAGCAAGTTGCCATAATTTAGTTTCTACTAAATTGACCTTCCTTTTGGACTTTGCCAGAAGGCTTGATTCATTAAAGCTCATTGAGTTATTAGAGATATTTTGTTGAAAATCATATAGGAGTACAAAGTATTAATTGTAGGCTAAATTGTAACTTCAAAAGTGAACCCTAGTAACTCAGAAGAGATGAAGTTGATTCAGATTTCAGTCCAACTCTGTTGTTCACAGTATCACAGTATCACAGTATGTTTGGGATTGGAAGGGACCTCAAAAGATCATCTAGTCCAATCCCCCTGCTGGAGCAGGAACGCCTAGGTGAGGTTGCACAGGAACATGTCCAGGTGGGTTTTGAATGTCTCCAGAGAAGGAGACTCCACAACCTCCTGGGCAGCCTGTTCCAGCGCTCTGTCACCCTTACTGAGAAGAAGTTTCTTCTCAAATTTAAGCGGAACCTCTTGTGTTCCAGTTTGATCCCATTACCCCTTGTCCTATCATTGTTTGCCACCGAGAAGAGCCTGGCTCCATCCTCATGGCACTCACCCTTTATATATTTATAAACATTAATGAGGCCCCCCCTTAGTCTCCTCTTCTCCAAACTAAAGAGACCCAGCTCCCTCAGCCTTTCTTCATAAGGGAGGTGCTCCACTCCCTTAATCATCTTGGTTGCCCTACGCTGGACCCTCTCCAGCAGTTCCCTGTCCTTCTTGAACTGAGGGGCCCAGAACTGGACACAATATTCCAGATGTGGTCTCACCAGCACAGAGTAGAGGGGAAGGAGGACCTCTCTCGATCTACTAGCCACCCCCCTTCTAATACACCCCAGGATGCCATTGGCCTTCCTGGCCACAAGGGCACAGTGCTGGCTCATGGTCATCCTGTTGTCCACCAGGACCCCCAGGTCCCTTTCCCCTACACTGCTCTCTAATATGTAATTTCCCAACCTATACTGGAACCTGGGGTTGTTCCTGCCCAGATGCAGGACTCTACACTTTCCCTTGTTAAATTTCATTAGGTTATTCCCCTCCCAACTCTCCAGCCTGTACAGGTCCTGCTGGATGGCAGCACAGCCTTCTGACGTGTCAGCCACTCCTCCCAGCTTAGTGTCATCAGCAAACTTGCTGATAGTACACTCTATTCCCTCGTCTAAATCGTTAATGAATATATTGAATAATATTGGCCCCAGTACTGACCCCTGAGGCACTCCACTAGATACTGGCCTCCAACTAGACTCCGCACCATTGACTACCACTCTCTGGCTTCTCTCCTTAAGCCAGTTTGCAAGCCAGTTCTGTAAGCGTGCATGTCAAGCTTCTCTGTTGGAGGGACTAGAAACATCTTGTAAGAATTTTTCCTGTTCAAATATGAGGATATTTATGATGTCTAAATAATTTTCTCTTCATACTTAAAGTTTGGCTTCAGTAGTTTACCATGAACTGAGCAGAATGCTTTGTACAGTCTTAAATCATTAGACTCAAAGATCGCTATACAAGAACGATCCCTTTTAAGCTTTAATAAACACTTACTGTGGTATCTCATTTAAAAAAAAAATCTAAACATTCGATTATATTACTTGCATTACTTGTGGTTCAGTGTTCTTATTAAATTAGATGTGTCATCTTGTGCTGCTGTCACCTTAGAGACACAGGAGACAATGCTCTGGAATTGTCAAGGGACATAAGAATGTGGCCATTATATTTTATACAGTATGTTAAATGATTAATATTTGTAAATTAATGCATTTAAATTATATGTGCATGAGACACTCCAAGCCTTGCAAACATATCCAAGAGATGCATTTGAAAAAAAAATGCACCTGACAATTTCCTTTTTCCTATTGGAGTCTATCTGGACTGGTCAAGTGAAAAATAAAAAAAGAATGGCATGTAGGAATACACAAGATTGAGTGTATTTCTGAGCAATTATAACATGCCTAGAAAGGTGTTGCAAGGCATAAGGCTGAAAGGCCAAATGACTTCACCCACTTGAGAAATGCAATAATTCCCTAGAAATGCAATGCCTGGAGTATATTATTACTGTTACGGAATAGAATTCATGAATAGAAAGAAGGAAAATGGTGAGAAGAGAGACAGGCCTATATGTGTATGTACCAGCTAGTATAAAGTGGGCATGACATCAGTCGCAGCCAATCAAACAGGCTCCATAATGTCCAAAGTACTACAGACATTTCATAATTAAGTAATGAGACATGACAGGGCATGAATTGTGTTGTATTAATTTTTGCCGAGTGTGTTGTTGTAAGGCAAGAGAATGAAGGCTGGGTGCCATTGGTCCAGCCAACCGTGAATTAATCCTTTCCTATTGTCACAACGGAACCTCTTATTGTGGTTTTATAAAATGTTAATTTTTAAAATATTTATATAGTTAATTAAGTGATGAGTTTCTAAGCCATGACAGCAATCAGCACAATTCTTTCCATAATTCTGAGCAGTGAATTGTGCTACCCGCTACTCCCTACTCAGATCCTCCACAGACAGTCAAACCAGCTGTTTTCTATTGTCCATTTGCTAATGCATTCTAATATCCTGCCTCCTAATGCCTGCTCTCATATCTGCATTCATTTGCATATAAGAAGCATCTAGATATGCCAGTAATGGTTAGCAAAGTCCTTTGAGCATATAAAGTGCTATGGAAGTGCTAAATATGGCTTTTGTTTACTATCTAAAGAAAATATTAATGCAGTGGGGGGTATTGTGCATGTCCCTTGTCAGTCAGGACTTTGTAATGTTCACTGTGATCTGGAGCAGTGTTTTTTCATGCTAAAAATAAAGCTTTTTGGGTTTTGTGCCTTTGCAAAATTAGGGCATCCATTTTTCTTTGTTAGTGACTCCCAGTCAGACCCCACTTACTTAATATATCAGTTTTCTATAGTATCCTATATGGTACTTTACGCTGCTCTTTAATTTAGTATAGACCATTTTCTTCGGTGATCTGAGACTGGCTCAGGGACCTAGTGCTGGTGCATCTTCAGTAAAGATTTTGTCTTTGATTTCAACCAATTCACACTTAGTAAGTCCACAGAATCTACATTCTTGAAGAGGCTGCAGAATATTTATCACCAGAGACATCCTGAAACATAAAACATGCTTGTTTGCTACACAAGATCATGAAGCGAAATGCCCAGGCAAGCAAAGAAATCCACCTGGACATTTGTCTGTGTTCGCTGTTCTGCTGTTATAGCTAGAAATGCTCATTAACATAGCAAAGTCCCTGGAGTGCTTCCAAAGGGGCAGAGGTGACTCTGTGACATTCATGCATGGGGCAGGATGTCACCGTGACCTACCAAATGTCCATGCCATAGATCGTCATGGCCAGAGATTACTGACAGTGAAAAAACCTGAATCTTCACTTCTGCAAAGAAACTGCAGAGATGAGTGCCAAGATAGTTCTTCTGTTGATCCATATGAGATAAAAATGCTTAGACAATGTCACTGAAACTAGCGTGAAAATTCTGCACTGGCTAGCAGTTACGGATGACACGTTTTTCTGACCCCAATACTAGTTACTTAATTTCATGAGCAAAGACATGAAAAAGTTTCTTTGGTGAGAATTAAGCAAAAGTAAACTATTTCAAAATGGTCATAGTAATCACATTTCTACGTATCATTCATTCCCAAGCCCTTCGTACACTTAACTTGTCTCTGTCAGTCATTTTAAGAGAGAGCAATTATTTAATATTGTGAAGTAACCAAACACAACTGAAACTGGAAACAAGTATTGTCCATATTTGAAACTGCAAGTGTAATTACAGGTAGAAAAACTATAATTACCTGGATTGGAATTTGTATACATTATTGACACCATCATAGGATTTGAGCCAGGTCATTTATCAATGATGGTTCTGTAAGAAGAAATATCTTCCTTCTTAGTGTGTACTGTAATCACATACTTGATGCTCAGTACTTGTCTCCTAACATTTTATAAAAGCTAGACTTATTTGTATCTTAAAAGAAAAATGTTTTCTTTTTCACCTAGACACCTTATAACTTTGTTTCCAAAATAATAAAAATTATTAAAATTCAAAAATGCCTCGTTCGGAATGGTGTTGATAGCTGTCCTTGCAGGAAGGAACACAGCAGTGGTCAACTAGATGCTCAGTAGTATGTCATGTTGAAAATTACGTATTACAGCACATATAAATGTTCATAAAGTTCCATATACAACCCAAAAGAGATATATACAATGTTATTTTAATAAGACAATATATTAAACTGAATGTTTGAATAGCTCTTCTCACTCAAGCATGTTGCAAGACTTGCCTTCATCCAGTCATTTTGCAAGGGCATGAAGCAGTTTTGTCTGGAAGCAGGCGGTCATGAATCAAAGCAATGCAGGAATTTTCAGTAAAAGGAAGCAAAATATTACTTCTCAGTCTCTGGGCAACTCAGACCCCCTCAGCATCTGAACAGTACCCGCATGTCTGCTTCTCTGCTGTGTTTTTTTAGTATGCCCTTTGCAGCTAAGACTTGAGTACATGGCCAACGTAAGGTCATTCCGGTCCAAACCTTTTAACTTCCATCATTTACCCTTCTGGGCAAATGAAGTCAGGCTGGTGCCTTGGAATCTGGAATGGTGGACACAATTTATATTTTAACTGTGAATTATTTTCTGTGTAACATTAAAGTACTCTTTAGCAATAAACATGGAGTAAAGTATTTAAACAAATAAATTAAAATAAACAGAAATAAGAAATTTGTAAATATGCATGAGCCCACAAGTAGTTCCAGACTAATATGTACCTACTACACATACTTTGTCTGACTCTATGAGCTTCTCAAGCTTTCATAGTTCCCTTACCTTGGTTTTCAGCAGGTTTTCTGGCAAGGTGTAAATGACTTTTAAGGAAAAAAACACTACTTTTTGTTTGTTTGTGTTTGGTTTTGGTTTTTAATGGTATATTTACACTAAGCTGATTGGTTATCAATGTGCCACAACCAGTACCTGATTTGGCTTACCATCAGGCGCTTGATAAAGTATTTTATTTTTTTCCTCTGAAAACACAGCCTCAGAAACATTGTTTTCTGTTCAAGATCTTGTTTATCAGAACAAAAAGTAAATATTTTTCTGTCCTTAGTGATTCTTGCTTTCCAAAGTTCACAGCATGAGTCCATTGCCCATGTGTGGAAATTTAGTGCCATTTAAAACACCCTTGGTTTTAGCTTTATCTCCTAGAGAGTGACTTAAAAGCCTAAGCTTAGATGTCTAATACCATTTAGATGCTTTAGGATATCCTGCCTGAGATCCAGCTGCTGCTCCAGAAGGGCTCTGTTCTCCCACAGATCTTGTGTTGTCTCTGCCAGTCTCATGTGGACGTTGAGAATACCCCAGGATATTTAAAATTGTGCTAAATGACTATGCTTACACACCTACACTGTTCCCACTCATGCTCCCTGCTCACAGCAAGCTTTGCTGGAGCAAGTAGCGTAGGTTTATGTTCATGTTTTTGTACTTCTAAATGCCCCGTGTAAGGGCAATCTGTGACTACTCAGGAGCATTTGACAGCTCGTTGTCTTGCCATGAATATTTACATCATTCTACCTATCGTACAATAAAGTATGAAGCCTCATATTCTCGTTTCTTAAACAATCAAAACATACTTGTAGATTAATTTTAATGCACATATTTTTTCCATTTGAATACATCGTGATTAAAAGTTCACGACCTTGACTATATTATGCAATTTGAGAAATCGCCAACAATGTCCATGGTGATTAAATATTCCACTTTGTAATTATTTTGTAACTTTTGTTCTGCTCTTTGCTCACTCTAAAAATTATCATAAAATTTTGAAAGATGTCCTCAGTGCAGAATATGTCCATAAAATATTAAATATTCAATTTTCCTCTATCATGGCTTGAAAAATTCATAATTACATGATGATCCACATAATAACTCATTCTGAAAAGTCATATATGGCACTCCCCCTGTGACTGAGTTAATAATTTACTGCTGTGTGGGATTTTCACTCTGCACTGTTAGTCTTGGGAACATTTATTAAGCAAATGTTCATTTGCAAAGATCAGAATGTGAATGAAGAGGGTAAGAATTTAATGAGGAGTGACAGACAGGTGAACTGATTCCATATAGTTCTTTACTAGAGCAGAAAGCAGATAGCTTTATCTTTCATAGCCTCAACAGACACATGAAATGAAATATAGAAGACAGGGCAAAAGGAAAAAAAAGTACTTTCCTAGAAGGGCCAATGGAAGGATAAATCAGAGGAACTCATGAACATGATTCAGACCAGTTGAAATGGCTGTTCATATTCTGTACCTTTGGATTTAGGTACTCAGACTTTTAATTTTTGAGCTCTTTCCCCTTTTTTTACATTAGAGTACTTTCAGCATTAAAGAAAAATAATCAAGTCCAAGAGTCCAGCATCAGCTTATCTGACAGCAACATAGTCCAGAAGAATCAAGACAATTTTAAATTTTTTCTTGTAAAATGCATTGTAGTTTATGGTTACTCTTTATAATTTTCAGATGTTAGAAAAAACTTGCAAACAATATAATGCAGGATCTAGTATCACAACTTCATCAAGATTTTTTTCAGTAAATAAAGGTTTGCTATACATTAACTGTGTAACTTCATTACATGATTTTTGGGTGTTGTCTAATCAAATTTAAGTTAAATAGCATTGATCTTGGTTTTTCTTTGTAAAAGAAATTCAAGAAAAAATGAAATGCCACAGGAATATTTTTTTTAGATTTGATTCAGAGTTCAGTTTTGCAAAATATTGAGCATGTTGTTCCTGATAGAGCAAAAAACTAATACACTTATTCAAGATTTATGAAATAATCTCTTGTTTAAAGGTAGATGAGAACAAAGTTAGGTGTTTTACTAATTAAGGAACACTTCATTAAACATGTCGTGACTTCAACAAACTTTTCTCAATCTATTGCCACTGGCATATGTAAGGATATAACATACAGCTATACTTTCCAATGATACCTAAATATTAGGTCCCAAATGTTAGGATTTGTAACTCTTTATACACATGAAAAACAGGAATTTCCAGTTGGTTTACTGAATTTACTTTCATTCCAATTCAGATATTTTTTCAGTAGATTTTTCTTCTCCATGGACATTTAAGTTTCTTAAAATATTTGTGGCCTCCAGAGCCCTGAAATATCATTTTTGAAAGCTGCAACATTTATTTCTGAGATCATTGCCAAGAAGAAAACAAATCTCATGAAGATGAGAATAATTCTTTGTGTGTTTTATGCTTCCTATTTCTTTCTGGCTGTGGTGAATGATTGTGTAATCAATGATAAACTGTGCATTTCTTTTTGAAAAAGGAAATAAAACATAAAGGATAATATGGAGAGAAAACTATGCAAAATAATTTTCTGAAAGAGGTGCAAAAATTATTTTTGTTTAAAAGTTACACATTTTTAGAGAGAATTTTCGAACGGTGTCAGCATCGTTTTCTTGGAGATATATATATATAAAGTAAGGATGACTGAATTTGTTTTGGCACTTGATTTGATTACAGCTTTTAATTTTCAAAGGTCAATCAACAACTAAGTTGGAAATAAGAGAGAAGCTTTGGCCCAAATTTCTGATGGAGCACCTCAGCTTCCATCCTTTATTAGTAGACAGTTACCTGACAAACTTAAAAATGAACAGAAAAACACAGGAATTATTTAGTTTAGTCACTTAATACAATGACTGTCACCTACACTTAAAAATGTAGGAACTTTCAAAGAGAAATTAAGAAATGCTTATTTCTCTCAAGAGGGTTAGCAAGAAGCTGACGGTGATAAGCTCTGACATAGACTTCTACACCATATATATCAACATAGAGTCAAATGAGTTCAATATCATTGACCACAGCATAGAATATAAGAGTATGAATAGCAGGTCAAAGAAATGCACATTCTTCATTTCTCCTTCAAGGGTATGTACTATGAAAAAGTATTTAAGATATCTGACCGGAGCAGCAGTAAATACAGCCGAGAGAAACAACATAAGTGGTTGCAAAAACTGCAGAGGTAAAGGTAACCATCTCATGCATATTACTTACATGTGATTTCTTAATTAGCTAATTAAGTAATTAATTAATTGTTGAGATATGGAACCCTTGTTTTCAAGTTATTCCTATTTTTTTCAAGTATCAGTTTGGAAGGATCTTATTGAACAATTTCGGCTTTGGCATGTCTCTGAAAATAAGAGACTGTGGGCAAAGGTTGTTTCTAACATAAATTTGTGGGATATTTTCAAAGAAGATGAACTGAGATATCATCAAGGGAGAATGAGGTGATACTGAGAACAGAAGGGAAAAAAATCAGATTAAATGTAATCACACAGACTCAAGATATAAAAAGAGAATTTTTCCTAGAGCTTATTGGTTAGGTACGACAGAGATGGGAAAGACCTATTCACTGATTACAAGAAAAGAAGCTCATTTGACCAAAGACAGATGTATGCCATTACAGTCAACTGGGAGAAATAGACAGCACTTTTATGTTGTAGTCCATTTCATCCTGAAATAGATATTTGGCAAGATTAGTGATTCCTTAGTGCCTGTTTCTCTAAATCGACCATAAAGGAACCCCAAGTTGACTACTTAAATGTTTCTGCGTGAGATTAATTTTCTCTGAGGGAAATATGAGCCACAAAGGTGATGTGGTTTTGGGAGAAAAAAAAAAAAAAAAGAGAAAGCAATCCTTTGGTATATCTGCTGTGGTATTCCTCAATAAAGATAAACGAATGTCAATGCCTTTGTGCAAAAGGGAAGAAAAAGTTTGTCTACAATAGCCTGGACTGCTTTGACTATTCATTTTCTGGAAAGAGTAAATTCAAACTGGAAGAAGTGTAGTGAAGAGTTACTACAACAGATTATTGGAGAGTCTACTTAGAATTAATTTTGAGGTCCACCATAGGTTAACAGACATTTTTTAAAATGAAAGTACAAGGTTTCAAAAAAAGTATCATTATCATAATTTCAACAAAGTGCGGATGAGAAGGGAGTTAAGAACGTCAGCCCTGGTTGAGGGCCACAAGTTTTTACCTCTGCTTCTTTAAGTGAGGTCCCAGTGAGAGGTGACCGGTGGTAAAGTAAATTCCTTCACCTTACTCCCAGATACAGTTCTCATTGTAGTTGCCCCACATCTTAAGAACAACCATATTCCTTGCTTCAAGATCTGTATTAATTCCCAACCAGGGAATCATAACCTCTCCTATACTGAAGTCCATCCATTACCAGCCAGAGCTCTTCAACATTTAAATCATTATAACTGTTATAGCTTGTTCCAAATTTGTACTCCTAAAACTTTTCATAAAGGTAGAAAAGAATAACACATTCCTGAAGAGACAAGCATATGGCTGCAAAATAATAGGGGGTACAATCTGTAAGAAAAGGATGTTTGATATCATGGATACATAGTCATGGTACCCTGTGATCCAAGAGTCCTTATCCAGCCCCGTTTCTTCAGTATTTGTTTTTAAAAAAAACTCTTACATATATACATATCTAAATGTCACTGGCTGTTGTAAGAATCTGGGATTAAAAGAAGCCACCAGCATTTGTAAAATGTAATCTAAGTTTCTGATAACTTTGATGGTTAAACATTAAAAGAAAGTTAGTTGCAATTATGTACCTTATTTGAAGACTTTAAACTTGCTTGCTTGAGGAGGCTTCTCCAGACATAAACTCTTTTTCAGCAGGTCCCTTTTCTTCAACTGTTTGCATCTATGAAGAAGGTTAAATCTAGCTGAATTCTGTGGTTTACATATTTTGAAATAATTTTGATTATTTGCTTTAGAACTTTTACAGATGGGGCAATTACGAGACAGGCATATGGGGAGGCTTGTAATGTTCTGGAGCAGCAGCTGATGACCAAACCCTAGGGCATTTAAGCTGACAACCCATGTCTGTATTAGGCCTGCAGAATTGACCCCCAAGTCAGAGGAGTTTGCAGAACTCTTCAGCCCACCCTAAAGGAACAAACCTGCACTTGCTCTGCAAACTCCTTCTCCAGACTTTACCAAGTGCATAGACTAGATCTTCATTCTTAGCTCATGTGCGCTCACCCCCATGCAGACTCCTAGATGCAGAGGTCTTAATTTCAACCTGAATCTTACCCCTCAGACCTTATAGAGCTGCTTCGAAAGAGGTGTCTTAATAATGATGTTTCGAGCTGGACTCCACTGGAGGTGTACCAGGATATACTGTTTGATCTCCAGCTTCCACTTGTCAAGGGTCTCCCATAAGTCCTGTATCAGATTTACTACCTCCATGCAGATGGCTCAAGGTTTGGTACTTTCTATATTTAAACAATTAAATCAAGTACTAAGTGTTTCTTGGTGGGTATTGCAAGGGAAACGGGAAAAATAAACTCAGAAGTGAGAATAACCTAAACATCAGGTGCCATAAACAATGAAAATAAGGACATGTAACATTTTCAAAATTTTAGTTTGTTTTGGATTTGGATTTCATATTTTTTTTTTCTTTTTGTTTTTGTTTTTGTGGGGTTTTTTTACATCATTACCATTAAAATGAAATATTTCTAAGAGATGTTAACATTGATCATTTTATTTTCTAGATCATGGCTTAAATGGCACATGGCGTTAAAGAACACTGCAGGCTTTCTGCTTTCAAAAGGTTGTTTCATTATGCCATTCATGTACTTACATAATACAAAAGAACAGCAACTGGTCACATCTCCCTAGTAGGGACCAAATCAGTTCAGTTGCTTTTATTCCACCTTATAAATGGCTTAGCACAAAGAGTCTCTGCCAGAACTTAATGCTTCGGGCTTTTTGCGTGTAGTAGTGGATGGTGCCTTGGGGCCAGAGTTCAGAACATCACTACTGAGCTTCAAACTCCACCAGCGCCAAAATGAAAAAGTAAAATGTCACGATTAGCATTTGACAGCTCCAGCTGTTCATTAAATGTGAGGAAAACCTGGGAGAAGTCAGAAGGATAAGCTTGTTGATTATATTGAGATATTTGTTATTTTTACTGTGGCATTTTGCAATCACATATACAAACAGAAGTGTTTTAGAGGCCTATGCAAACATTTGGTTGCATCTCTTGTAGATACAAAAGTACCTGCAACTTGGGCATAAGAACGAAACAAACGTGTCAAACCTCATTAGAATTAAAAAACAAACAAACACAAACAAACAAACAAACAAACCCCACTACTGTTAGTAGGACAATAAAAGCAATAAATTATGCAGCATAGTTAGGCTTGAAATGTTCATAACCTAGATTGCAAAAAAACTTATTTTGTAAACTACCCATATGTTAGTGAAGCAGCACTGAATTTCCAATATATTTGTCAAGTTAGTCCTTGATAGTGTTATGATTCCCATGATGCAATAACGAAAACCAACATATAGATATACTAAGAATATTCTGAAGTATTCAATCAAGGGATTTAGTTTACAAATGTGAGGGGAAGACACATTTAGTGAGAAGATCAGGTTATTTTTTCAGAAATGCCTTCTGACCTCTGCTCTGTACTTTGTTTCTATTACACCAGATAAAGACTCTACTATTATCAGTACAGGATATGCCAAACATTTAGAAAGTTTACTTGATAATTAATATTAAAGCATGGTATAGCTTTTCCTTTATTAGATGCAGTGTCACAATATTTCCAAGAAGAATTCTAACAATTATCATGAGACTATTTAGACCAGCTAACTAAAGAACAGTTATCTAATTGGCCTATCTTTATCACTGGCTTAACCTAAGATGCTGTAGGCCATATGATTTAAAATTATAATCCACTTTCAAGTTTATAACTCACTTTATTTTAAAAATGAATCAAATACAACCAACACCGAGGTCCTAAATTTGCCTGCAAAAATTAGCTAAATAAAAAATGCTGCTAAATACAATAATAAAAGAATGAAGGAGCTCAAAGGTCATTTAGACCACATGGATATGATTAACGAAGAAGCTGCACTCAAATGTTCTCGACCACCTAATAAAAATATTCACAACATGATGAAAAACTGTCAGTTCTGAAGTATAGTAAAGAAATTCTTTAAATTAGATTGCACTAAATGACTGTCTTTGACAAGATAAATCTTGTTTTCCTTTGATCTTCTGATAATGCCAACACATACTTTTGAGGGGTCTGGCAAGAAACGCACAGAGGATCCTTACTTGCCAAAATCAGTAACATCTCTTTCCGTGCCTGAGAGACTGAAACTCTGGCTAATAACAAAAACATGCTCACTGGAGGCTGAAAGAACACTTGTTTGTGCCTAGTTCAGTATGCCAGAGTGACTGCTGAAGAACAATTCAGCCTGGTAGAACTCTTATGTCTGGCACTGTCACACTTGGTTTCTGCATCTGCCAAATCCAGCAAAGGTTGATTATGCAAGTCAGCCCTGCCTGAGGGCTTGTCTATCTTCAGCATTCAAATTTCTACAGCAATTCTATTGCTTTCTTTCATGAATCTCTATTTGTGCTGTGTTTTTTCAGTTTTACTTTTTGTCTCATTGTTCATCTCCTTTTGGGCTTGTAACATCTCTCCAGTATATATCTTAACACATGATGCAGAGCCAAATCCATGCGTTTAACTTACGAAGCATAAGTTACGTGATTTCGCTTTGTCCCTTTCTACATGAATATTTGTTTTCTATGTTAAACATGAAGTAAGTTGGGGGAGGCAGGTGGCAAAATCTGTCTCTTTATTTTTCTTACACCTTGTCTGTTATGTTGGGGTTAAGAGCAATGAACAAGGTTCTGTCAGGTTACTACAAGTAAGAAAAAAAAAAAAATGTGGAAAAATCTTCATTATTATGAGTATGATAAAATAAAACTCGATAGAGTTAGCAAACACCTGAGACCTACTGGCCTGCACTATTTCATTTAATCCTCTTAAGCTTATTTTTTTTTAAAGTAGAGCTTAAGGATGTGATCATTTACTACCTTTTCCAAGAAGCGTAGCCTCATTCTGTATGTAGTGTGATAGTGCTCCATTAATGAAGAGCTATTTGGTGCTTTTTCTTCTCCTTATGCCACATCCACAGCTCAGAAGACAGAAATCCATATTTTCTTGTGGGCTATATGTTGCTTATCCCTACATGGCAGCATACTTTGGAAATGTTTTCATTCGTAACTGTTCTCTGAACAGAGGGATGCTGCACCAAGGGGAGACTTGATTAAAGTCCAGTAAGCTGAGACATCTAGGATTTGTTGTTTTCAACCATTTAGCCTTTAACAACGCTGTATTTTTGAAACACAGTGATATTGGATTGTACCTGTGAACAATCAACCATTATACACATCAGGCTTCTTTTGTGCTTCCCTTACTCCAGCACCTTCTCCTTCTTCAGATTTTCACCCAGTCATTGGCGACAGGTTCTCTTGTGTGTTCATGTTTCTTATAGTTGTCACCTTCCCCAGTCAGGTCTAGCTCTTCATTTGAGTGCTGGCTCTTTCTCAGATGTTCTGCTTCCCCATTAGTTGTGTTCATTCTCCCTGATTTACCAATTTTTCTCTGCCCCCAGCTCCTGGCCCACCTGTTTACCTACCTCCCTTTGTTTCAACACTGCAATTTCTTCTAGATGTCTAGATGTCTTGCCTGAACAGTCTTGGCTTTGTACATTCAGCTCTTAAACACGCCAATTTGCAAAGCAACTCCTTATCACTCTTGCTTTCTTTGTTTGGTATGAATTAGTAGACCTTGCTGCACTGGTAGAAGGTTCTCAAACAAACTGAAGAGGTCTGAGCTGGGAATTTCTACTGCAGCTTTCCAAAAGTTTATGAAATGTCCAGATGGGAATAGAACACCAAAGGTTGATTAACATTGCCTAACAATATATTTTTTCCTGTGAGATCTGCTCTAGGTGAACTTGCTTTAGCAGGTGGGTTGGCGTAGATGACCTCCTGTGCTCCCTTCCAACCCAAATAATTCTTTGATCTTTCCCTGCTTTGCTCTTAAACACACCTAAAACCTTGAGAAGAAAAAAAAACCCAAACAAACAAACAAACAAATCCAAACTGCACGACACACGCACATATTAAAAAACTAAACACAGGCAGCAAAAAGCTCTGAGCTCAACCTAAATGTGTTCTCTGCCTACAAATGCATTTAAACAGAACAGTTAGACACTGGCAAATTTTGTGCTAACATTTGCACATTCACATTTGCAAGAAATGTGAATTCACTTTCTCATTTCAGGGGCAACAGCCTCTAACTGCAGCCACTGTTAGACCATAGCTCAAGGTTTAAAAGTTGGAGAAACTGTCTATGACTGTAGAAAGGGAAGAGAACCCATTAGATTTGTTGGAGGAATTGTTAGACTGAGGTGCCAAGGATGGCAAGAACTTGTGAGGGCAATATTACCGGGGTGATTTTACTGCAGAAAAATGCTGCATTTCCCTTCCTGGTTGTGAACAGTCTCAATGGCCATGGGATTGCAATACAGGGACAATATGGCAAGAGGGAAACTACAGCTTTTATGTAATATAGAGGTAACTTCCAGGGTGACTGGAATAAAATCTCTCACACTGTGTTTGACGTTACTCACTGCTTTGTGTTGATGAGCATCATCAAAGCAAGCCACATGGAGCACATGGGTCAACAACCACGTAAACTATTGCCATCCTAAGACTACTTGAGACCTCCACAAAGGTCACGGTGCAGGAAAGGACAACTCTGTAGTGCTGTGTTGTCTACAGATCTCCCTTGAGTAAATCTGATTTACTCAAGCTTGGCACTGAGGCCAGAGTCAGATCCCCATTGTACAATAAACAGTGTTATTGAATGATTCATATTTTATTTCAAATATTCACTTCCTAGGAGTAATACTAATTTAGCCATACATTTATGACTAATAGCGTGCAAAACTGAATACATTTCTTCAGCATAATAGCACAAAGCAGTTCTGGTGAGTGAGAAGCAAGCTATAAAGTACAGAAAATCGATGTAAAAGTGTCAATGTAATGGGTTGATTATGTATACTATAATGAAATAAATATTTTGAAGATGGCAGGAAAATTATGTATGTCATTGTGGAGATATATTTTATAACTTTCTAAGTGTATTTATCTTACTTTTTTTGAGAAAAAACTTTTATGACGCCAGATCAAGTATATTATTTAGACAAAATAATTTATGGTTCATTTGAGGTTTGATTCAAATTTTCATACACTGCTAAAATATTATTTACAGAATTCTGAAGTTCTGCAAAATTAGTCCCAATTAAGAGATTTGTGATTACAATGAGTTTTAAGTATTTGGTTTTTAAAAAGAATATAATTTGTCTGTTTAAAAATGTAAAGTTTCTAACCTCTGTGGAGTCAACACTGCCTTCTACAATTCACATGGTTATAGGTATAGATCACAGATCTGTTTCTGAGAAAACTACTCTCAGAACACTCTTTCTTCCCCTCTTCCCCTTTCTTCCCCTCTTTCTTCTTGCCAACAACCCTTCTTCATATTTCCAGAACGAATGAGGCAGAGCTCCTGCAGAAAGCAGCCTCACTTACCCAAAAACCAATTATAATACATTTCTTCAGCTTCAAATGAGGGAAGAGTCCTGTGGAAAAAAATAGTAATAGGAAATAACTATAAACAAATTATTGATTATACAAATATCTCTACTTAATGAACTGTTAGTATTTTTCTCTCAATATTGACTCCCAAACAAGCAGGAATAAATTCAGTGTCAGCCAGGCTGGTTGAAGTTCAAAAACTGAGGTTGGAAAATATATACACAAGTGGTAAAGATCAATACCCTATGTACAATGTACAAGCAGTAAAGTTTACACCTCTAATGGAAATATGAGGTATGTCTAGATTGGACACTGATATGTATATGAGATATATTTACATAGATACATATGTGCATCTGCACATATATGTTCATATACATGTAAATGTTTCAGCAATTTATATAGAATATTGCCATAAAATAAGCTGTGCCTCCAAAAGGAAAATATTTTGTGAAATAGGTAAACTGCAGTCAAGGCTGCATTGAACTACTCAAAAATTATTTGGTTAAAGGGTAAATACACCTTGTACCTCATAATGAAAATCTTACAGGTAGGGGTGGAGATTAACACTGCAGGCTGTCTGCAGAATATTAATAAAATTCAATATATTTTCTAAAAGGTATAATTTATATTTTGTGGAAATGAGTCTCTTTTCTAATAAAATTCTTCTGTCCTTCATTCTGTTCATATAATTTTTCTATAAATCATCCTGTAGGAATTTTTTCTAAATATTCATCTCAGAGTGAACCTATTTAAATAAGCCCTCTTAGCAAGATATTTCAGAATTAAAATTACACCACGAGCAATACTTTATCCAATATGCTTCCTTCTATAGAATTTCTTTGTGACTAAACCAATATTTTGTAGAATTACATTATGTAAAAATAGCTGATCTGAGGTGATGCTTCTAGTATATATATACACTATGTAAAAAAGATCAACAAATTATCTTTAACCATTTTAATTTAACCCTTCTCTGAACCTGTGCAAAAGTAGATGACTTTCTCTCAACATCTACATATACAGTGTAAAAAACCTAAAGGCATTGCACTCAGCTTTACCACAACAAAAGAATAAGAAAGGAGAAAAGTGCTGCTGGTTATACTTTATTTTCATGGATCTGCAGCAAACTAGAACATTATGCACTTAGTAGTCATGTAGACATACAGTCTGTGATGTCCTTGGAATTATTGGGGAGGTTTGATTAAAAAAAAAAGATGGGTAAATTGCATTTTTAGAGGAAAAGGCTGGTACCAAAACAAAAGAGAAAAGCTGGCACCATTTGTTAGGTGAAGAAATCTTATATTCCAATTTTGGACCATATTTCATAGTGTCTTCTCAATTCTTAGCTTAGGTGTTTACGTGAAGCAGGAGAGAATTTGAGCACATACATAAGCGGCTTTCTGAATTAAGATTCACTGATGAACTGAATTATTTTCATTGAGAGACAGAAAACAAGAAGTAAATTAAGATTAAAATTCCAGAAGTGGACTCATAATTTCCTTTTCTTCTTTAAGTTCATACTTTCAAAATCTATAGAGGAAGTGCACAAAAGTTTTACCTTATGTGTTTCTTGGTAAAGGTCATATTTATTGGAAGAAATGGCAGGTTTTCCCATCTTACATATGAATCTTACTAGACATATTTGTTTCTAAGATACGTTTCTAGGAAACATGGAAAATGAATATAGTAATGCTGTATGTGCAATGCTTCATGCCTACAAAAAACTGTTAAAGTTGGATTGAAACTGAGTGAGGCATAAGAACACTAAAGCAAATTATTTCACTACACAGTCTGCTGTATAGACCAACATTTCTGCTGAAGCTAGAGATTTGGTCAATAATAATGTCATTAGTAGGCAGTATGCTATACTTACATCTAATTTACTACATATAATAACACATAGCAATAAATTGTGGCATCTAATGACACACACACGTATGTATGTACACACATACATTACTTCTAGACATTGTGCCAAATACAGACAGCTTACTACACTCACTTCTACCATCTGTGAGGCTACATGTTCACCTATTGCCGTACTTAACATCTGTACAAATGGCCAGTAAAGGAAGAAATGTGACAGTGGTTGTCTGCCAAATGTAGATTAAGCTGCTTCTAACATAAGCTCCCACACTGGCTACTGCTAGTTGTGGAATTGTTCCCAGATTGCTAGCCTGTGGGTCATGATACAGAACAACACAGCACATTATGGGCCCTCCAGCATTCATCTGGTCAGAATTAGTCTATGTATGAACTAGTTGCTTTAGGATGCCTTTACAATTAATGGAAAGAACTAAAGTCTTCCAAGATAATATTCATTTAATCTAAAGTAAGCATTTAAAACATGTCAGATGACCTTTCCTGAGCAGTGTAATAAAAGAGTTAACTGTTGATCTTAAACAGTTGTGTGAAGGGGCAAAGGAGAATACTTGGCCTGCCAGAACTCACATCAAGTTGGTTTATTTTTCTATCGTTACTGCAGACAGCCTGAACTTTTTTGATATCCAACCACCTTCTGAGTAGCCTTATATTCTGGGCAATGTTCCTGCATGTAGTCATATAGTACCTGAAAACATTTCCTCCTGGCAGATTAGGATCTGTCCCTTATTAACTTTAACTCTGGCTTTTGCATTATGATATAGGGCAAATGGATATGGCCCACATGCTTTCTCTCTACCTTCCTTTATTTTATTGACTTTTAAGATACAGTCTCATCTTTTCTGAAGAAGAGTTTACATCTTCACATTTTTTTGTGAATTTTTCTCATCAAAAGTTTCTTTTCAGAAACCTTTTGTAAGGTCCTACACTTCTGTTACTGCCAGAAACATCCTGTCTGTGTGGGGGCTGGCAGATTTGGGCAAATTTGACCTAGGACATATGGTATGCCCGTGCAAGAACTGGGAAGTTAGATAGGGTACATTAGGGGACGTCAAATGACACTAGATGTACCTGTTTAAACAACTGAATACAGAGGTTCAAATCAGTTGCCATCACGTAAGAATCTATCTACATTTTAGATGCCATAAAAATATCTCACACATCCATATAGTGCTGGTAGATATGACATAAAATCTACAGTAGATGTGTCCTCTCTGGAGCAGCACCTTGATGTGAGGTAGAAAACACTAGGTCTCTCAAACATCATTGGATGCCAATGTATTGACAACTATAATAAATTGAGTCCAGAATCCCACCCCTAATTTAAAATCAGATAAATTCTGAGCAGTTTAATTTCATTTCCTTCCAATGTGCTTTTCTCCTCAGCACACCACCCTGCTAATTTTTTGCCATCAGAAGTATCTTCTGCTTCCTTCTGTTTGTGACTAAAAGGGCAGAAAACCATGTCCATAAAGTCTTTATGATAAATCGATCAAAATATTGTGAAGATCACAATAAGTAACATTGCTTTTTGTGCAAAGCATGCAATACTTTAGTAAATACTTTAAATGGCCTCTCATAATACACGGTATGTACTGTCTAGATGAAAAATTTGTATATACAGATATTTCATTCTATTATTAATGTTTTGGCAGTGTCCAGCGCCAGCTTATTCTTAAAGGTTTTTGTTTCTATTTTCATTCTTATATATAATGAGAAACAATTAGGGCTTTGATATACCTAATCTGGAAGAAAACATTTATTGCAGGAAATATTTTAACAGTCCATTGTGATTAATAACTTTGCAGTGATTCAATATTGTTTTCCACTTTAAAACTCAGTGTATCCTTAAGCTTTTTTGACTGGCCCTGAATTTTAGATTTGTTAGGTTTTGTCTTTTTTTTAGAACATTTTTACTAGCTATATCATTTCAGTTTAAATAACAATACTTAGGTTGCTAGCTCAAAGTTATTATTTGATTCTTTGGGGACTAGTGAGAAAAAAATCTGAATTTCAAAATTGGTATTATTTCTTTTTTGTTTTTTTTTTTATCCATAGATTAGAGAGTCCTGTGAAAAGAAGTTGCACACTTTTACTTTCTCTCAGGCTCCTTATTTACACTGTGTAGTATTCACCACGTTCACTCATGTAATAGTAATTTGCATGCAACAAATACTATGCTCTTTAATAATTTCCTTTCTTGAAGACATCTTAATAAGGCATTCGGTGTATGACGAAATATTTCAGGAGCTGATTGGCTTATATTCCAAAAGGCAGAGGTAAAAAGGTAGCATTAGTTTTTCCTGTGTCTGTGGAAAACTGCAAAATCCTACTAGCATGTCTAATTTCCCAAGGAACATAAAACTTAACAACTCAGTCAATATTCCTTCTGTACAAGGAAGCGGAAATATTCCTACTTCACACTTTCCATCAGGGATATACTGTGGGTAAAAAAGAGCAAGAAGTTGTTAAAGAAATAATTCAATCCCTTGGCTTTTCAGGTGACTGGAAGAGACCTTCAAATGCCATGCTTCAGTTCTTTCAGCTTCCTTTGTTAGCCTTGGTTATATTCAGAACATTAAAAAAAAAAAAAAAAAAAAAAAAAAAAAGAAATAAAACACCACCAACAAAAAAAAGGCAAAACAAAAACATAAATGTAGATACCTCTCTGAAACACCTGTGTTGGGACAGCTGATATTCGGGGTGCTCCATGTAGTCATTATGTATACAATTTACACAACCTGTTTAACTAATCCACTTTTTCTGTTCAGCTTTGTAAGACATTATTTGTTCTTGGTTCCTCCTAGGCCATATCCATTCTCTGTGACAGACTTCCATCATCTCAAACTTAGCCTTTATTCTGCAGGATGAGGTACAATAGCGGAAACACAGCCATACATTACCACCTTGCTTCTTTTCTGAGTAACAGGGAGAATATGAACCTTTTGAAACAGAAATAGAAACTTGAATTAAATAGATATTTACCAGTTTAGCATTTTACATGCTCCCTATGATATTTACGTAACTGATATTCAACTTTTTACTAATTTTATAACTGTTATTTTGCATACTTTCTTTTATCTCCCTGGCATCTCTTACACCTAGATAAATTTTCGTTTTCCTCTGATTTTACTCCCTTTTCATGTTTGCTTTATATTTTGACACCCTTGCTCTGATTTTCTTTCTGCAAAACCTTTCCTCTTTTACTCTGTGTCATTAGAAAAATACAAAAAGCTGTAAGTGTATTTAGTTTTATTCTGATTTATATGTAGAATGAGTGTGAGATTTGTGTCATGAAAGACATAAACTACGTTTTTGTATATCTATCAAGGAACACATTAAAAAAGAATAAAAACAATCCAGTGCTGTTTGCCATCTACTTCATAGCCATATATTTAATCATGTTATGCTGCTCCTAAAATTCAAAAAGCTTAATTTTTTCTGTCCTTAAATTAAACTCCCTGTGCTCTACAGTGACCAAAACAAATAATCTATGACCTACAAACAAGACACTTGTGTTCCCTGAAGATTTACTCCATCTTCCCCTCTAGGTTATACATCTTTGAACCTCTCTTTTCTGTAACGACCTTCTGGTGCTCATTAGCATGCTGATTACCATTAACACAGCTATAATGCAGCAATTTTCTTGGTGTATGTCGAGAAGAAATGCTCATCTGAATGCACTCAAGGGACAAAATTAACTGCATAAATCTACAGCACAAACTGGATCTCATCCAACTTTACATGAGTCTTCCTCCCTCTGCTAGGTGTGACATCGTCCTCTTGCTCCCTGCTGACGGCTTAATAAGTATCCCCAGGTTCCACACTATTTGATTTACCCTTTCTCTAAATTTTACAGTTTCAGCGACAGCTGACCACCTTGCTGTGTTTTTTCTTGATATCTGTTTACATATATTTTTTCTTCTGTCTCTCTGAATTAGTCCTCAATTTATATATACATATATTAAAGAAAGGTTATACATATGTATGTGCATGTATGTGTACACCAGTGTGTCACTATTTTCATATTTTGTGAAATACCGTACAGTGCTACAGAGTAGGATATTTTCTATCCAAAAATATATTTAGAGAACTAAGACTTTGGCTGAAACATGCATGATTCTGATGTTCTGATTATATCCATATAAGAGGTGGTAAATACTGGCCTAAGTATGTTACTTACTTTAAGTATGAGAGAAAAACTTTTCGTAGGAAAAAACTAGAACAGCTTTACAACTTGTTTCAAAATGACACAAACAAACACAGAATCTGTTAAGTTTTGTCACAGGGTGGTGTGGTGGACTGCAGAGGGAAGAGGATTCAGGCAGTGCCTAATTCCATCAAAGACACCTTTTTTTCTAATTACTATAATAAATAACAGTAAACTTCCACAGTTCTCTATATTTACACAGATCTTACTTTAATTCAATTATCTTGAACTACTTTAATTTGGAATGAGAGCATTTAGTTCCGAAAGAGGAAACATATAATCAAGAAACAAATTGGTCTTGGATTTAAGATGGAGATATTCAAAGAGAGTGAAAATGGGGCAAGAAAAAATGATAACTTGCAAATGAGCAGGTAACTAAGGAGGAGAGGAAGAAGAAGTGAATCAGGCTAAAGACCTTAAGGAACGCAAATCAGATGGGAAGGAAGAGAGAACAAGAAGAAAGAATCCTACTGAAGGGTACCGTAGTCCTGTCACCATAGGTGTTCAGAGAGAGGAACTTATTGGAAGACTCGGTCTTTCTTGTTGACCTTAGGCTCAGATTTCCTGGTACAGAGAAGGAAAAGGCTCTCATCCTGGCACCAAGTAAAGAACTTGGGTGGAGTATGCATCCAGATCTGGGAAATGGGCAGTTTCCCAAGCCTCAGGATTAAGATGTGGTTAGAGTGAATAGTAGGTGTCACAGTTTAACCCCAACTGGCAACCATGGTAACCACCCACTCACCCTTCCCTGTCAGTTCATCACAGTGTTGGAGGAATCACCCTTATATTCAGTGCCCCTGAGATAAAAACTCCTCAAGGTTAATTTTGCTGCTTTTTGAGACATATTCATGTAGGAAAAGTATCAATGCAATGACAATCATATATTTGGAAATGAAGTAAATGGCTAAGTCCTTATTTAAGGTTTAGATAATGTTAATCTTGTGCTTATTAGCAACTTATTAAATCTATCCAATTTTTACTTTCAATATATGAAGAAAATCTCTTTATTGAGCTCTCTGCAATTATGTCTAGAGGAATCTCCAATTGTTCTTTCCTTAGTACTTATAAAAAAGTATGTTTTTGAACAGCTAATAAAATTATCTGTTTACCTCTTCCTGTTTTGCATAGTGAATTGTTGATTTCAGCACTTCACTAGAATAGGAATTTCATATCAATTTCTCTTTCGATTTGTTTAAAATTCATTATTATAAAGAATACATCTGCCGTAACAGAAGTCACAAGGAAGATGCAGTAATAAAAGGAGTGAGGTTTTCTGGTAAGTACAGACAGAAAGAAAAGCGGAAATAAATAGAATATTTTGCCAAATATTGTTAATGTGTCATGCTTAACAAGAAGCATGAATAGCTTATTTTCTCTGCCTGATCACTGGCAGTAGCCAGCAGGTAACAAATTCCCTCATCATTGTTAATAACGCTGACAAAGAAAAACAACAACCAGTTTAGTGACTTTTATGAAAATTCAGAGATCAATATCATATTAAGTCATGTAGAAATGAAAGTCCTTTAAGCATTTCCCAAATGCAGAATGTGGCAACAGGAGGATGCTGCTGTGGTGATGAATTGTACACCATGCTGTCAGTTAGATGAGAAGATAACAGAGTCATCTTTTATTCTAGTTCCTATGTGATTTGAGTATAAATGAAGATCTCATGAAAGTATAGGGTATCTAAAACTCAGGTTAGGTTACATTCAGGGTTGTAAGTCTTGGTTCCCAAGGATCCTTGATGCATACCTGGCTGTGTGGCTCTGCTTTATATCAAGGCAGAGCTGAAGGATATACAGCAGCCCCATTTGCACCTTCACTTCCAATGGGTGGAAATTCAACACAAGGCTGGACCAGAGCACACATCACAGAAAAGGACCATGCTCACGGAAACTTGGAAACTATAGCTTGAGTCACGTCCTTCACTGTAAATTCACTTGTCTTTCTGCTAAAGTGATAAAACTGAGGGAAGGAGGAAGTCTACTCTCCAAACTAATTTCTTAACACAGAACTCTGCATGGTATGAACCTATATGTTCCCTGATTTTAGATAGCTAGATCAAATACTATGAAACAGAGGAGGATACCAGAAGTTCAGGGGCAAGCTGAGCATTAGGATAAAAAGAAGAGGCAGAAAATCCAATAATATTTTACTTTTACAATAATAAAAACAAACACTAGTGCACATGTGGTAACAGGGAGAAAAAGGCACTGCTAATGGCAGTCAACGTGTCCTGCTGGTCTACAGAATCCTAATTATTACGTCTGGAAAAAGCTGCACAATACTCTGGAGGACCCAATTACAGCAAGCTCAGCAAAAGTGTCTGCTAAGCAAATGCTGGCAGCTTTTCTGTCAGAGCCAGCACTGAGTGTAGCTGGCTATTATTGACAACAAAAGACAAATTCAGCAAAAGACTTTGGTACCTTGTCCCAGAAGTGGAAGGTGATCCAGAAAAGTCTGCAGAAACCACAAAAGTGTCTGAGACATGAAGCATGCTTGTGGTTTGGCCATAAAATATATTCGGAGGACTAAAGCCACCAAGTGCTTGGGCATGGCTGAGCATCCAAGCATCATAAAGCCACTGAGTTTTTACCAGGTGAGTTTCCTCTCCTTCAGCCCTTTGCTAGGCTTGACATGTTAGATGCTGGATCACATCAGATACACAGTAGCAACCCTGAAATCTGCAGTTACAACCAGTGTTTCATTAAATATTTATTTATCCCTTTTATAAAACAATTCTTACAGTGCTAGTTCAGAAACTGGGAGATCTTGATTTACAGAATCACAGAATGTTAAGGATTGGAAGGGACCTCGAAAGATCATCTAGTCCAATCCCCCTGACGGAGCAGGAACACCTAGATGAGGCTGCACAGGAATGTGCCCAGGTGGGTTTTGAATGTCTCCAGAGTAGGAGACTCCACAACCCCCCTGGGCAGCCTGTTCCAGTGTTCTGTTACCCTCACCGAGAAGAAGTTTCTTCTCAAATTTAAATGGAACCTCTTGTGTTCCAATTTGAACCCATTACCCCTTGTCCTATCATGGGTTGTCACTGAGAAGAGCCTGGCTCCATCCTTGTGACAGTCACCCTTTACATATTTGTAAACATTGATAAGGTCACCCCTCAGTCTCCTCCAAGCTAAAGAGACCCAGCTCCCTCAGCCTTTCCTCATATGGGAGATGCTCCACTCCCTTAATCATCTTTGTTGCCCTGCGCTGGACTCTCTCCAGCAGCTCCCTGTCCTTCTTGAACTGAGAGGCCCAGAATTGGACACAGCATTCCAGATGTGGTCTCACCAGGGCAGAGTAGAGGGGAAGGAGAACCTCTCTCGACCTACTAACCACCCCTTCCTAATACATGCCAGGATGCCATTGGCCTTCCTGGCCACAAGGGCACAGTGCTGGCTCATGGTCATCCTGCTGTCCACCAGGACCCCCAGGTCCCTTTACCCTGTGCTGCTCTCTAATAGGTCATTCCCCAACTGGAACCTGGGGTTTAACCTGACTTTGTCTTTCTGGTGCATGGCCTCACTTCCTGTATGGGTGGGAAATATGGGGAAAGAACAGCACAGTTATTCTTCAGTCATCCTGTTGAAACTGTCCTGCTCTGCAGAAAAGCTTTCAGTGTTTTGTAGGAAATATATAAAGTGGAAGGAGGAAGAAAGCAGTAGCGAGAACATGATGCCATTGCCTAAGCACTTTGCCTGGAAGTACAGTGAGAAGGTAGATAGATAAAGTGCATCTAAGTATCCTTGCTTTTGTCTGCCCCCTCATTGTTATCTGGAATATGTTATGCACCCTCATGTAATGTGAATGAAAGCAGCTGTCCTGGCCAGTACTGGGGTACAACTATATTTGGTACAGAATAAAAATGTTCTTCAGTCTCTAGGACTGAGCTCCTTCACCCCTGTTAGTCCTCCTTAAGTTGCATCTCAGCCTGTCCACTCCCATCTCCAGAGCGTCATTCCAGATACTCCTTAATTCTAAAATAAACAGATCCCTGAAGTGCTGCCTGTAGTGGGTTTGTTTCCTTCACCTCAAGCAGACCTCACCAAGAGAGGATTAATGTTTCCAGGAGAACTGTCAATGTATTGCAGGGCAAATCAGCATTTCCTCAGAGGAACATGAGTGTTGTTCACTTATTTCATACATCCTACAAAATATGCTGTCTCTCTTTCTTTTCTCCTTTTTTTCTGCTCAGTACAACCAAATCTTAGCCTTTTTTATTATCATCCTGATGAAGACATACACATTTAAGACCTCATAATTTATTAACCATTTGTTTAATTTCCTTCAAATCTGGTGGGAAATTCTACCTCAGATGCAGACCTCGTATGACACTATGAAGCAGATATATATATATTTAACTTACATGTGAAGATGAGGACCAAAATCAGACATGCAGGCTGGAAATGAATTGAAATCTTAAATATGAATAAGCTACTGTTTCTCCATGATCTTATGTTTGTTTACTGGTATCAAATGATTTGGTGCTTGCAAGATAGATGAGCTTCAAAGTACAGATTACATTTAAAGAACTCAGGTAAAAAGATGTTGATATGAACTCAATAGCCATAAAAATCTAGGAACTGAACTGAACATATTGATAAGCGAAGCAAAAGGACCCAATTGAAATCCATGATGAGTAGAATGAAGGACAATACAGAGGAATTTTTGAAGTAAACAAACAAAAGAAATCATAACAAAAGTCGTTGCATGGTACTGTACAATGTGAGTAGTAATACAGAAGTCAGAAACATTCATTAAGCAAGCCATTTTATAGATAAGAAAAATACACAATATAGTGTCTTTATAGGATGATGAAACACTTACTAGCTGAAAAAAAATTTGGTTAAAAAAAAGATACCAGAATTAATCAATAATAAATCAACAGGTGACTTGCATTCAAGAAATGTAGTAGGTTGTTAAAAGAGGAACTTCCTGGGCCATAAATGTTGCTGTCTTTTCAATAGCTCTTAAAGTACTTTGAAGCTCAAAATTCATAGAGAAAAATCTAAAGTAAATGGCTGAAATACTAATAGACTTATTGTCCTGTGCAAAACAATAGATTATATGGAACTTTATTAACAAAGAATTAAAGCACAATAACATAATTAATGCAAACCAATATGGGCTCTTGGAAATTTGGTCTTGATATTGTAATATGATTTGACTTGGTGACTCATAACATTTTGATTATGAAATTAGAACAATACATTATATAGCACCAATTAAATAGATTTAAAAGGCTAATTGATAACTCTCTAAATGTAATTGCAAATGACTAATTATTGTTGACTGGGAACATTTCTATCTGATTTCCAGTGGGTTTAGTTCTATTTAACATTTTTATCACTGATCTGGAATAAAATATAAAATCATCACTAATAAAGTTTTCAGATGACATAAGGATGGAGGGAGTAGTCAGTAATGAAGAGGAAAGATCACTGATACAGAATGATATGAATCCCTCCTGATCTCAGCCTTAATGCCAGAAAACGGTATGTGTTTTGAGCACAAGCATGCAGAAAAAGCAGCCAAATTCAGATTATCACAACGGGGTTAATTAGAGACTGGAGCATGGTTTGTGGCTCATGTTATATGGAAGGAAAACAGTTCATATGACCCTGTTATAGAAGAGTAGGTACAACTAGGCATCTTGTAAAGCAGCAGACAAGCTGAACATGCAACATGCAGTCTTAATCATCTTCGATAAGTCATCAGGAACCCTTGTTTGGACTGTGACAAACATGCATAACCATCAATAGTGGAACTCAGTTCTGTCTTCTCATGGTCAAGAAACAACATTTATTCACCTCTGTGGTTACACATGTGACACTGAAATGAACACCCTCCTAAAACACATCACGTGTGTGATTTATCTGAGGTTAAAAAGGACAGACAAGTATCCAGAGAAGCTGATCTTCTCAGTTAACATGCTTACTAGGTCAACATATGGGAGTTACTTTGATCTTGGCTCATGCAAGATATCAGGAAAAAGAAGCCTCCTATTAAAATTTAATGTCTTATAATTAATGATCCCTTTCATAAAATTGCCTCTAATATCTTTGAATCTTAGACAGGCTGAGTCTACCTGGAGGGAGAATTTTCTTTGCAGAGATGCATGGAAGATCATAAATTGCCCTGTTTTAGTAATTTATTGGGTCTTTGAGGGGCTAAAACTTCCTTTTTCTAAAGAGCAGAATTCAAAAGAAATTTCCTGCTGTAATGAAGTTAAATATGGAAACGTTAAAGATCTGCAACAGAGACAAGTATTTTTTATACAATGCCTCCCAATGAAACTTTGGATCTCAGGAAATTTGTTGTAAGATTTATCATTTAGGATGCTAAAAAGAAAAACAAACAGACAAAAAGTATACAGCTTTCAGTCTAGCACAATGTTCTGATTAAGTTCTAACTTGCAATATCAGATGACTGTCCAAAACTTATCCAGACAGTGGCCATGTGAAGAAATTAAATTAATTAACACTTGCAGTATATAAACGCACCAAAACCGATGGGACTGCCCTTACCAACAGAAACCTGAGCTGCAAAGCAGCTGACAACAAGCAGCGTGGAAACCCCATCACTGAAACTGTATCTGTAGGAAAGGTGCTGTGAAACTCAAAGCACCCAGTGATGAACAGCTAGGAAGCTGGTACAGGATGCGGCCACCGCAAATGAGTACCTGAGTAGAGCCAAGACCTCAGAAGCCCAGTAGAACCATTTGAAGGTCTGTGCCCAAATTCCCTAAGCGGCCAGTGAAGCAGGGGCTTAGATACAGTGCACCAGATCAGCACTCAGGATCTTTCAGCATAGGTTTCCCGAGACAACCGCCTTTCTCCCTTTAGCCGTAGAATATATAATAATTGCTGAATGCCCCTGTAAAATCAAGGAGCAGCCTCTAGAGAAATATCTGCTTTACATATATTAGGTACCTAGGTTTCTCAACCAGTTATAATGTGGCTTAAGCAATTGTGCTAATGACTTTGATTTGCTAAACATAAAATTCAGATGGAATTCAGATCTCAGTCCCAGGCTGCCTGGATCCCCCACGCATTCACAAATCTGAAATTATGTTCTGCTAATACACTCTGCTATTGACTCTTGTATTTATAAAAGCTCTCCAGAAATCTCAGAAATCTCTAGTTTGGGGCAGATCTAGAGTAAAGTATTTATGACAAGTTACAGCATAAAATGTTTCACTGTGCTTTTTTGTGTGTTTGTTTTCTTTTTAATAAGATTAAGTGATTATTAGCCCTAAGCCTATTGCAGCTTCAGAAAAAAGAAAGTTCCCCTTTTCTGCTATTGACTCGCTAGCCAAATTACACTAGCACTGGTTTTCATTTCCAGTTATTTAGAAGCTAGAGATCTTCTTTGTTTTGTTTTGCTTTTTTCTTTCCAGTTCTGTGCAGTCTAACTACTGGTGTTATTGGATTCAAGTAGACCTTCCACTGTTACCTTTCAAAGGCAGCCAGAGTTATTATTCCAGTTATTTTTTCATATTCTTGCTGAGCAAAGTCTTTTTAGAACTTTTTGTTGTGCTTCTAAACATACAAGGACTTGTGAAGAATTTATTCAGCTGAGATAAAGCCGGGTGCATCCTAAAAATTACTGTTGTTATTTATACACTGTTTTGCATTGTGTAATTGAATTCGGTGTTTGCAAAAGCCTCAGAGATTGAGATCATTCGCTTATGTATTCATGAAACGAGTGTTGGAAGTGCAAGTTTGCCCAGCTAGCCCGAGTGGTGGGTCTCAGGAGGGGTCTGCTGCAGGTTTCAGAAGTCTTCAGATCCAGAAAATTCCTGAGATTAAGTGCAGAAATCACAACCAGAAGCTCATATTAATTCTTTCCAGGGTTAAGTGTCTAACTTAGACACATAGCTCCTCTTGTTAGTCCACAGTTGCAGGAGGGTAAAATAGGCAACCACAGGTGGTCATGGGCAGAATCACTCTGTGTGTCTGTATTGACCATGTGGGACATCTGAACATCTCATAAGCCTAACACCTAACACTATATCTTCTACCTTCTGTGTTAAAGTGCAACAGAATACCCTCCTGGGTATTTGTGAGGAACAACCTTCAGGTACTAACCAGATCTCAGGTAGTGCTGAGAAGGGCAGAAGACACTGAAACCCACTATTAGTCCCCTGGGCTGCCTGGTCCCCAAGAGTTAGTTTAAGGTCCACACTGACCTTTTTATTCCAACTACAAGTTTCTTAGAGGTGCATCAAAGCTGGTAGCTAAAGTGGCAAACTAATCACTTGCATGTAGCACGTACTGCTGCAGGCACTGGGGTGATAAATTGTCCAATTTTACCAAGCAAGGTTGCTCGGATAAAAGAGACTCACAATAAGGGTATATACAGCGGTCTTTGTTACGGACTAAACAATAACAAGCATGGTTCTGATGCTTTTTTTTGGTTTTATTTTTAATTGTCAGTGTCTCTCAAAAAAGGAAAACACCTTCCATGAAATTATTTTAAAAACTGTGTTTTACATAAATATTTTAGATCAATTTTGAAGTAACAGCTGTCATGAAAGTCTGTATTTCCATTTATTTACAAAAATAGGAAATCATTACCATTTTCATGTCCCCTGAGAACTGAAAAATACATATATAAACACAGAGCAGATTAGCACGTAGAACGAGTGTGTGTCCTTGTACTCACAACATCTGAGCTGCCCCCACTGCAGCTGGGAACCATAAGCTTATACTTTTACATTCCCCCCATGATAATCTCACTTTCATATTCAAATTATTTAATATGTTAATTTTCTCTCAAAGCAAGAGTTGGAGCTGAATATTCTTTTCTAACCTATGACTATGTTTCCACATTTAGGTATTCAGAATATTTGCAGATAGTCTAATCTTCTCATTTTGTAAATTTATTCTGCATGTCAAAATGGTTTTCACACATGCAAACATACATAATGTATAGTTTAGCTTAGTTTTAATAAGACAGGAAAATTATTTGTGCTGAAGACTCAGATATGTATTACTGAGTGTTACAAGATATGCTGGCATATGCAGTATCAAATTTACGTGAGCATCCTTTCATAAAAGTTGCAGACAAAGTAGACAGGCTTCATTTCAGGTTTATCTGCAATCCAGCTTTTTATTCAAAATGGTATGTGACAGTGAGTAAAATTTCTTTTACCTCTTTTAGGGCCACATAAAAATTAGATATGTAGTCTAACTAGACTTTTTGTCTGCTTTTAAATTCATTGTGGTTAAAGAGTTACCCACTGAAGACTATTTCTACCCTCATTCTCCACTTACCATCAAACTAATTGACTTCCAGAGAACATGGTATCAGGCCAATACAATCTTTTGTATGTTTTGGTTTCACAAAAATCAAACAAAACATTATGCAGATAGAATCTTAGCTCCACATTCATTCTGTTTCATCTCAATGAAAAGTTTGCATCATGAGTAAAGTTTTTCGGTATGTCTTAGCTGCTGGTTCTATTGCCACATTGGCGGGACCCTGGCAGCTAGCTTGGTTATGATGGCACTGCAACCAAATATATACCTGCCAGCCTTGGGCCTTTACTCCTATCGATACCTGAGCTGGTGTGGTTACAGTAGTGACTACAGCAGCATAGAGCTCAGGATAACCTAAATGCTAGAAATTTGCCCAAGGCTGATTTGGACTTCACTCCCTTCTGCTATAACTACATGACTCTCGGCACAAGACCCAGCTCTCCCAAAGCCAGCACAGGGAGCTCCTGCAGTAACTTCAGTCATAATTTTTTGTTGTGGTGTAGACATGCCTTTGGTATCATATAAAGGGTCATAAATGACAAATATCCCTTGTGATAACAAGGATTTGGCTCAGTTTCTGAATCCGTAGGAGTCACTGCCATGTCATGTGTTCAGTGGTGATCAGATTTGGAAAAGCTTTGCAATGTCACGATGTTCAGTGACACCATGCTTATTTTTCATATTCCAGCTCCCTGCATAATACTCACAAAATCAAGTTATACTCGAGTTTTTTTTTCCACAATGGGGTGGGAAATGCTCAGTCTTTAAGATTAGGTCTCACAAAAGCAGCATATTGGTAAGTTAAAAGGAGAAAGGGAAGCAGAGTTCAATGTATAAAATAGCCAAGGAGAAATACAAAATGGAAAAAAAAATATTTGACATCCTGTTCTTCCCTGGAGTTAGGCACCTATACAAAGAAGTGATTGAGGGCACCTGAGACCACTGCCTCACTTTTTACCCTGCATTGCCTAAGTCCCTTAGGGCAAGAAGAGCTGGCTGGCTTTTTTCTCCTAAGAGCTACATGGAAGAAGCTTCGACCTATGATGGTTGGGGCACTCACCCCAGAAAAGTTATATGATCTCTTCAACTCCTGACCCACTCAGCTCCTACAGAAGTTGTTATTCAGTGTAGCAAAGTGTGTAAGATTCAGAAACACTTAAAATGGATGTCAGTCCACAGCGGCGTAAGTCTGTTATCAGTAATAACATCAAAGTAAAATCATCATCATCATAGAATATTTTGGGTTGGAAAGGACCTTCAAAGGTCATCTAGTCCAATGCCTCTGCAATGAGCAGGGACATCTTCAACTAGATCGGGTTGCTCAGAACCCCATCCAGCCTGGCCTTGATTGTCTCCAGGGATGGGGCATCTACAGGGGAAAGGATTTGGTATCTTTAGGCTACCATGCTTGCAGCTCTTTGTATAATGAATCTGGACGCATAACACATAAGCAGTCACTGAGATACAGAGGTCCATCTTGTTTGCTCTCTTTCTAAAGCTGATACCTCACCAAGAGAAAAAAAATATAGAGAAGAGGCTCTCTTGCTCTCAGAGGAAAGGTAAAGCTGCAGAAAAAATGGACTGGATCTGAACCAGCTAACTTCTTCTTAAATGTTTTATATCTACAAGTTAGTGAGGTGCAAGTGTTACAGTTCCTCATACACTCACTGTAGAGAGAAAGATCTCTCTGTAAATACTCAAGAGTGTGAACCACCTGGACTGGTTTTACTCTGCTCCAAATAAAGGTATAATGAAACAATTGCATTTTCCCATAAGTTTTATTGTGGTATCTGTTCCAAATTACATACCTAGGGTCCCACATATACAGTGTTCTGGCTATTTACATATCCCAAGCTCTTAATAACAAGTGGTTTCCCACTCAAAATAAGTAATATACAACTTTCTACTGAGACATACAACTTAAGTTTAAATAGCTCCTTCTCTTACTTAAACTGGGCCTGCAGCAACATGAGAACATAACATGGAAACATCAAGGAAGAAGTTCAGCAAATTTTTAAGACAAAGTTGTGCACAGGAGCATATAGAACAACTAAAAATATTCATTGAACTACTGACGTAGTCCAGACACAAGGCTCTTAGGTACAATCTTCACCTTTATGGCTCTATTAAAAGTTGCATATTGACTCCACTGAAATTGTTGGGGTTTTGGGCAATGTCCACAATAGCTAGGAAGAGAGGACTGTTATGGCAAAAATAACAGAGAGAGGTAAAATAAATTAAGTTGGTGAAACTCATTGTGGTAATTTGAGATGGCAAATGGGGATATAAAAATATTAGTGTGTCAAAAGCACAGCTATCCTGCAGGGAAGGAGAACAGTGCATGCAGAAAGGAGAGGGAAAGCGGAAGGGTAGAAGAGTGAGCTGAAAGCCTGTGGTCAAGATGAACAAGATATTTCTGTATGACAATAAAGTACGACCTACAGGCTGTAGTGGTAGTTTGATATTCTCTGTCTTTGAGATGATGGATCTACTTTGATTATGAGCAGAGACAGGGCTTTGACCCTGAGTTTATTTTGGCGCTTGAGTCCTCTTCACAACAACACAGAACTGAGGCTGAAGTCTCTTGCTTTGAACACTGAAATCTCATAAAACAATCCAACCTGTTCTGGTTGCACAGGCACAGCTCTCTGTGAAGGAAAAATTTTCTGTGAGGAGGGTTCCAGACCACATAGTGGTCATCAACAGATGCTGATGATTAGTGCTTGTCCAGAAAGTAAAAAAAAAAAAAAAAAAAAAAGGTAAAAAAAGAAAAAAGGAGGTTTATTTGTTTCAAACCTGTGTAGTTTTCAGTTCTGAATGCTAAGGGTTTTTGTTTTTTTTAGGAAACTGGTATAAAATATAACAAGAATGTTCTTTCACTCCTATGTTAGTCTGCAGGATTATTTAAGCATAAAAAAATGTCAAGTCTTTTCAAGTGGTTTAAATAAGCCTAATTCATATGTGTTATAAAAAGTATATGATCTCTAGATATAAATAAAGTTTGAAAAGTTACGTAACTCACAGACAGGAGGCCTGAAGAAAACATGTCTAAAGTTGGTCATGTCAATAGTCTCTCAATCTGTACAGACTTCACAGAATTGCTGTGTCTCACCTATAGTTTCTATTAGATTAAAAAATATTTATACAGTGCTGATAACATGAAAGGAAACAAATAATTGGATGATACAGCCTATGTCTACAACTAACTTTCCTGTAAATACAAGCATTAAAATCTCATTTCACTGAAATTCTTTGCTGTAAAAAAAGAATGTAGATGTGGACTTCATGCATTAAAATCTAGACTGAATCTGCTATATGCACTATTTTATGGAAAATTTCTTTCAATAGCTTGGGGTAAACTTTGGTCATGTTTACACAGACTATATTTGGAAAGGGGCACATAAACAGAACACAAAATTTTACTTCATTGTTAAAAATAAAACTTTCAGACTAGCAGTTGAAAATGACAGAAAGCAAACACACTTTGATGTAACCTGGAGTATAAAACATTACATTAAATTAGGAAATTAACATGCTGATTTAATATATATTAGAATACTGGGCAAGTTACAATTTCTTGTCCTGACATGTTTTGTTATGATAAAGGATTGGCAGGGTTGGTAGGAAAAACTTCGTTGCACGTTGTATATAAACTGCACAACCTTTGCTGTTATCAACTTTATGCTCCAATAAACAAGACAATAATGACAAATTATCAAAGCAGTCCTCAGATGTGACCCTCAATTGGAAGAGCAGCAATTTAATGAAGACAAAAGCTAGGTGAAAGCTGCTAATATCATTTACTGATAAACAGATTTTCTCAAGAGGCTCCTAGCTCAATCCCCTGAGGCCCCATAAACCTGCATAATTCCATTTAAAATATTGTGCAATTCACTAAATTAGTCTTTGAACATCCTTACTATCCAATTACGAAGCCCCAGCATGGACAGAATAATGAAATTTTTCAAACTGTGGAATGCATGTGGTCTTAACAAACTTATGACAAACACTGAAATTAGCTTTCGGTTTTGAAGCCAATGTAGACTATTGCTAGTGCTTCAAGTCACAGATAAAACAATAAAACACTATTGCAGTGGTTAAGCAGGATGTAAAAAAATCTTTGACTTATACAGAATTCTCAACACAGCCTACCTTCAGGAAAAAAAAAATCGTAAGAATTTGAATGATGTTTTTGCATTTGCAAGCTATTTGGCCTGCTTAAGTTCTAGTAAAAGCTTTACTGAATAAAGGGTACAAAATACCTCCTGGACAGTTTTATCTTCCAGGCAGGCAGAGAAAAAGGAGAGAGTTTCAGAAGTGAAATTTATTTCTGTTCAAGCATTGCAAGCTGTATTATTAAAGTCATTTGTCATGGTTTGAATATTTCTGCCTGATTCACCATTAAATTGGCCTTCTAATTACCAATTTTGTCATGAAAAGCAGTTGGGTTGCTTCATTCAGTAGAAAACTTCAGTCCCTTAATAACAGCCTGATTCAAATAGAGGGGGAAAGATTGTTATGCTTAAAATTTAAAATGGATAGGATAGACATTACACACATGTAAAAAAAAATAAAGAATCAAAACTGAGACAAAATCCATTACTGATGGTAATGGAAATGCTACCTGGAGAAAATTTAAAATTTATTTTTAATGAAAGATTTATTAATTTGGATGATAAATATTTTACCCTTTAGAAATGCAAACTCATTTATTTTGAATATATATACAAAAACTGGCATGAATCCATGTAACTTAGGGCAGTGAACATTCAATTTTACAAAAAACTCTTGGTTTCAATTCCTAATTTTATAGAGGTTCAGGACAATGTACAGAAGTGTTTGTGCAATTATTTGTCAAATCTGTGTATTCATTTAGAAGAATCACGCATGTTGATGTTGTAACTGCACTTATAAAGGGTTAGGCAGACATCAAACTGCCTTCACATATAGGATATTCTCACAAAATAGTGACAGTGACATTGTACCTGCAGTTGTGAATGATCTCTATTTTATTTTGCAAAATAAGTTTGGAAATCTTGTTTATGTAGACTTTTAATCAAAACTTGGTATCATTCTATTCCTCTTAGGAGGAATAAAAAACCAACCAACCAACCAACCAACCAAACCACCGCACTAGGTTATAGCAGTAATTTCGTTAGTTCCAATGGTTCCCTTTCATTATTTGACAAAAGATCGGGTGAAAAACTTCCCAATGTAACCAAACAAACGATGTAAAACTTGGTAGCTATGTCTAAAGCCACACTGGGATATCATGCTGACCCTGTCTTCTAAGGGAAAGATGATCTTCACTTAAGACAAATATGCTTTAACAGGAGTTAAGATGACTTGAGTCTTTAAACATCAAATGTACCTGTTAGGTTGCTCAGATTTTTACCTCTGCATCTTTCCTTGACAAGTAAGGAAACATTGGTATGGCCACCAGAAAAGGTGATGGGATAAGGAACCAAAAGGCAAACTAAACTGTAAGGATTTTATATATTTATTACCCAAGACTTTTATTGACAACATAATGGTGTGTGACATAACGGTGTGACAACATAATGGACAACGGTGTGACAACATAACAGGAAACAGCAGAATAGGGTATTCAGATATAATACTGAATAGGAAAACATGAAGATGAAGGAAGTAATGCAATGAATGAACTTTTGTTATTTCTTTCTGTATTTTCTCTAACAAGTGTGCCTGGGGCCAATGTGCTTTTGAAGCATGATTCACTCTGTTTTCTGAAACAACAGTCATAAATGAAATTAATGCAGGAAGATAACACACCTAAAAGAGGTGTTCAGAATCTTAGTAAAAAAAAAAAATGTTGAAGTTCTTAATGTTTCAGAAATTATGAAGTGAGAAAGCCTGAGAATACAGCTCCCAGATCAGGGATAATGCACTGGCTAGTGCCCTGGTGTGCCATGAGAAACTTTAGGTCTTGCTGCAGATGAAACATTTTGCTTTGACTACAGCTGCACAGGGTCCTGAATCTGGGTATCTCCGCAGCTACAGACCGTGAATCCATACCTACTAATGACTAAAATGTCATGGATGCCAACATTTTCTATAAATTCCTTCTGTTTAAATAAGAAAATGTGTTTAACTGCAGGGTACTTCCACAGAGGATGTTCGCACTGACTGTTGTACATGACCTGGGAGATTATGTGCAGAATATTGGTGTGGATTACAAAAAACTTGGAGTGCTAGCATGAGAAAGAATGGATATAAGGATGTGGTAGCAGCAAGACTTCAGAAGATGGCAGTGAGATACACACAGAGAAGGAAAGATAAACAGGCAAGGACCCTACATATCTGAGAATAAAGGATTCAATCTCTGATTTCTGTCTGTCCTTGCCTGATATAATCCTCCTTCTCAGCTCTTTTTCCCTGTCCCAGTGCACGTCTCCATGAAATGCAACAAGACTTGCAGTTTGGTAGCTCTACTAAACATGTTTTTCTCTCTTCAGAGTGAAGTAGCAGCTCTTGTTTCTGCATTGCTTGTGTGACTGTGTTCGAAGGTAAGTCATTTGCAAGCTTGTGTCTGAACATCCTTGCTATGGGGGGCAGCTGGTCTGCTCTGGACTAGGTCAGTGCAGGAATCAGCTTGGGGGGACAATTGGGTAGTTTTGGATACAGGTCACCTTTGAGACTTCAGCTGATAATACAGCATAGGCGGAGACAGGGAATCCCAGTATATGTGCCAGTAAAGCATAAATGGCAAATATAACTACAAAACATAACTTCCTGTAGGCAGGTTGTTAGCATATCTGACCAGGTGGTCAGAGAAAATCAGGGACTGCATCATCCTGGCTTTTTTTTTTTTTTTTTAATTTTGACAAAAGTATCGTATCAGCATCCTAGAGGAGATATGCTTGAGGTCTATATTATGGAGAGAAGGGTGGGATCGAGGGACGAAAGAAACTTGGAAGAAGAAAGAAAATAGACACAAAGATGTTTCTGGTAGGGATGCTGTCTTTGTACTATGTAAGCACAACGGTGTCCTGACTATTATCTGGATATCAGCCTAAATGATAAATTAAAATTATAGCTAATAAGAAGACAATGGTTGAAGACATTTTCAGAAATAAAATATATTGCCATGATTGTAAAAGATTAACATTTTTCTTATTAAATGATGAGCTTTCTTTTTAGTATCGGCATTATAATAGACTATGCTATGAATCTCTTCATCAGACCTAAAGCACTGTTAATTCATCTTTCATGAATACTTTAGAAGAGCCGGTTTTCCCATAGGCAAACACATCATACATATTTGCAAATGTCTTACATAATGATGCAAACACTATGCATAGAGAGTAGCTGTATAATGGTGAAAGGGAGAAACAGCACATGCACAAAAAAGACTTTCATTCAATTTCATTAAATACTTAAACCGACAAAATAAAGTAAGTCCAATTTGCTGTATATAAATCTTGCAGGCAAGGAAAAGGCTGCTGCTTAAATTTATTCTTTAGTTTAAATTCAGCTATTCATAATAAGGAGTTGACGACTGTAGATAGAACAAATGATTTGTTAACACATCGATTGAGTTTGTTCTTAAAATAAAACACTGCTCATTTTGCAGTTATATATACCCACAAATTCCTAAATATCTTCTTATTTGGGAAACAGTGCATACAGCATGCTCTGCTTTAAAAAAATCTTATTGATATACTACAGTATGGAAATGAAATTGGAAATCACAGCAAAGGACACAAAATAAATAGTAGTCATTTTATTTAGCTTGTTACCATCTAGTCTAGTCCAAGAATATTACCTTAATAGCAGACTCTGAATTCATGAAGAGTTACATAAGGGCCTTGTTGTCAAACATAAAAACAACCCATTTAGTACCTGTTTTGCATCTACACAGGAAGTTTTCTTTCATTATCCACCAGCCCCTAGATCTTATTATAGCCATTGTTTAATTTATGCTCTGTTTTACAAAAGACATTTGTACAGGCCTCATGGGGCTGCTGATGGAAGTGTGGCTGTCTCCTTCCCTTGTGTCAATTCTTTTCTGAACCTTTATAATTAGCCACTTAACAAATTGAGGAAAATGAATCCATGGTTGTGAAGTGCTCACTGGTGTTAAGTCAACCATGTGACAGTTCAAACTGATATCTAAAGAGTCATAACACCCAGCTGTCCAAAGGGTTAATAAAACCACATTATAGTAGGTTAATACCTAAAAATGAGGTATGTGATAACCAAGAGAACATAGAAAAGTTAGAACCATTTTCTTCACTTAAAATACAAATAAGTCTTTCAGAATGAAGGACTTCAACTCCAGTGTCTTTCCAAGAGGAAGTTATCAAATTATACAACAGAGCAAGTCACATATAATAACTTAAAGCCTATACTTACCAGCTCTCAGTGTTTTATCTATAGGACTTTATAGGCAGAATGTCAACTCAGCAGTTGCCTCTTGCAGAGAAAAATTTGTCTCAGCTTTTGTCATGTCACATGTCCCATGTTCTTGTAAAATAACAAATTTTCTGACATTAGCTTGAATAAGTAATGTTATTCTAACAAAAAGATAGCCTGCACTGGTATACACTTCTTCCCTACAAAATATTCACTTATTTACTTTTGTAAAATATTTCAGTCTTTTTCATCTTGTCAATTGAAAAACAATATCTTGTTTCATTTTTTACTAATCAAAACCTGACAGCTTATTTTCTGTGTCTGGCTATATTTTTTTTTCTCCTATGTAGACATGATATCTTTAAAAAACAGTGGATTTTTTTGTAAAAATAAAAAAAACTACTAGGATTTTAAAAATTGGATTATTGTCTACTGGTTTTATTGCCAAGGTAGTAAATGGATTTCAGGGTGTTAACTTCATGCGCAAATATATGAACACATGCACTTATATGTGTTAATACATATCTGTAGATGTCCACCCAAAGTTCACTATGCTTACAGCTATTAATGTACCTAAAGGTATGAAAACTTATTTACACAGAGTGCATTTTACTTACTGCCGAAGAAATCTTTGAACCAGGAGTAGGAATCAGAATTTCCCCCAATCTCAGGTGAGTGATTTAACTACTGAGCCCAATTAGTCATGACATCTTCCTCCTGTGTAGTGGGAGGACACCAGTAAGGGAAGTGGAGCAAGCCCTTACCCCGAACAGATGGTTGCTCATTGATTAAGGCATCCCTTGAGAGGTCAGAATGGTGGGTTTGAACCTCAGCCAATAGAAGGGGAATTAAATCCATGTCTTCTCTAAAGTGGGTCTCCTAGCCACTGAAAAGGGAAGAGGTGCTGTGAAGATACTTTTGCAAGAAAGACTGCTTTTTGAAAGCAATACAACGCACTTATCTGAATCTGGAAAGAAGATTTCAGGGTGTGAATTCAGGCTGATGTTGGTTCTTCATTGAGCAGGACATTAAGCTGCTGGGATATAAAACACATTCCTCTCCTAAGCATTTCAGATGAGGCAGCGGGGGCAATGTGACCCCCTCAGTAAACTGGCTCTGGTGATTGTTGTTCTGATCACACTGTCGATAACGAAGTATTTAACATTGTTCAGATATTCTGGGAGGGGTTTAAATCCAGAACACCACTCTGTGGATTTCAATTCAAGCTTTTATATTTCTGAATTTTGCTTTTCCAAAATGATTTCTTTACTACGGGAAAGCTCACCAGCAACGAATTCAGTTGTGGAAGCACTTATTTTTCTCTGCGTATATTGAGTTGATAAGGGCAGCTCCATACCAACACAATATATACAAGTTTTAAGAGCCAAGACCTATATGACCTATATTTGAGTAGACTAATGAAGAAAACATTTCTTTTCAGAGGTCCGTTTGGAGAAGAATTGCATATCTTAATAATAGGGCTGTGTTTATGTTAATTTAGTAGGTAGAAGGAAAAGAAGGGGTACTTTTCCCACACAGTGGTTAGTGATGCCAAGTAATTCTGCAAGAAGATGGAGCACATTTCCACTGTCCAGGCAAATTCTAACCCTTGTGACTGCACAGCTGAGTGGCTGCAGTACGCTGTTACAATAGACACTTGGTTTCTGAATAGATGCAGCAGCAAATGAGACCAGGGGCTGTGCATGTCATTAAAAAAGCTGGCACGTAACAAGATAATGCAGCATTTTAACAGTCTTCCAGCCTCTCAATGACTCACACTGCTGTAGCATCACCACTTGCCATGAGATTCTTCTTTGGTCAGTATCAGCCAGGCAACCCTTACAGGAAAAAGGCTGAAAAATGCTTAAAACAGATGCAGTGCAGTTTATACTTTTCCTAACATGAAGGAAAAGTGGTGGACAGAGGAAGCACATAGACGAAACTGTGGTCATATTGAGGTTGGTCATGGCAGAATAGATACCTAGATGGGCTTTGTGACTGATAATAATAGTGAATATGATGGGAACAGCTTCACATGTTGAAGGTGTGAAACCAAGGAGCCAAGGTGAGCAAAAGACTACTCATGACTGTAGAGAACAGCTTGGAGTGGACAGTTGAGGACAGGTGCAGGACTGCAGAATCTGACGTGAGAGTGACATGAAAAATAAGACCCACCTTGCACCATTTGTAGTGGTAAACATACCAGTGAGATATTTAAGGGACAGCAGGTTCCTGTCTTAACAAAAATCCTACCTTACAATCCCCTTTTGGAACACAGATTTTATTGTAAGTGCTTCCCACTTCCTTTATCTTCCGAGTTATAAACTCCTCTGAGGCCAATGAAGGAGATAGCAGTATTATTTTCTCTGACTGTAATATGTACCTACATTTTCTAGCTTGATATTATTCCACCTGACTACAGAGACCTAAATCAAAGAGGCTGCTAGGGAAAAACCAAGCTAGAAACAAAACAATGACAGAGATGAGCTATCTCCAGAGAAATACCGAGTGACAAGGAAGAAGGCAGGGAGCTATTAACTGCGAGACAGGCACCTGCTTGTCTCCAGTCAAGCTAACAGGTGTTATTTTCCCTGACCAAAGCCTCAGAGAAAAATAAAATTAAATTGTTTAGAAAAGAAATACATCCCTGGCTAAAGAAGGGTGGTATGGGGAGTATTTAGTCATAAGAAAGTGCTGCAGGGAGGTGGTGAAAGTAGGAGGAGAAGCAACTGACTGTATCTCCCAGGCTAGGAAAGGGGTGTCCACTCCAAAAAAAAAAAAAAAGAGAAGTTGACAAAACACACAGGAATAAGCAAGATTCAGAAATAGGTCTTCTGCTGTTTTATCTCCCTTCTCAGAATGCTGTGTACTCTGCAATGAATAAATAATGCTCTGTTTTGAAGAAGCGGCCTTGCAGGTGCCAAATACATCTGGATTTGCCGCTTTTTCACAGGTAAAAAACAGAAGGCTGTAGCCCAGTGATCTAGTCTAGGGCTTGTGCAAGTATATCTAAAGAGAGGCTGTGAAACTGTTCACTAGCAGGATGCATTTGGGAAGGATGAAAAGGGAATAAAATATAGCTCACTATAATAGTGACAGCCATAGTTTGGACTGCTGGAAGTTTTTTTTCTCTTTTGATTTTCTCAGATTCTGTTGTGGACCTGAGAAAAACAGATGCCATATATGCTGGGTGCAGTGGGGTCTTCTATGCTTTTGTAACTGTCCAAATTGCCAGGAGGCATGAGAGTATCACAAAAACAGAGAAGCAGCAAAAATAATGGCTTGGTATCCCACCTGCTTTGGAAATAACTGAAGAACTCATCCTGGAGGCTTGCAATTATTTGGGGTCCTGGAAGATGAAAGATGTTTAAACGAGAGTTCATTAGGGCTGTGAATGTTCATTGACCTGACAAGAACTTTCGCTTCTAACTAACTATTGAAATCCACTGCGAATCAGTAACAACCAAAAGTGGCTGCTGATTTAGTGCCATCTATAGCCTAGAACATGTACATCATAGGGGCCATTTCTACACTTACATATTAGAAGCCTCAGCAATGAAACCATGATTAAAGGAAGCAAATATTAACATAGGATTCTTAAAGATATTCTCACTACAGAAAAAGTGAGGTTTTTCAGAAGGATGACATGCTGAAGCTTCCTCTGCTACAAAATCCATCACACTTATTCTGTGATGAGAGTATATTTGAACCAGTTTGATTCTCAATCTAACAGGTCCCATAAAAACTGAATTCCCTTCTTAAAAAAAAAATATATACATATATATATGTAATATATATATTCACACATTTATAATGACTACACACAAACACAACACATACACACATACAACTTAACTGTGTAGTTTTCCTTTCCCTATTTAATTGTTACATTATTGAGCCATATTGACTCATATCTCTTCTAAGCGTTCATCATACAAGTAACTTACAATTTAATCTGTGTTATTAATTCCCCTTGGCAAGCTGAAATTTTAAATAAAATGCTCAGAATATATGATCATGATGAATTGAAACAAATTAGATGTATTGCTCTAGTAGGAGGCAGTATTGACCTATTCTAAAATGCATTATTTGACCAATTTTAAAGCAGAAGCATCACAGCAATTGATTAGCAGCTGTTGGAATGCACCTTACATCAATACATAAGTGTTTTTCAACAGTTTTCGGTGTGCTGTACAGCCTAAATTTTGCTTCCCAGTCCTCCATCTATCTTTAATACATTTACCTGCTAATACCACGGTGTGAAGGGGCAACTTCTCTGGACTTAATACTACTGTCAGTGCTACTGGTGTAAATCACTAAGAAGGAAATGAGATTATTCAGGATTCACACCACCTAATCACAAGACGACAATCATCCCTTGTGCTTGCTTTCAGAAAGAACTTGTATTGGATAAGATTTGCTTGCAGTGATATACTTTAGAAACGAATTCAAAAAGTCAAGCAAAAAGCAGGAGGAAACTTTAGCTTTTTCTCACTGTTCAGCTACATCTACTCTACAATCTATACTATTTGTGGGACCACTCACATTAAAAAGAAACTCTGAAAGCTACTCGAAAAGGAACAAATATTTAAAGTCAATATTTGAAAGAGATTTCGTTTTCCCAGTATCAGGAATAAAAGTATTTAGCATATTCTTTATTAAAATGCAAAGTTCATTAATCTCTTTTTGCAGTTGAATTAGTGGTCTTTTATAGATACTTGTAGTCTCTAATAAACACACAATAATTTTTATCAGTTTCTACCTAATTTCTATCAGTTAAAGAGCAATAGTTGCTGTACTCATAAGGATAAAATAGAAGCAAATTCTTTGGTTAAAGATTAAAAGACATCTGTACTAGAGTAGCATGAATAAAGGTCTAGCATTTAAATACACTGGATTCAATTTTATTTTGCAGCTTTTTACATACAAATAAAATCTCTGTGTGTGTGTGCGCATCCAACTCACTTTAAATATGCAATAAAAGGTATTTTTCACCTAGAATGAATTGTATTTGTCATTTGGTACAAAGCCCCTTTCAGAGAAATTGTTGATTTTTTGCAGAGGCTCCTATACTTCTTATTCCTTTTGTATTATTTCAATCAGCAACGGATATACATCTTTGTTAGCCTAATTTGGGGGCCTACAGAGCAGGAAGAAGGAAAGCACAAAGGAACACAGTTGACATATTGGTCTATTTGCTACCTCTTTTAAGCTCAATGCATACTAATGAAAGTGATCCAAACTATTCCTCTCCACTCCTCACTTAACAAGCATAATAATAAATGAATATTTAAACTAGCTGCAAATATATTAAGTGGAAACAAATAGGTTTCATTTGTAACAAGTGCACACAGGTTAATTAACAAGAAGGAGCTTTTGTGTTGAAACAAGGCTCCCTGATGCTGTACATGCAGGTGCCGTTAAGGGCCAATTGAGCTCTATAGGATAATTATGAAGTACCATTGTGCTCTACCGTTTGTTAACAAAGTGCTGCCTGCAATTTGCCTAAACCTATAAACCATCATCTGTGATCCTCAGCAGCAATTAAGTGACAAACATCTTCTCATCGGAGACTTGGGAAAACAAAAGAGACATGATAGCATTTAAGGAGCCAGATGGATATTTCAGAATGTCAACCCTGACAGCTTCCCTTTCGACAACAAAATATAAAACGGGAGCCGGCTTGGTACCATGCTGAGGGGGAGGGAAGTCACATCCGAATTATTAAGAGGAGGGCAGTGTTAATGATCATAGGAATGCTCATTTTCAGCAGCTTGTAGTGGGAAAGCCTTGAACTAGCAAACATGCAAAAGAAAAAAATCCTTTTCCCTCCCAAAACAGCTGTAGCTGCAGTTCTGTTGAGTCTGGGTTGTTTGGGGTTTATCCTTTTCATTCTTCCTTCTAAGGCCTTATCGTCACAGAAGACGAGTTTTTTCCTGCAAATAAAAGTGTAAAAATTCTTTTTTTTTTAGCTTTTCTTTCTTTTCTAAGAGGACCAACCAACAGACAGAATTTTCTCCAGGGCATAAGTTACTAATTAGTTCTGCAAAAATAGCTTATATTGGGAAAAATGATAGATCAGCACAAAGAGGCATTTTAAAACAAGAGATCTACTCCTGCTGTAAAATAATTGATCCAGAAATTTTGAGGGTGTAATCTTTAAAATGCTTCTGTAAGCTCAGCAATAACTCCAGAAGCTATAAACTTCATAAAGGCTTAGTTGAATTAGCTCAACTAATTGCCTGGTTGGGAGACCCTCCAAAACTTGTGGAAGCTCTTGTTTTCATAGAGCTTCTGGGCATTTTGTTGCCTACATTAAATTACGTTGTCTAGCAGATCTGTGTAATTGGTAGAGCTAAAAGGCTATTCAGTAACATGAAAAAAATTATAAATGTATGAGTTTCACTAGCTAGTCTGTATTTTATTTCCCTTTTGCCAAAACAACAGCATTTACAAATGTTTTCAGTAAGCATTTTGAAGCTACAGCTGAGTGTGTTTTAATATACCATCAGGTCAACAGCTCTCATGAAAGAAAAAATCAACCCAGGGCCAAACAGTCAGACAGGACTAATTAAGTACTTTAGGAGTAGGAGAAGTGCTCAGATAGCTGCAGCTGATTTGACCCTTTTCTTTGTACTTCACTGGGTTCCTGTACACCTTTGCCTCTTTCCTCTGGATTTATGTTTTTATGAATTATTTAAAACCAGCAACTTCAGATCTACAATTAGTTTTCAGGGAAACAGATGTGAGAAAATAATCACAAGTTAAACAGCTTAAAAATGGCTCTAATCTTGACAGAATGCAAAATGCCAGGTTTCCAGGCCCACAGAATTCATCACTTGGCAAAAGTGCCATTAATCCCTGCATGCTTTCTGGCCTTTCCTTACGGTGCTCTGTCAAATGTCGTGGATCACCTGGAAAGCTAAAAAAAAACATGACAGAGCATTTTTTTCTTTAATGTGAAATAAACAACAACAACAAAGAGTGGATTATTTCAGTTTTAAGAAAAAAAGATCAAATAAAACAAAGATAATCAATGTAGGCATACTTTACCTTTGTATAGCATTTCACCATTTCAGATCACTTGTGATTGAAAGCTGAAGATAAAATATTTTGTCATACTAGGGATATTCTGTTTATTTTTCCACCGTGTATTTTTAAAACTCTAATGAACACAAGACTAAACAAGAGTTCTGAGCTCTTTTGCTACCTTCGGCGGCATCCCCAATGATCCAAGATTAATGAGTTAATTCCTTCTTTTCCACCTGAAAATTTTCTCATTTACCTTAAGAGAAGTCCTGCATGATGCTCGAAGATGCATCTTGTAGCTTTTCTTTATGCAGATTGATGAAGGCCCACTCACAGCATCCTGAATGTCACTGGGTAGGCTTCTCCCAGTTCCAGTAACCGTGCACCACCTTCTGTCTTACTTGGCACAGTAAGCTTTGTTTAGGGACACTGACTTCAAAGGTTGTACAGAGAGAAAAGCCAACCCCCCATACAAGGAGAGATGGGCCAACAGAAGTGGAAGTTGGAGTCACAAACACCACCCTGAGAGACTGTGCAATCTGGGGACAGCAGAAAAAAAAAATCATGAAAAAATTAATCTATTTTGCTCCTTCCTTTTTGGGAGACCAGGACTTTGCTGCTATTTTTAAGATGCAGTTAGATGTCATTTTACCATTAAAATATCAGATCAAAGAATGTGAGGTTAAGTGAATACATCTGATCTGATTATTTACCTTGTACTGTGTGGCAGCACTGACACACTATGGTGAGCAGAATTGACACTTCATATCACTATGTTTATTTTTTCTTCTTTGCATTTCATTCTGATTATGCGTTCTTAAAAATGGACACATTGTGATTCATGATACTGGTGGGTTTAAGATCACTATAGACCTCTCAAGCTTTTCTTGGATCTCAGGTAACTGGAAATAAAGCACTTCAGGGCAAGTCTGCAGAGCCTGCTCCAGTATTCAAAATCATAACAGAAATATATTCACTGGGAAGTTCTGACTTTCATTATAATCCTTCATCTTGAATGACCTTGGAGACTATCTCTTATTGCAAGTAAATCCTAGGCAAATCTTAAGTGACCTGGCTTTGTAATATTGCAAAGCTGAGCTCTAAATAAAACTTAGGATTGCATACACCTATGCTACAATCTCCAGTTACCTCAGCAAACCTCTCTACCTTGGCTAAGGACACACAAAAAATGCATAACACTGGTTTACCATCATTCATATGTAATCATTCATATATAATCATCTTTATAATCAAACCCTTTACAATTTAACATCTTCTCTAGTGGGTATACAGATATTTTTATGTGCGCAGATTTCACCTAAATTATGAGAAAAGCTAGAATTATTTTTTCATTGATGTATTTTCTGGGGCAACTGCTGAAAGCGTCATTCGTGTGTCTATGAGATTCAGTGAGAACAATTTTAAAAGTCCAATGAAAGTGATAAGTGTGTTATTTAAATATCTTTTCAGTGCTCAGATTGCTACTCTACTCAAATAATTCATTAATTTCCAGTTATGCAAATTCTATTCTGTACTTACAGGATTTTTTTCTACTGAAAAGAAATTTTAAAAATACCTTCCATTATTGTTTTATTCTCCACTGGCTAGACCTTTTAGAATATTATATCCTGTTAATTTATAAACACATGGATTGTCACAGCCTATATAAAATAACTTTCAAACACTGCGAAAGAAAAATACTGCTTACAACTAGAGGCTTTTAACCTAATTAGCATAACTGAGCATAAAAAATAAATGATCAGAGACTATAACGTGAAAAATAATTGAAAACAATGGCTATGTTTCAGAACTGTACAAATCAGACCAAGGGTTTGTCTTACATTATTAAGGTCCGAAGAAGAAGGATGGTAAATAAATGGGAAATAAGTAGTGTAAAGATGTGTTTTGGGAACTTACTCTGAGAATACGCAATCCAAATTACCCAAGTGGATTTAAATATTTGAGTTTTATTTAGATCTCCTGCCTGTATTGGCTAGGAGGAGAGTTAATAACAATCTATTCGCGCAGCCCTTACCCGTAAGAGTAGAGGGCTGAAGGCAGCAGTTCTAGAAAGCAATGTGGAAGTCAATTAGTGGTAACAGGCATAGGTACAGTGTTTCCCCAGGGGGTCCTAACTTATCTCAAAAACCAGCAATGATAGCAGAAAAAGTGATCAAGACCGACAGAGGAACTTTTAAAAACTGACTGGTTGATATAAGAATAGGTAGAATTTGAGGAGCCTGGCAGCAGGGAAAAACAGGACATCAAGAGAAAGGAACACCCATAGGGCTTTCTGTTGTAGGTCTGATCTGGCTCCTATTTGAAAGGATGCATAAAGAATCTCTCCTGTCGTGTGATCCACCAGACTGAAATCGGAAGGAGGAGTATTTCTCCCTAAGAAGTTTTGCAAATAATTCAGCCTCGGAATTTCTGCTTTGGGAAGGAAATCTGTACCTCAGTCTACTGTGTCTTAGGTTTACTCAGCAGAACACATAATTCAAACTGGTGTGATTTTTTTAAAGTAATTTTCCTTGGAAAAAAAAAAAATTACATAATAAAAATCATCTGTTCTTTCCTGCTGTTTCTACTCGTCAGTTGACTTAGAGAATAGCTATGGAAAATTAGGCAGCTAAAATGGAATTTACCCAACTTGGAATTTGAGGACAATTGTATATTTATCAGCTTCCTAGGGATTAGCAGAACAGGATTGGCACGTTAAGCAGAGTCATAGCAAGTTCTTCCAACTTAGTCGACTTGAATATAAGAAATAGACACTATGACAACATTCAGCTGATTAAGCATCCCCTGACTTGTGTGGAAATTTGCAATATAGCAGCGGAATTAAAAAAAAATAAAATAATAAATCCCATTTCTTTGCACCTCCTGAAAATACCATGGCTTACATTGCACTATCTGCTATGTTGCAGTGATATAAGGCATTTGGTTGGAAGCAGTAGCTAAAGGACATTTAGGGAAAGGAAAAAGAAAAGGGCGTAACACTTGTGGCAAATGTCTTCATGCCTACAAAACAAGTTTTGCATAAACTGTTGATGAATGGACCCGTGTACAAACACAAAGAGCTGTCATCTGTGTGACGACCAGAAGGTGGCACAGTCTCTACATTGATTGAAGCCTGTCAGCTCCGCTGCTGAGCACAAAAACGCAGTTTTATCTGCAAGCGAAGCTGTTATCGGTGTTCTCGGGTTACAGACGACCAGACCTGCCGGTCACAGTTGTCTTCTCTGGTCGTTCCTTGTTACATCGCCCTGAAAGTCACTTGTTGGCTTCATGCAGCTTTAGCAATACCGTATATTTGGGTTGCAGTATTAATGCTTCAATGCATGGTGTTATTTTCCCCTTAGTTTCTAATATTTAGGTTAGTGATTTTTATTTTTATTTTTATTTTTTTTCTTCCCAGGGCAAAATAACATTGTCTTTCATAGCTAAAAGACTAATGCTATCTTTCAGTCATTATGGCCCTGATCCTGGACCTCTGAAGTCAGTGGGAATTTTGCACAACTGTCCTCTAAATGGTCTTAGAGCAGTCTTAGAGCCACTTGCTATCAATTGTACGTAGTGTATATATCATCTGTAGCCACTTTGTATACTTCAAACATGGAGATATGTTGTGAGGGAGCTGCCAAGCTGTCTGTTGTGTATAGAATAGGTTATCCTGTTAAAGTAAGAGGTTTCACTTCAAGGTAACACTGCTGTTACCTTTCTTAGGTCTCAAGTATTCCCAGAAAATATCAGGACTGATGCATAAAATTCACCATCAGTTACATTTGCCTTTTTCCCTGATCTCTTCCTGCACTGACCGGGATGTAAGAATGCATCCATAGCTCACGCTTCACCTATCTTTGGAAGTTTTGCATGAAGGGTGCTATTTAAAAATAATTTGAGATGCCTGCTCAAAGGTCCAGTCTATTTCCTATAGAAATAGGGAGATTTTAATTTACAGTCATTAGTAAGTAAGAGAAACTTAGTGCAGGGAAAATCTGCTTCATTTTGTCTGTGAATCCGATTACCCTAACTCCCCTTGTGTGATTTGACAAGTGTGTACGCTTTACTACAGCACTTCTAAAAGGAATGAGAATGAAACATGATAATGCAGTTACAGAATTAACCTACAGAAAGGGGAGTTTGAATCATTCCTCTAGATTTTTCTATGTATATATATTTTTTTTTAAAATTCAGTAAAAGAGTTAGAAATATGCTGCTTTGAGTTTCAGCATTTTCATTTTCAGAAATTATTATGTCTTCTTATGCTTTCTGCCCTGGCATACCCCAGGTCTGCCTGCAAGCAGGCTGGGAGGCTCATGCACATGGGGACAGAGGAGAGGCAGCACAAGGGGTGAAACTCAGGGGTCCAGTGTTGCTCTGCAGCCTCCCTGGCTTCAGTAAGACCTGCATGGGTGCTGCTGGAGGGCTTCCCCACACTGATTTCAACACAAAGCCAGGTCTTGGGATGAAATGCCTTCAAACGTAGGAAAAAAAAATATGATAGACTATCGCTGTTCATTGCAACGGGAGAAAGTTATGAAAGAGGATTTAGAGGAACATCTACTTTGCTTTTTCTCTGCTTGGCTAGCAGGTAGCAGAGGCAGTGGTCACCCATATTGCTGTTCATTGTTTGTACAGACTAGACATAGACCTGACACTGTCGTCAGAGATGCTAAACAAACAAAGAGTACTTGAAAGGGTTTATACTGGAAATTGGAATCACGTTTTGCCAGTTCCTGAGTTGCCCTGAACCTTCCAGTTTTGTTCAGAAACATAAGATACAAAAGACTCCTCCTAAAACACAAATAATAACACACAAACCACTTAATGGATCTTTCTAGTAATTTCTAGTATGGGTTTCTTTCCTGCAGTTGTTTGTCAAAAGGGGCACAGTGTGGGTGGCAGGAAGCAAATAAATTAAAGTTTTTGTCAGAATTTTTTTCTGTTGCTAAACTAAAAGCACAGGGTTTGATTTTAAATTTAAATGTTGAAATTTTAGTTAACATATCCACCAAAATGCTTGGCAATTACATATAGGATGTGTATTAACCAACTCTGTTAATAGTATGAAAGTTATGAAAGTTATGAAAAGTTATGAAAAATTTACTTCTAGTATTCAGATAGCCTCAAATACCAAACTAGTAAGATTAATAGAACTTAACCTTGGAAAGAAAAACAGGTGAAAACACAGATGATTTACTAAAAAAAAGTTAAACATAACTTGATCGTAAATATGCAAAAATCAGTCTGAAATTTTTGGTAATGTAAGAGCCCAAGTGAGTTATGCACTTTTAGACCTCCATCTCACTCAATTTGACAAATCTTACATTTATACTTTGTAAAGTTTCTTTTTGTCTCTACAGCCTGTTGAAAGAGACTGTTTAAAAGTATGAGCCACTAAGTCAGACATTCAGAAGTCCTTTATCTTCGGCTCTCCTTGGCTAATTGGAGTAAAGCACTAGTTTTTTTCCCTATAATCCCTCAAGCAACTCCATGTGGAAAACACATCTTGCGCTTTGTGAATAAATCTTGAGGGTTCAAACTGTGAAGTGAAAGCAATTGGACATTTTTTATTTAAAAAAAAAGAAACCAGATTAACTAAATGAAGCTGAGGAATGAACTAAACTGAGTCTTTCATGCCTCTGCCCCTTGGAAAATTCAGGTTCTTTCTCTCCCTTTTGTTTTAATACAAAATTCAAAATGCTGCTGAGAAAACCCTTACTTGAAATCATTGGACAAAAAATTCTGTGAAATGTTTGTGATTCAGCGAAACAGGTTTTTGAACTGCTTTAATGAATAAATATCAGGGCTGACAATGTCTTTCAGTAGCATCTCTAAATTCATTACAATCCCTCTTGAAAGCACTTAACTATCAGATGTGCAGGTATGTAACTCTGGATTCATTAGCAAACTTCTGACTATGTAGATTCTATTTTGTTTTTATTGCTGGAAGATGAGCTAGATTTTTAACCTAATAAGATGTAAAATATTATTGACAAGCCTCTCTTCTTTCATTATCCTACTCTTTATGTCAGATCAATAGCATGAGAGGGATGAAGGTCTTGATGACAGATGAAGGTTTTTTTAACATCCGATGCTGGATTAAGTATGCCAAGGAAGACTTATTTTAAAAATTACTATTTTACCTTTTTGTCTTCAGATGTTTGGGCAAGATCCCTGCACATTGCAAAGTTGCACTAATTTAAGTCTCATTGATTAACAAATCCTCTTTCTCAGGCTGCCTCCTCAAAATTGGCTGGTCATTTTTTCAAGATGTGTTGTCCATTAGCTTTCTCACTCAACATTCTATTTTGTATGTATGTATATGCTGAGCACTTAGTATAATCTCATAATTTCAAGGTTAATTATACAATTTAACACAATTAAAAATATGAACAATCAGTACAGAAAGCAATTGTTCCTTGCAAATATATTGTTGCCAAACAACTTGCTTCTGGAAAGCTGAAGTTAATACACTATCCTAATGATGGAATTGTTAAGTTATGCTGAACCAATGAAGCAATGATCCTCATTCAGCAAATGAAATCTCACACCTCTGGACCAGACAAAAATGGTTGTCAACAGAGACGTGCTTTCTCTCCTTCTCGCCACCTCCTTTGAATTCGAACTTGAAGATGGTTAGGAGCATCCTCAGCCGGTTACCACTGCTGGGACAAAGGACGCAGGTAGTCACTTGAATAACTCAGACCAAAACCAGCTAGAAATCCCCTGCATATGTTACATGCCCTAGGAAGCAAGATCACCACCTGCCACAGAAGCTGGCGTTTCTGAGCAGTTTTCAAGGTTGCCCCATATCAAGCACATTGCAGCAGTCAAATCAAGAGGTACCAAAAGCACAGATCCTCTGGGACCTCTCATCAAGATAGGAAAGTTCCTATTATCTGGCTGCCTGGGGCAACCAAAACCTCACTTAATTACTGCCCTTCAGACAAGCTGGAGACCTGCATTTAAAAACGGTGTGTGCACTGAGTGAGCAGCACATAAAGCTGAAATGGAAAACTGGCTCCCTGCCTCGGAGTTTCCAAGCACATGTCCTTGAAGAGCAGAAAACTAACAGGGCAGGGTGCCGTCCTGCCTGCTATTTTCCTAACTTTGTCTGCTCTCTGCAGACACTCAGTCACCACTGAGACTCTGTTTCAGAAAGCGAGGGCATGCCTAGCTCCCCAAAAGGTGACCCATTTATTTCTTCTTCTCCAACAACAAATCTCTGGCCTGTAATGTTTCCCAACAAGGTGCAATACTTCTTTTTCCATTAGGCTATTATAATCGCATCTCTATGACCTGATCTCTTGGAAAAATATTCCAGGCTGGCACTAGGCAGTCTGTGTTCAGCTTGGGTAAAGGACCTATAATGTGTTGTTATAGAATCATAGAATGTCCTGAGTTGGAAGGGAGCCACAAGAATCATGGAGTCCAACTCCCATCCCTGCATATGACAACCTCACAGTTCACACCATGTGTCTGAGGGCTTGTCCAGTCTCTTCTTGAACACTGTCAGGCTTGGGACTGTGACACCTCCCTGGGGAGATGCTCCACCAGAGTTCCACCACCTTCTGGGTGAAGAACCTTTTCCTAATGTCCAACCTAAACCCCCTCTGGCACATCTTCCTGACATTTCCTTAGGTCACTGGTCACTAAAGAAGTGTTCAGCACCTACCCTTCCTCTTCCCCTTGTGAGGAAGCTGTAGACAGTGATGATATCTCCTCTTAGTCTCCTTTTGTCCAGGCTGAACAAACCAAGTGACTTGAATCACTCCTCATACAGCTTCCTTTCCAAACCCTTCACCAACTTTGTAGCCCTCTTCTGAACACTCTCCAGTAGCTTCATATCTTTTTATCCTGTGTTGCCCAGAACTGCACACAGTGCTCCAGGTGAGGCTGCACCAGTGCAGAGCAGAGCAGGACAATCCCCTCCCTCGCCCGGCTGGCAATGCTGTGCTGGATGCACCCCAGGACACGGTTGCCCCTCTTGGCTGCCATGGCACACTGTTGGCTCATGTTCAACTTGTTATCTACTATTCTGACCCCAAAATCCCTCTCCTCAGAACTGCTCTCCATATCTTGTCCCCCAGTCTGTATGTACAGCCAGGGTTGCTGTGTCCAAGATGCAAAATCCAGCACTTGTCCTTGTTGAACTTCATGTGGTTGGTGATAGTCCAGTTCTCCAGTTTGTCCAGATCCCTCTGCAAGGCCTCTCCGCTCTCAAGGGTGTTGACAACTCCTCTCCATTTTGTGTCATTGGCAAATTTACTTCGTATTCCCTCAAGTCCTGTGTCCACGTCATTTATAAAGACATTGAAGAGCACTGGCCCTGAGATGGATCCCTGTGGAACCCCGCTAGTGACTGGTCACCAGCCCTATATAACCCCATTTACTAGAACCATTTGGGCCCAGCCTGGCAGCCAATTGCTCACCCACTGCATTGTGTGTTTATCCAGCTGAACGCTGGACATCTTACAAGCATTCTGTCAGTCAATCAAGAATGCCAAATTCTTGTCACTACAATGTTTACATTATTTGCAAGGAGACTTAATTTAGACTTGTCCGTGTGTCATATACTCAATAGCACCAATATCTTTTTCATTTAATATGAAAATGCCAGTTATCAAAGTGTGTTTTTACACACCAAATGAAAAGCTCTTCTTTTAGCATTGCTGTAACAGGTTGACTGTATGATCATAATTTCCCATGTTGTTGCTTCTTCATAGATGTATGGATTAGGCAACAAAAAAAGAGAAAGGAAAAAAAGAAAAAGGAAAAAAAGGAAAAAAGAAAAAAGAAAAAAGAGAAAGAAAAAGAAAAAGAAAAAGAAAAAGAAAAAGAAAAAGAAAAAGAAAAAGAAAAAGAAAAAGAAAAAGAAAAAGAAAAAGAAAAAGAAAAAGAAAAAGAAAAAGAAAAAAGAAAAAAGAAAAAGGAAAAAGAAAAAAGAAAAAGAAAAATAAAAAGAAAAAAGAAAAAGAAAAAGAAAAAGAAAAAGAAAAAGAAAAAAGAAAAAGGAAAAAGAAAAAAGAAAAAAGAAAAAGAAAAATAAAAAGAAAAAAGAAAAAGAAAAAGAAAAAGAAAAAGAAAAAGAAAAAGAAAAAGAAAAAGAAAAAGAAAAAGAAAAAGAAAAAGAAAAAGAAAAAGAAAAAGAAAAAAGAAAAATAAAAAGAAAAAGAAAAAAGAAAAAAGAAAAAGGAAAAAGAAAAAAGAAAAAAGAAAAAAGAAAAAAGAAAAATAAAAAGAAAAAGAAAAAAGAAAAAAGAAAAAGAAAAAAGAAAAAATAAAAAGAAAAAGAAAAAGAGAAAAAAGAAAAGAGAAAAGAGAAAAGAGAAAAAAATAAAAAGAAAAAAGAAAAAAGAAAAAGGAAAAAAAACTCAGGATGATTCTGAGATCCTGTCGTGGTGCTTTCCTTCCCAGTCTCCTGCACCTCAATTGCAGACTAGAGAAGTTCTGGAGTTGTGGGTAGAGCCATGATGCAAGTCAATGGATTAAGAAAAGGCTCACATACACATAAAATTCTCATCAGCCAACACCGTTCTTTATTTCTCTGTCTCTTCGGGAAAATAAACCCAGATTTGGATTTGGTGCTTGATAATCACCTGCACCCCTCTCAACCCCCAGACTCGTGGTTAGAACAGTACTAGTTTCCAAATGGCTGGGTTTACTCTGCATTTTACAGGGGTGCCTACAATTATCTAGTGTCGTCTGCTACAAATGTGCTTCATCCTCAAAGCTGCAGCTATGCACCTTAACATCTTGCTGTGTGCACATGAGGCTATATGTAATGATGGCACTTGGTAATGTTGAATTTTGAAACGTCGGTGACACAACTACAAATCTTAAAAAAAAAAATAAAAAGGGACAAGTGCATGCATCTAGGTACAGTATAATTATATTGCCCACTTCCTCTTTGTTGATTTAGAGACTGAAATTACTGATGTTAATCTCTCTCTTCTCTTCTGAAACAATGACTTTTGTGAAATACTGCTGACTTTCACATTAACATTTTTGGCAGTTCACAGTTGATTTTAGGAGGAAAGACTTTCATTGAGACAAAATACAAGAAGATACTCATCAGCCAAAACTGTCTTTGCCATGGAAGGGAAGCATTCAAACGTATACGGCAGATATATGAAATAATTTCAGGGACAGAAATTACAGTGTACAATTTCTTCTGAGAAATTCAGAAAACACCATTATTATGTATGTGATGCAGACTCCCCACACAAAAATGAGAAGTGGTGTTTTGATGTATTATAAAGTGGGATTCACATTTTTACAATGCTTCCAGCATCCAAGCCTTGCAAAACAGCTTTTCTTGGGCAATAAAAAAACAAACATTCCCACCTCCTAAATAATTAGTGACATACGAAAGTGAAGATGAGTTGTCAAAACTGCTCTATTCTTTGAGAAGAGCATAAGAAGACATTTATTTATCTCCCAACTACACAGTTGGTTTTCTGTGCAATATGAGATTGCAGCTATATTGCTTTAGTTATCCCCTACAAACTAGCATTAATTATTCCTCACTCTACTGATTTAACATAGCTTCTCCACATGTACCACAAAAAGGACAAGCACAGCGGGATTTTACTCTGTCTCTGTTCCACGTCTGTAATACATGTGTCTCCTTACTGCATGTGCCTGCTCCTTGATTTAAATGCTTCTTTTTTTCTCTCTTAAGAGGCACAGGAACAAAAAGTCTAAGGTGGTTAGTGTTTTCAACTCAGCATGTCAACAGCTGAAAGCACATGCCGTGGCCACAATCCAGCAAAGCCCTGGGACAGATGCGCAAGGCAGAGCACACAGGTTCACCTTGCCTAGGATTACCTCTACCTTCACACTTAAACAGGTTCTCAAAGGCTTTAATAGAGTATAACTATCAGCAGCAGACAACGCATGTGATAGACGTGTCAGGGTTTCTCATGTTGTAATGAACACAGGCTGTTAAAAAATCACATCCTTGCTTTTCATCATGGAAAGAGTATTTACCACCATCATCTTCTGATATCAAAGTACTAAAGAAGAAGAGGTGGGAGAGATTTGAGAGAAAGACATTTAGAATAGCTAAAAATCATTCTGCCGACAAGGAATGAGATGAGTTTCTCTGGGAAAAAAATTATTTCACCTAATATCACAGAAAAAGAGCAACAGGGAAGAAATATTAAGTAGTCCTTCAAAATACATGTCAAGTTTTATTTTACTAAATGTAAGTGATTTAGCAAAAGTTATATTAACTGAAACATGTCTCTGCTGCAAGAGGTGATTCTCTTTCCTTTCAACTACAGCTTGCACTGTCTGCAGGTCTGGGATAGCATGGACTGCTACAAGCCAGACCTCCCAGGACCCCGGCCCGGGTCCTCTTAATAATCCTGTATTAAGATTTCTCTCCTCTTAATACATACATACACAGTAGCACAGAAAAGCTGCATTTTAGTAGTGCATATTTCCTTCTATAAATGTGCTCATAGATAGGGATCCGCTATAGGCATCTGTACGTTAAATAAAATTTGGCAAAAGAGGGAGGTCATTTGTTGTTGTTGTTGAGGTTGTTTTGTTTTGTTATTTTGTTTTGTTTTTGTTTTTCCTAAATCAAAGGCTATTGTGGGCTTAACTGTTTTTTATCTGAAGAGTGACATCAGTAGACCAAAGCTCAGTTGTTTGCAGTCTTTTGTTTCAATCCATTGTATATAGCAATGTTATAACAAAAGTTAAAAACACGGCAAGCAAGCATCAGAAATTAGTTATAACTACAGGACATGCAAAGAAATATATAATAGTCTGACAAAAGACAGATAATTTATTGTATTTCCTTGAGTTATTGATAACCTTTAACTCATCAATATTGAGAGGGATAAATTATTTATTCAGAGAATTACTCTATGTTCTGTTTATGCAACAGCACCTAAAGATGGACGTGTTGCAAGGAGGAACAGCCAGGTGTTCAGAGCTGGGGAAGCTTCTGTGAAGGTCTTTGCGGTCACCAGGAGGGAATAATACCACCCCACACGTTTTTCAACCAAATATCTTCTGATTTTCTCCTCCGGAACACGTGTCAATTTTTGGTTGCCAGTGAGTGACGAGTAAACCCCACTGAAATTATCTGAAACTGTAGAAACAGATCAGCAGGGGAATAGTCTCTGAGGAATGTGAAAATGTGTTTAGCTTTGAAAGACACTTGTGTTCTGGTTGTGTGCATTCTTTTCTTCCTTCATCCTGGGCAATACAGTTAGAAATATTAATAAGAAAAAAAAATCCCTGATAGAAGAGTTTTCTATCATAACGAACTAGTTGGTTGGGACAAACCACCCACCCTGCCCCCCCAAATCCTTCCTAGAAGTGAGCTAATTAAAGCAATTGCTTCCACAGAGCAAAATCACTGAGTGTCGGATTTCCCAGGAAATTATTTAAATTCCCTCTTTTCATTTGAGTTGGAAAGAGAAGCAAACTGAAATATAATAACTCCTTACAGGATAATTCCGAAATTTCAACTGTTACTACTAACTGGCAAGTCTTCTTAGGAATTAGATTGGAAGGTGTTTTAAGAGCAAGAAAACTTTGTAGTAAGGGAAAATAACTAATAACAATAAAATGTATTTTAAATGCAAATAGTAATTGATGAGGAAATAGTCAATCATCATTAAATGGTCTGTATTGACTGCTTTCTATGAACAGAGCACTTGCATTCATGCTTGGGATCCTCTTGGAGCATTTTAAATGAAGAATACGTACAATGCCTTAACTAAATACAGACACTTCTCTCTCAAGTGCTGCCTTATGTTCTGGCTAACATAAGCACAGTATCATGTAATTCCTACTGCAGATATATCTAAAGAAAGAAAAGAACTAACCTCGCAAAAAAAAAAAAAAAAAGAAATTAAAAGGAATGAAGCAATTTCAGAGAGAGAGAGGTGTGGGGATGTGGAAATAGTCCCACATCACAAGTTGACTTTAGAAATTAAAATCTGAGGACCATATAAAAGTGCCCTTAATAGTATCAGCAACCTATGTGAAAAGAGAAATATTATGTATAGCACTATGAATAGAAATATGGGTGGATTTAATAATATGCATATAAGTACTTTTGTTGCCACAGATCATGAAGTATTGAGAACACATCTGATTTGCGGCTCAGGACACTTAACTCAGCAGATAGAAGGAGTCTGTAACCATCTACTTCTCACAGCTGAGGTGCAACAGGTGAAATCCTTCAGCTGTATGTGCTTCAAGTCAGGCAGTTCCTCAGATGTGGACAACTAGGAGTTTTGATTTCATAAGGAGGTGAATACTTCCACTTGGACTTAGGACTACTTACTGTGCTTAGGACTCATCATGGACAAGCTTGAGAAAGAACTGCACCCCCAGGCACTGTTATTCATTGGTAAAAAAATGTCATTTTCAGTTTTTATAAATGTAACATTAGGTTACTTTTATAACATTTTGAGGCTTGTAAAAGAGGGACAGTGAGAAAAGATTTCAGCGGTTTGAAACAGTAGGAATGAGGGAGCTAAGAAACAAGGAGAGACAAAAATACTGAACATGCTTCATTTTTCTAACCTCCCTAAAAAAGTGAAAATCTCTCTTGTCTGAATTTTGAGAACTAGTGCATTCTTTGCTCTTTTAATCCAAACAATTTCACACAGAATTAAAAATAAATGAAAAGTTAGAAAAAAAAAAAAACAGAGCCATAATATCACAATTATTATAAATCACTAAGGGATTATAACGTTTTTCCCCTATTGTGGCTTGCAGCCTAGAAACAGGAGGTACAGTAAGTGCTACTACTGTTAGCTAATGGAGATTCTCCTTTAGCTCAAGCGGTAGCGCTGTTGCTTTGGGATAGGAAGGTTGTGATGTCTTGCCTAAAGGGATATAAGTGTTGCAATTCAAGTCCCAAATGAGAAAAATTCTTCACATTGGTGCCCAATTAGTGATCTGATTCCCGGTGTTAAGTCTAATGCAATTTAGCACACACCTGCTGAATAGCATGCATGGCAAATACCACCTGAACTGCTCCGGCTCTTTGTTCATGGAGAGCTGAATGTTCTGTTGCAGGGTAGGGAGTAGAGCACAGGGGTGAGGGGTACTTGTGAACATTGGTGCAAACAAAACCTGCAGGTTTGCTTCAGCAACATTTCAAAGCTGCTCATATTCACTCTGCAGCAAATGGATATGGATATTCACTGAGAGCATGACCTGAGTATGTAAAAGTTATACTAGCAATGGGGTAATACCTTACCATCCTGAGCGCTGATAATCTGACCTATTGACCTGAGAGTCACCAAAAGAGACAATACTTGCCTTAAATTTACACTTTGAAATATAGAGAAGACAGGGCCCTGCAGATACTCCAGCCTATCTTATTTTATTCTTATGATTCTGGAATTCTTGTGGATGTTGTGGAAAAATGTAAAGATTGGAAAGGATTTGAATGACGTTAAAGGTTTTTGCAACTTATAAGCTTGTACTGAGCTGACATAGTTTTCTAAGGGTAGCCACAATTAAGTCATTTAGATTAAAATAATTAAAAAGATGCCTGTCTAAGGCTCTAAACTCCCTCATATATCATTAATAATACAATAAAATCCCAGAAGAATGAAAATAATCATACAAACAGGAACTCAGCCAAGCAGCATCCTACAGAGACTCCTTTCCAACCTTTTATCGTTGTGGGAAACATACCTTCAACCCTGTTAAAGAATGCTATTAAACAGGTGTCATTTGGAGACAACCAGATAGGGCTATTTTGTGCCAAAAAGGGGGCTGAAGGTTTACAGTCTCAGGGAACTCCAGAAAGCACCCAATTACCCCACCATTGTGGAATAAGAGATAGTTCAACTTGGGCATCAACTGCTGACCAGAGATGGCAACCCTAGTACACACCAACAAAAACATTTAATTCATATTCAGGCTAGTTTCAGGTTCTAGAGATGTGGCAATTCTTAACTAGCATGTTAAGCTACAGAGGTCAGAGGATGACTGTGAAACTCCAGGGTGCCAATATAATTTTTTTAGTGAGAAGCCCCACGCAGAAAACTAGCTGCTACGTTTTGCCTCTGAAAGTGCCCTAACTTAAGTTTTCACATGGCTTTAAACCAGATGGCAGCAAAAGGTTCTCAAGGCATCCAAAATACAGACAACAATGTCAAGAGTATCAGTCAAAAGAAAAAGTTGCAATCTCTTAGCTAGATACAGCCGACAAAAAGGATTAGCAAGAGGTGGCCAGAAATTGGTGGAGGATCCAACCACACACTTAAAATTGGATCCTAAATGGAAGCAAGGGCACACTGAGATCTCATAAGGACTCTAATTGTTCCTTGCCCCTTCTGCAGTGCTTCACTGCTATCTGCATCTTAGCTGATTCAGCAAGATTTTGTTGGAAGCACCCTTTTTTCCAAGCCACCATTCTGGATGTTTGCTCACATAATCCAAGTTAGACAGAAAAGCAATCAAATATCATATGTTTCTACCTGAAATTATGGAGTATAGAAAAATAACCAAATGACTTATGAGATGTGCATCAATATAAAATGAAGAGCGTGCACATTTATGTGGTCTTTTCACAATAACTATCTTATGAGAACAGATCTGGGTTAAAATTAGAGCATACGCTGCATTAATTAAAGCATGCCTGTGGTGTTTTAGGAAGTGCAGGTAAGAGCTTAGGCCTCTTCCATCTCAAATTTGTGGTCCAGCTGGAGGAATTCTAGATTGGAAATGGGAGGCTCAAAGGTGCTGCCTCTGGTCCAGCAGCCTGAAAGGCTCTGATGGCAGCTTTCTCCTCATCTGCAGTAGGGCCAGAATGTTACCTTTAGAGTCGTGGATTCCTTTCTCAGAAGACAAATGCACTTCTGTTAGCAGTCTAAAAAGAAAAAAACCCAAACCTTCTCAGAGCTCTCTGTAGCTCTGTCCACTCCACAATAAGACACAAAGGCTGGAGCTGACAGCAGTTCAAAGTGGCATAAGATTAGTATTTTTAACAGTAGCTATTTTAAAAAATTACTAAAGGACTCGTGAAATTGTGGAACAATGGAAGTGTTGCTGGAAGATGTTTAATCAAAGTTACTGGGCTGGAATTTGGATATGCTGAATGAAATAAAGCAGGCTGGGCCATGCAAGAATTCAAACTATTAATAAACTACTTTAATTATTTGAATGATTTCTTGTGATCTTTAAACCCATGAAGAATGGATGTATTATCTAAGAATCTATGACCTAAATCATATGGTCAGATGCGATATACACTTGAGTATTAATTTTTAAACAACATTCAGAATAACTCAAAACTTGTGAATACATTAACTCTTCATGCCACACCTAAGAACTTCTGTGCCTTCATGGGTGAAGCCAACAATAGCTGCAGTTCACCCTCTGCAGCACAGCTAGGATAAATGGTTTTGCTATTGCTTTTGCTTGCTCACTGGGTTCCATACAAAATGGAATAAAAAGGGCATGCTAATTAGCTGCACAAAATTCAGCACACTACCTCCGAGAAAAAAAGAAAAAAAATGCAACTTCTTCTTTTAATTTCTGGACATCTTTTGATGAGCCACCCAGTACTGACTCAGCGGTGCTGGACCTTCGCTTGGGGCCCAGAACTCTGCAGCTGCTCCAGCTCCGCGTTTGCCTGGAGCGATGTGCCAGCTGTCTCTGGCTGTATTACGCCACAGTAATGCGAACAACTGGAAGCAATAATGTGTCTCCCCATTTGCCTAACAATACCAACATGAACAATAATTCAGAAGACTGAAGATTTGTGCTGTAATTTAATAAACCCCATGCACATTTCTACAATTGAGTATCACATCTGTGCAATGGATCCTAGAAGTGTAATATTCTTTTATAAGGGACCATTAACCAATCTTAAGTTTATAGGTTTCCTTAAATCTTTTTCATCAGCTGTTAAACTACAGTAAAGAGAAAATTGCCTCTTATGAGACAAGGGATAGTAAAATACAAAGACTGTGATTAAACGTCAATCAATTAAGGATTATAATATAATAAAAATGCTGACTGATGATCAAAATGAGTACTTTCTGGCAGAATTTTATAAGCAATATTAAGAATTGTTTTAAAAAGTCAATAGAATAAACCCCACTTACATCTTATTATGTATCAGGGACACAGATCTATTTTGTTAAGAGGAGAAAAAAGAATTGTTATTCTGACAAAAATACCTAAGAAGCAGTTTGTTGTTGATCTCCACATTAAATAATATACATTTCCTTCTGTCATTTGTTTTATTATACCCCTGACTCCTGCATTTTAAATCCACTTCTGAATGGAGTATATAATTCTATATATTTTAGTTTCAGCTGGCATTTGGCAAGTTCATGCAACTAGGCTACCTTTCATGAAAACAGGTAACATCATGCAGTAAACAATATAGATAAGGGACACACAAAATATTATTTCATGTAACAGACCTAAGAGAGTAGCCCAGATGAAGCATGGACAGCAGTAAATGCAGTGTTTGCATGTGTCTCTTTACTGAAGATGATTTAGTGATCTTTTATGGGAAAATCCTATGGAATTTAGGATTAGTCCAAATGTATTCTACAGAAACTTACATAGAAGGAACACTAATAGCAAATAATAAGTTTTTTATAATTCATATGAAATATCTGGCAAAATGCTGTGGTAGGAATATGGGTTTCTATTAAATTCTACAGTGTGTTTCCAGGGAGCAATAGAAATGTTTTCGTTTTCATAAGGGAAACTCCAGGTAATGTACATCTTGCCTAATATTCACTTCCTGTGCTCCTGCTCCCACACTGCTAAGTGGTTATGGATAAAAATTCCATTACCATGTAGAGTCTTTCATCATTACATTTTTGTTTTTTTCTCCTTCTAATTCACCATCTTTCAAAGAAGGTCATATTTATTTGTCCACCTTGCTCCGACTGTGCCGTATGTTTGCCAAAAGTCACGTCTGCTTTACAAAACTATCACTTCTGCATGGGTCCTACTAACCCTTTTAAAGAACATCAGTGTTATGCCACACTTTCTCTCTTCCTAATCTTCTCCCACTTTGCTGCTTTTTCCTTCTTCCTCTCTCTCCAACAGCAGGACAAATTCATCCTACTTGCTTTCTTCTTTTAACCACTATATAATCCTTAAAGCTACTCTTCATCTTCTCCTCTCAACTTTCTTCCTCTTTTAAACTAACTGTTCTAAGTGAATCTTGTCCCATCATAAGTATCTCCTAAGCTTCACATTGAAGAACTAGAGGCTGTGTAAGCAACAAAGTGAAGGAAGACAGGGTTCTTAGGAATTTGAGACTTGAGACTGAGAGACGGGTATGCAAGAAAGCAAGTATTTAAACTAAACTTTGACTAAAATTCACCACTGGGTTCAAAATTGTTAGGTAGCACAGCAAGGCAAAGACAGATACACACTGCATGATTATCTACTTTCATTAGCAAATTAGGCTGAAAACTACTCTTGTATTCTTTTAACTCTCTCCAGCCACCCACAGTCTTTCCATTCTTGTTTGAGTCTGTAGCCATAGGATGCCAAATGTACGATTTCCTACTGCAGGTTCCTGCATTGCTCTTTCATCCTCCTCCATCTGATTCCTCTTAAAGAGAAACAGCACTAAGAACATGATAAACACTAAGAAATTTTGTCCTTCCTTGGGCTTTATCCTTATTAATTCTCTCTCTCTGCATCAGATTCCCCATTTCCCATTTCTATCCCAGGTGTCATTCTCAGGTCCCCACCTCTTTTTTTTTTGCTATTAGAACTTGTATTTAACAGATCACATCTCTCTACAAGCAGACCTTTCTCTTCTTTAGATTGTCTTACCATAACTTTAATTTAATATTGACAAGAAAATATTGTTTATTTGCAAAACCTCTTTTATCACCGTTGGCAATACTAGCAATTCCTAGTTCACCGGGTCATAACATCAGGATTCTCTTTAAATTCTTAAGGCATACTCACTACAAAGAACAGGAATTTGCTGAGATGAGTATGTAATCAAAATAATTTGCCATAATTCTCCAGTTGATCATGCTAGAGTGGAATTCAAATCATTCATCTTTGAATATTTAATGCACACATCATATCCCAGTTCATCACTTCATGCCCTTACCCATGACTCCTTTTACGGTCAAAGTGTAAGGAAGGAATTAGAGAGAGATAAGTTTACTTTGAAGATGTTATGTTTCTCTCACCTAAAGATCAGCACAGTGGGTCAGCCTCCTGAACTGACTTACGCTGCAGCCACATGATCACTAGACCCAATACCAAAAAAGGGGAGAGAAGAACCTATGGTTGATGGTGGAAGATGGGACAAGGCAGGCTTTAATTTCTTAGCATGAAATTGTTTGATCAGTTCAACAAACAGGTCAAACCAGCTCTAACTGGACACCAGATCAGAGCTGAGCCATGTGCTCTGAAGGTTCTCAGTTCTTACATGTGGAACGTAATTACAGAGTGACAGGGATTTGGGAGTACACTCAGGGCCATCTGATGTCATGAATGTGGAAACTACTACACAAATAATGATCAGGTCAACTGTCAAACACTGTATTTTTCAGCTATGGAAATATTTTCTTCTGTAAAATCATGTCTGCTCCACATACAGTTTATAGAATTGACACCATCTATTTGAATGAGAGTTCTGCTACTAGAAGTACTGCAGAATCAGGTTCTTGTGTGTATAATTAGAACTAACAAACAAAGAAACAAACAAAACACAAACACATACACATCATACACAAAAAACCCCAAACAAACAAACAAACAAAAACCAACAAATAAACCAAACCCAAACAAACAAAACAAAACAAAACAAACAAAAAACCCACTACATTTGAACAAGGAGTTATAGACACCTGGTTTAGAAAGGCACTATAATGTCAAAAATGCCACTACTCCCATATAAGACTCTACTGTTCCATACCCTAAGCCTTTTATAGTGGCAGAGTAAAAGCAACTCTGACCCTAACCTGGAAAGAAAGCTTCTCTAGCTTACCTTTTTTATTAGGTGTTTTTCTCAGTTTTGGCATCTCATGACAGTAATAAGCTGAGAATTATCTTCGTCTCCTGCCACTTCTTGACCAGCATACTAGAACATGTCCCAAGAGATGTCGTCGGTTCACTGGAGAATAACAGTAGTAATGATGAAATAATAAAGGAAAAACATTTAGGTCACCAATGTCTATATATGTTTGTGTTCTGGTGAGAGTGAAAATTAGCTGAATGGCTATCTTAAAAGAGCAAAGGATCTATTTTTGCATTCCTTTTGTATCCAAAACAGACTTTAATGTTGTGCAAGAGCAACAAAATTAGTGTATTAGAATACACCTATTTTAAAATATGGGTTTGTTCCTTACAACTTTCAGCAGTCACTCCTCACTGACAAAGAACTGGGATTTGGTGTGACTACTTTGTGTCTACGAAGTCAGAACGTCTCAGTCATGTGGTATAAAGGTATATTTTGATATGGCTGGAAATGAAGGGGTTAAAAACCCTCTTAAAATAAAAAAAAAAAATCTCTTTGTGTTTCAGTCTAAGTGATCATGCATATTGAAGTAATAGTGAGGATTGTAAGTGAAAATAATCAGAAATAAAAATACGATATATTCTATGACAAAAAATGTTTTATTAAGAAGGCTAATAATATTTGAAATGTAGTAAAAGTTCATTATCAAGTTTTCTCTGTCATGTATTAGTTGTAATAAATAGGGTGAGATTTTTTTCCTTTGCATAGTATCTCAATAAAAGCATTCTTTACTTTTATATTCATTTTATCATTCCTGTATTGGACAGAGTTTAAAACTAAAGTAAAGTTAACCAGAAATCAGAAAAATGATCTCAGATTGAATCATTCTCTCCATCCTTACCATGTAGTCATTTTTGCTGATGCAGGACATGTTTTATCCAGCTATCACAGTCTTTTTCCTCTAGAGATTGATGACAGAAAATGCTGCACTAGTAGTTATCCATCACATATGCCTATGGATGACCACGGCCTTGCCTGTGATCCCTTCTTAGACCAATTAGGTTTGAATCTCTGCCAGTTACAGAGCCTTGTTACGCCACTCAGAGAGAATCAAGGAACTTGAATGATTTCCTGATTATTATAGATTATTGAAGCCCTTCCAGCCTACACGTGCTGAAGGCTGGACTGGAAAAAGACAACTCGGGAACCAAAAGTAAATGAGATACTCTAGGGTCTGTTCTTCACAGTACTGTGCTATTTTACTTAAAGCCAAGCAGTGTTGTTTTCATTGGAAACTGAGAGGTTGCAGAGCTGGTTCAGGAAACCGCCTTTAGAGAAGCAAATAGTGGTACTATAAAAGTATCTTTTTCTGAAACTCCTCTCTTCAGCCCTGCAAACCAATACTCTTAGGATGCATGCAACTCAGATTTCCAATACTCATAAATCTTTGGCCAGGTTGTGTGTGGTAATAGTGCAATTTTAAGACACAGAAAGATATTTTTCCTTGGTTGCCTCAGTTTGCTCTTTCTTATGCATTGTTATTGGTAAATACATCCAATATATCCAATATATTGATAGTTGTTCACCCCAAGAAACAACAAAGCAATTTTAATGTGACCCAAATTTAGAAGTAGAATGTACTAACTAGTTTAAATTATTCTTCCTTACAACACCATACACTATTTAGAATAATTTATATATGTTTACTTGTGAGGATAAGAAAATGCTTCTATGATTTATTTGCATGCCAAAGCATAGGAAGGAAGTTACAATATGACCAAAGGGATAGAGCAAATTTTACCTTTACATTTTAATCCCCTGGGTCAGATGCTGTTGTTGTTATACTTCTCTCTTCTGAGCAGCTGAGGAGAATTATACTAGTTTAGTCTCATCCATCTGCACCATCTGGAGTGCACTAGACTAGAAGTTTATGAGCAAGGTTAATGACTTCAGCTTTTTTTCTTATTGGTCCTGTGGTCACTTCGGCATAAAAACATGATTGGATTTGTTGCCTTACTTCCAAGAAGCTGACAGTATTCTTTACTATAGCCTGGTTGTCATTTATATCACTTTGACTGTGCAAAGGGTTCTGGGCAGTAGTGAAAACCATGCCCCAAACTGCTAAGTGTCTGGTCTGGGACTTCAGATGAAGAGGGATCTAGATACCTATGCAGAAAAAGATAAGTAAAGGAACTGAGGTAGTACTGAAAGTCTAGAGAGAGCAATGGAATATACATGGCAGAGTGAAGTGATTTCTTAATTTTTAGCCAGTATAAATGTTGAGGTGTCCTGAACAGCGTTTTCAGAAACCTGTTGCCCCCAAATAGTTATTACAGGGAAGGAAACAGTACCCTTCATGATGCTGTGGATCTGACTGACCTTCCATTATGAATTATGGAATTTTTCCTAATGAACAAAACTAGCAAGAAATCTGCTGGGTTCCTAAGGCAACAAAATGCTTGTGCACATACTGTATGCCTATCTCTGTATCCTATCTCAGGCTTTGATAACTTTGCACAAATTTTTAATCATTTTGGCAGTGGTATGGAGGCCTCAAATTTCTGTAAGGTTGGATAGCTGAGTAGAGAAGAGACAGCCCAAAACAAACAGCTGTCATACAGGACCACACTGTCGAGACATAAGGTGATAAACTCTTCTAGTTTCTTACATTTCTTATGACTTCAGGAAGGTGGACACCAGGTAATGGAAATAAGATTTTCACATATTAACATTAGATACCTTAAAATATTAGCTCATAGCTGTTTGCTTGCTCTGAAAGAATGAAAGAGCTGATTTCCAGAAGAAAGCAAAGTGAATTGTGGAAAAAATGGATACTCCAGGTTGAGCGTGCTTTATGAAATAAGGATGAAAATGTATATGTTTACATCTGGGTGTACATTTGATCTGAGATTTCAATTCAGCATCCAAACAGAAATGCAGTATTGCTATTTTAAATGTTCCTGAGTATCTGCAAAACAAAACAAAACAAAACAAACAAAAAAACAACCAACCAACCAAACAAAAAAACCCACACCACCAAACAAACAAAAAAGCTCAAAGCAAAACAAAACAAACAAACAAAAAACACAAAAAACCCCAATACCTCGAGTTAGCAAACATTGTACAGAACCTATGGGAGAAATGGATAGTCTGGGCAGTCATCTGAAGGCGAGGGGGGACATGACAGGGCATCTGTAAAAGGTAATGTGATAGCCCTACTGAGCTTTTCAGCTGAATGAGCACAAGTTTAGTGAGACTAGGAGCTTCTTAAACTCCATAACTATATTGACTAGAGTGCCATTCACTACAGTGGGAACGTAGACACCTATTTCACACACAGGCATCTACATTATAAACCTTAATTTAGGTATTTTAATCCATGAGCTGGATTCCTTTCCTCAAGGATCTCTCCAAACTATTTAAACAAAAATCAGCTATGTGATCAGCAATGAAGGCAAGAGTCAGAGTTAAACCACACTGGATGTATTAAACGATTGACTTTAGACACAGGATGGGCATGACAAAGTTGGAATTAGTGAAATTGTGACCTGCTGCTTAAAATCTACCTGTTGTGCCTGATATTCAGTAAACAGCCCAGCTGGTTTGTTGTGGCCAGTTCTTATGTGAGCAACCTCTGTTTCATGCTCTATCCAGACAGGATGTATCCTACAAGGAAACACTTATGTTATTAATGGGCACATCTCGTCTTCTGACTTTTTCTCCCCACCACTATTTTCTCTTCTGTTCCACTCTCCCAAGCTCCCCCTGCTACATTTTGCTCTATAACTACATGATACAGTTGGCATAGAGAGACAGTAAGGAAGAAAGAAAAAGGCTTTCATCAATGGAAAATTTCTAGTATATGGGAACTGGGATCTGAATTCATGACTGTGGTATCAAACACGAGTAACCAGCTAATCAGATTGCATCTTTGGATAATCGCTATTCCTACTCAGGTTGTAATTAATATGTGATTTCAACTGTCACAGAAAGCCCACCCTTCAGTTCTTGTCCAGCCTTTTACAGAGAAAAATATATTTTCTGTTGTAATATCACTACATCCAATATTTGTATTGGAGTTGTTGTTTCATTTTTTTTTTTTATTTCTATCCTAAGTTTCCATAATAAAAATACTTTTCAAATATATGTACATGCAAACTTTGATTTCACATAAAAGTACATTTTGGAAACACACACTAAATATTGTTATTCTTAAGTAATCAAGAAAGTAAAATAAATTTGTTTTTTTCCTCTTTTATAAAATAAGGTCTGGAGAAGAGAATTTTCTTTACAAATCCAAATACATGTTAAGCAGGCTAACAACTATGGCATTGGAGATTTTTAGTCGATTACAAAATAAACAAATGAACAAACAAACAAAAACCAAACAAAAAACTTTCCTGCTTCCTGCTTTGCTGAAGTTAATTAAGATACTGTTATGCATCTTCTCATTTGATTGTTATAGGAAACTGCACTTTTCTGCTATTTCCCCTGCACTGCTAACCTCTAAGATTGAGGCAAAACCCACTGACACTCCTTCTGGTTAAATCAAGCTATAATGAAATACTTTCTTGGTGACTCAAGCAAGTCTCAAAGGAAAACACAGTAAAGGAAATGTCAGGCATGCATCCTTTAATTTTTTTTCTTTCCTGAGATCTTGTAGTAGATCCTGAGTGACTCCACAGCACTGGCTACAGAGTAGGACCCTTAAATAAAACATCACAATTATTTAAAACTGAAAGCTGTGTGTGGGGAAGGGACAGAACCCTATTAAGAACCACTACAATAAAAGATACAACAGTATGATCGCTGTTCTGATTTTTAAAATGTGTTTCAAAAGGTCTTCCCAGTCTTGTTTTGGAACGGTAGATTGCATTGTTGTAAAACACACATGGATGGATGGCTGAAACTGTGGTCTGCATACACTAGGTGAAATGTATCTATTGACTTACAAGCTGGCTGCATGTGTCAAAATGCAATCCGGTATTTTTGTAATAATAGCTAGCAGTCATAGTTGTAAATTATTTATGGAGACTATTCAGTGCAAACAGGTTAGTGCACACATTCTCTTCAGCTTGACTGCCCTGGTTTTAGATCACTCAGACATTCAACTCCTTAGAGATCTGTTCTTATCATTGCAAACCCTAAAAAGGTACCAAAACTGCAGTCATTTCAGCAACTCAAAGCAACTCAGCCATTTGCTAAAGTTCTACCTCAAGGTTCAGTGAATAAACACCATTTCAGCCCGCTTCTTTCACACCCAGCCTGGCCCTGATGGTGTAAGTTAATATCAGACATGAAGAGAGATCGATCTCTAAAGCTAAGACTCCAGTGTGCTTCACTATCTTTGTGCAGAAACATGGAAGAATGTACATAGCAAAGGCCACCAATGATCTTAACACAAAGTGACATTTCACTAATGCTGTGTTCCGTAAAATGGGAAAACCACAGCCATCCAATGAGTACTTCTGGTCAGATTTAAACGAATACAGCACCCTATCACAGTGCAATACACTGATTTCTATGCACACAACCACCGAATCTCTTTGGTATTTTGCCCTCACCAGTCCATTTTGAGCAGCTGCATCTACCCTACACAATCAGAGGACTTGGGGTTGCTGAATTTTATGTTTGAACAACACAGCACCAGACAGAACTCATATATCACGTACAGAAAAAAACAAGGACTTGACTGCTATGACAGATATAGTGCGTCAAAACATTTGCTGTTTATTAGAAGTTCAGCTACAAGAGCTTTATATGGGCTGCTTTTGCCACAAGATATTTCTGATACTTCTGAACTTGTGATAGTGGCCGGTTTAGTACTTCTTGGTCATTAATTTGCAAATGGATAGCACTGACCTCTACAAGTTCTGGGTGGATTTTCTTGTGGATAATTTTGGTAACCACCAGCTTCTGCCTCACTGCCAGATTTTGGCTATGAATTTCTCATTCGTGACATTGGGCAAAGAGAAAATCCTTGCAGTCAAGGTTGCAGGGTGAGAAAAGGGGGACCAAAAAACTGTACAGAGACAACAGACATCATTTCCCTTCAGTTCTTCAGGCTCCTTGCCTAGCTGTTGTACAGCTTACACCACTACCAATTGCTCTAACATGCTCCCCTGTTGGGCCAAGAAGAAAGTCCCTATCCACATATAAGCAGCTGCTTGCAGATTAGCCAAAAGTAACTCCAAGGCATATTCTCAATGAGAAACCTGCCTGGGGCTGAGGAGATTAAGCAACTGAAATCAGCTCTTCATACTCACTCACATCTCAGAGAACTTCTTGTCACACGGCTGGAGTCTCTGGGGAAGAATACAGGGATGCTTATGCTCATTCTCTCAGGGGAATTTGGCCCTAAATCTGATGTAATTTCCAATGCAGATAGCAAAAGATATGCTTTGCTAAAGACATGGCTTGCACCCATGAAGTGTGCCCAATTAAACATGCACAACGTGGCATAATGACAAAGGGTAAAAACACAGCAGCAAGTAGATCTGTCTGCAAGGAGAGGAAAATGATAGCAACACAATGCAGTATTTGTGTGACATGCAGCAGTGCTGGTAAAAATGTGATATTGTCTTACTAACTCCTGTGGCATGATAATGGTCCCAGGTGTCATATAGACCCCAAAAGAGGTCAGAGCCCACGCATGCCAGACAGGATCATTACAGTCACTTTTCCCCCTTTTTTCCTCTTCTTTTCCTGGTCCTGATGATAAAATTATATCAGTGAGAATATCAGCCAGAAAGTCTGTTAACCAATGCCCACATCAGAGGGCTAAGAAACAAATATCTCTAACTTTCCTCTGCATTACACCTTTAATAGAGATGATACAAGGGTGAAGACTCAACAGCAAAATCAGGAAAAAATGCATATAAATAAACACATGAAAATAAAATTATATAATTTAAATTTATAATTACTGAAATAGAATTATAAAATTCTTCAGTTGAAGACAACTGAAAAAAAAAAAGCAAACCAAATGCCCTGGATGCATTTTGCGGGGGTCTGGGAGGGATTCCACAAATCATAGGAATATTCTGGGGCATTTTTCAGGCATAATTAAAATCGTTGCTCAGTATTTTAAAACTGGAACAAGCAACAAAGATCAGAAACAAAATACAAGGTGGTTTTTCCTTGTTCATACACTGTTTTGGCTTTTATTACCATGCCAAACAGCCTGAGTCTGTATTCCCAATGAACCACACAATTCCCAGTGCCTGAGTATCTGTTCATTGCTCTGTGTCAGGCCCAAAGCATCTCAGGATGGGAAAAAAGCTCAGTACAGAAGGGTGTGAATTCAGAGTATACTGCAAAAAACCTTGTTGTGAATACAACCATTGCTAAATTATCTGCAATTCTCCTTTAGAAAATGGAGAGACACCAGCGTCTTCTGAGGGAGATTTATCCAACCTGAAATAGTAGCAGAAATGAAAATTCCATCTGCATGTGTTGGAGGGCACTTCAGCCCACACATTATCTTGAATTGCCTTTGGAGCTGCCCATGTTTCTCTGTTCCCTGCAGAAGAAGTTTCATTGACTAATATAAACTGGAATTGTTAAAGGCTGAAGTCAGATGAGAACATCTCATCCTAGTGATTCAATGTGCACAAATGGAAATAGTTTATTTAAACAGGGGTGGACTATTTTGGTTTTGTTCCACCTTGGAGTGTATCTCACCTACTTTTCTTTCCAATTGCAAAATTAAAGGCAATTAAACTGTTTTGAAGGAGGCTAACTTCAGCCTTCACATGAGATTCTCAAGAATTAAGATAACACTGGCATTGAAAACTGTTTTGTAATTTATTTTGTCAACTTCACTGTATTTTCTTATTTATTAATTTTTACAGGACACATGATACTGAAATAGAGTATAACTTTCTAACCAAATTTCAGTGTTTTTAAATAAAGCAATTTCCTGCAAATTTAATGGCTTGCTCTTGATTATATCTAACCTTAAGTAGCAACAAATGCAGACACAAATAATTTGCTTACATCAAACATTTAGACTGTTTTTGTAAACTCTAGAATGTATTGGACACTTCTGAGGCAGAAACTTGGCAATATTTAAAACTGGTATCCTGAAAGGAACTACTTCTTCATATAGGATTTTGAAACTTAGATAGTTGATAGTTTAAGTAGTGCTGAAAAGGTTAATAAGTACTCTCACAATGAAGTTATAGCATATGCTCATCTGATTGTGATATATAAAGACCAGTTCAAGGAAAAGAATTAAAAAAAAATCCCAAAGCATTGACAAAAATATGGAAAATGTAGAAAGTCTAAGAAGACTGAAGTGTTATCTCCATAGGCTACATCAAGTCTTTCAGTCCAAGCAGCTCAGCTTCTGATGTTCAATAGCATCTTCTGGATATATACATATATATATATATATATACACACATGCACATCAATACTAATGTATGAATGTCTAAACATATAAATGATAATTAAATTTTCTGTTTGCATTCCTCTTTAGCACAAGGAACTTATATTACATTGAAGCAAGACCTTACGGCAATACTAATGCAGAAAGCTAAAAAGGTTAATATCCTCAGTAGACAGTATCATTTCATCAATAAGAGAACTATTCAATGACCCTGTATTGGAGTGAACTCAGCATAATCAATTAGCTTTGTCAAGTAAACAGATCTGTCCCTTTGGCTGCTGTGTAACTTGATATTTCTTCCTGTTCTTACTGACTCCATGAATGGAGAAATAAAATACCCTGAAATTATACCACCTCTGACTGAGAAAAGAGAGCTATTTAAAAAACTGCTTCACTGAAAGTGTCTGTCACTCTTAATCAGAGGTTTTTGTCTGCCAGCAGAGAAGGGCAGTAGGACAGGGCTCAGTCTTCCACCACAGAATGCTCAAACAAAAACAATATTTTCCACGTTTTGATGAATTAGATGCAAATCAGTTGGCAAGCAAAATAAAATAACTAATGTGCCCTGCGCCACTTGACATAGCTGACTTGAGTAATTATCTTCACAATGTACCATCCTTTGCTTGCTTTATCATTAGTCTTTCTCTTGTTTTTGTTTTGGCTTTTTAAAAAAATAATAGTGTAATTACTATAACACTAATTTTAAAGTAATGATTTCTATACACATTAGCAGGCTCTAAGACACAATCTATGATAGGTCATGAGACAGTGATCTCAGACTGGCCTCGTGTAGTTTGCATTATGAAAAAAAGCATGGGAAGGAGAGATCATTACTCTGCATAATTAGCAGGCTTAATTAAAAAATGGCCTGAGATATCAGCTGTAGCACCAGCTCAACAAACCCCCCAGGGCTTGTTCATAGATTCTGCTGTGCTCTGATTATACTAGTATGAATCTAGAAATAGCCACCTGGAATCACTCTCTCAGATGGGCATTTGCTAAGTGCTAGTACATTGTCATTAAATTGGTTTGTTTGGCACAATTTTGGGCTTTTAAACATTTAGCAAAGTGAAAAGAAACTGTGGCCAACAAGGTGAAGTAATTCACTCTGTGGGGTTTCCAGTATTCATCCAAATTTCTCAAGTTTTGTAAACCCTAACCAGTTTGAGTTTGTCAAACAAAACCTGACTACAACAGCTTTAAAATATCAAATCACCTCAGGTTTGAAAGTCTACATTTCGAATAAAAGTGGACCGATATCAGAATTCCTTTATACACCTCAGATTTGTGATAGTCACATAAAATCCTGCTCAAAGTTTAACATCTCTCTTAAATTTTATTTTTGTCTATCCTGGACGGTGCATAATGCTTCCTTCGGAGGTATATCAAAACCTTTTCTGTACACTACTGACCATGTAAACAGGCTGCTCATTGTAGACAGGCAATCATTTTTGAAGAATATAGCCAGGGCTAGACAGCAGCTAGGAACATAACTGGACATGTTAAGAAGTGAAGATCTTCCTGTATTATTAAACCAGAGGTTGGTTTGATCCAGTCAGAACATGACTGTCCGAAGTGGGACGCCACTAGGACATTGGAGCTAGTAATGATGATTAGAAGACAATTTCCCTTTGATAGGTGCATACTTCACATGTATCAGTGGTTAGAAGCTGGTGTCACACCAGAAAGGCAGACAGCTAATGTACTTTTGCAAAGGGCTTTTGTAGGCTGATGGGGGGGATTTTTTTATCATTATAACTGTTATTTATACCTGTTTAACAAAGTTTTCTACTGAAAGCAGGATACCAGGAGACTTTATTGAACAGTAAAAACATGACTTTGTGTTCTTCTCCCCAAAACATCTGGGACTGTGAACAGGTGAGGAACATGTTTAAATCCCTCAGGCCTAGCCCATGACAGCCAGATGTTTGGCAGCACCCCTCTGGAATCGGGACAATCTCCATCCATCACCCTGGGGTAGGGTGGGCACACCACCTCCCCAGGAGACAGGGCACTCCCATTGGCACCGCTCTCATGCGTCAGGAACCTGCTCTCTCCAGAGGCCCATTTAAGTACAAATCCTATTAAGATATTTAGATAATAAGGCAAGATGCTTCTTCTTATGCGCAGCCCTTCCAGCTGATTAGTCAGGGGAATCCTTCCTATGTAGTCAAGAATCTTTCTGGCATGTTTAACATCTTGGGAGTATGTTTTTGTGTTTCTTTAGGTTAAAGATATCCTCCTAGGAACTCATCTGTCAGAGGAAGGAGGAACTGAGGACTATATATGTCTATAGGGAGCAGACAAAAGTTTCTGTTTCATGGGAGAATCCCGAATGAACAAAGTCCCGAAAGCGAACAAAATATCTCATGCAATGTATTCTCTACTGTCAAGTAAGAATAGTGTGCTTTTCAGCAGGAATGACAAGAATTTCCCTATTCTTAAATAAAAGGCACGAAGAAAAATTAGAAATCACCAAGAAAATGAGTGAAGGATAAATCAATATGAGGTGAAAGGTCAATAAGTGGCCTCCTGCTACTCTGCCAAAAAAAAAGTATTTAAAGTTATATTATTCACATTCTTTAAAAAAAATATGATAGGCAAGCAGCAATACAGTCTTTGTGTTTTGGTGAAAGAATAGGCTTTGCTGAGAAACATGCACTGATCTAAAAGTGGTGTTTATCCCTAGAGCTTTGACTCCCCTTGAGGGTTAGCCATTATTGCAAATGCAATGACAATCTTTCAATACAGACAAATTAGCTATTTTCTAGAGAGCTAATTCAGTTCTTCAAGTTACATTAATTTATCACAGTTTAATTACCACTAAAATTATGCTTATTCAAATTAGAGGTGGCAGACATGTAACACGTTATTTGATACCTCGCGTGACTTCTTGAAAAATAATATTTATTCTGTTAGAACAGAGCCTGGTAAGTTCCAGCTCTAAGGATGCATGCATTTGAAAAATATTTTTAATAGCTTCTAGCTGAGACTTTTTCTGTATTTTCTGTAGATTTCTGTCTTCACCACACTACTCTGATTTTTTCCTAAGCTGCAATTTACACTGTTCACTGTGATAGAGAGTGTTTATTGGCACTTTTCAGTCTTGTGTTTAAAACTGTTACGGCACTCGTTAATTAAAATACTGCTCTAATTACAAGGCAAGAAAATCACAAGGAAAATTAATAAAACTAAGAACACTACCAAAATGCTTCCATAATTCAAATACATCTGTATGCCCCAAATGGGGCAGGATCAGTATTCCAAAAATAAAAGGTTAGAATAAAAATAAAAATAAGAGAGAAGAAAAGCATGGAAACTAACCATAAAATGCTGGGAGGGTGAATTGCTGACACACGCGTAAGCTCAACTGAGAGGGTTATAGGAAATACGTAGGAGAGGAAGAGACCTCCTGGGTCAGCACAGATGCTTGTGTGATACAAGCCTTTTGATAAATGGATGAGATTGGTATTTAAAAACAACTGAAGGTTTTCCCACTGCTATTTGCACTGGAAAGTTGTGCCAGTGTCCTGTTTTAAAGTGTGAACTGTCTTCTGATTGCTGTAGTGACAAGGCTCATCCTGGGGGATGGGGTTGTCGCCAGCCTGCCTAGAAGGTGAAGTCAGAGACAAAAGAGACAAAAGGAATCCTAAAAGAAGGTACCAGCCAATGAGCAATTGCCGACACATGCGTGCAGAGTGCATGCAGCCAATCACATTACTGTATAGCACATGCTGTAACCAATCATATTGTTGCAAGGCGCGTGGACAGGGCAGCTTTTGGTATAAAGCTAGCTCGGTCGGACAATAAAGTTGAACTCTGAACATCATATTGGTGTGTCAGGTTCCGTCTCTCACACGGAAAGCAAGGGAATGTCAATCTAGTTCGTTCTCAGCAACTCTAAATGCACATGTTCTTTACCAAACACTTTCTCCTTTGGACTGAACCCTTATCCAACATACCAGCTCTTTTGATGAACCAAAACCAATACTTTCCTCTTTCAGCTTCCTAGTCTTCACTCACATTTCCTTTCTTTATTCCTCTGATTACACTAACAAACTCCTTTGCACCTGTATCTGCTTAGGTTCTTCTTTCTTAAAACTGAGGGAACCAGAATTGCATTTAATGTTTAATTTCTTTCACAAGTACCTTGTACAGATGCCCCATTAGTTCTTTCCCCTGTGCAGAATTTCACCACCACACACTTGCTTGGCTTTTCCCTGGCTAGGACCAGTGGGTGACTCACAGACAGGGAGTGATTAGTCAGCAGCACACATGGATTTTCATTTTCAGTCTCTCGCACATGGTGAGCTCACAACTTGTAGTTGAAGTTCTTTTTGGTCCCTCCCATACATCAGTCTGTTTTAACCTCATTGAACTGAAGAAATCTGAAACTTAAATGCAACATTTCAAATCCGTGTGTTCCGGCACACGCCTTAAAACCTATATTTAATAAGGAATTCAGAATTCTATCCTCTAAACTCAAGCACAATGTTGCACACAGCCATTTTTACACTATTCAGAACATTGCTTGTCTTCTTTATTTCTTCAGATGTCTAGCTTCTAAACCATAAAAAAAAGAGTTTTCTAGAAAGTTCCAGAGCAAATGTCTGAGTTGACCTGCATATCGTCTTAATGTAACAGAGTAAACCCGAAGACTCCTGCAATTTGAAGAGCTAGAATATAAAGAAAAATGAATGCAAAGTTATTCAGGAAAAAATTCTTGTGTTGGTTGTTGGGATTTTTCTTAGTATCTTTGAAATAGATGACAAATATCTTGTGCAATTAATCTCATCTAACTTTAGCCACTTAAAACCTAGTCACGTTATCCTGGCTGGGTTTCTAGGCTTCCTCTATAACCAACAGCGAGAGACTTCTTACCCTTTCTAGCCTAAAATAGATGTTTAAGATAGATGGAATTTAATGTTTCATTATTCATTCTGCCTATCTTTAGATTGTCTAGAAGTTAATATCTTTCTTCACTGACTATAAAAGGAGTGTATCCAATTAATATAAACCTTCATGAGTAACTTGGTGAAAGACAAGATAGACAAGAGAAACCTCAATCTTTGATCTAATATGATATTTGAAATAAGAATGGTAACTGAAGTCCATGCTGCTGCTTTTGCAAAATCCAACCTTCCCCTTTAATGAAGTAAAATTGCTTGCAATTAAACAAAAGAAAACAAACCAAAATATCAGACTTTTCAAAGGATCAAGAAAGAGAGACTTAGAAAATGGTGAGCCCTAAACAAGAAGCACAAATTATAAATTAGACACTCAGAGAGTTCAGTAAGTGTGAATACACTTGGGGAAAATAAAAACAACAGTGACAACTTGAAAGTCACAAGGAACTTCCCTTATTGAGAAAAAAAATAAGACCACAAACTGAAAAGGAAATCTCTGCAGGATCTAGGGGGCTCAAAGTGAGATTTAGATCTATTATGCATTGAGGAGAAAGCCTAGGACATTTCTCTAAGATAAATTGTGAGATGCACATTGTGTGAGGTACATTATGACTATGGTTCTTCTGTGAGTAACTCCTGGTGAGTCCACAGGAGCTATATATGCAAGTTAAGAAGTGTTCTAGTTGTAGGGATAGATGCTAGCAAGATAGTATTTGCCTTGACCTAAATTTAGCCCTCCTGAAGCCATAAATTTTAGGCTAAACTGTCTACTGCCAGCACAGAGAGGGAGGAAGATAAAGAGATAATAATTTGCAAAGAAAATTTGTTACACATCCTAGCTGCTTCATTTAAAGATTTGAGGACGTGTATCACCTGCAATTATAAATGTAAGACTCAAACACAACTGATTTTGTCTCAAATCCACAGGATTAACTGATTCCCATTAAATGTGAGAAGCTCCTGAGCACCTTCAAGCACAGAAACCATAGTTCCTAACCCCCTGTTGTAGGCAGTGTCCAAGATCATAACCAATGAAGAACTTCTGAAAAAATGTATTACTTCAATTTTAGAAATCCCATTAACAGTGATCATAAATTACTTGTAAAGGATTCTTTTCAGAGTTTATTTTCACTGGTGCCATTTATCTTGAGATGTTTTTTAGAGCATACAATGATTTATGTGAAACAGAACAACCTTTCTGGTAATAATAATAATAATAGCAGTCAATAAATAGAATGGAGATGGATATAGTAATATTAGTGTCTGATTTCAGATATAGCAGAGGGCTAAAGACGTTGGCAAACTTCCTATTGCAGGAAAAAAAAAGTACACCCAGCCCCCTTCCTCTGGTTTGAGTCTCGCAGTCAAGCCACATCTGCGAATGGGAAAGAATAAACATTTGTTTCGTAGGATGAGTTCCCCTCCACATCCTGCAACCTGCTTATTCTGATGCTCCTTATGTTGTTGCAGCTTCAGCATTCTCCAGCACCTCTACATGGTATTGAGTTACCAGGTGGTGCATCAAGGGGCAGACCCTGGAACTCCATATGCTGCAATTAGGGAAATCTGTGGCATTCTCCAAAAAGTAGAGCCACTGCTGCACAAGGTCACCAAACAGTAACAACAGCAACTTGATGCCACTTGAATTTATAAGAAAATATCTTCCTCAGAAATACTTGGATGGAAAACAGTAACTTGTATTCCACTAATACCCATCAATAATATAAACATACTAAATTAATTGTATTTACAAGAATAGACCTTTTTTAAGCTATAGTGTGTTCACCTATGAAAATCATGAGTCAAAAATGAATGCCGGATACAATTTTTATTACTAATACCTCTCCTGTGAAAATGCTAATGAATCAAATTCTCATATACACGTAAAGGCGCATGAGAAACTCAATTTCAAGGTCTATTTCTGGCTAGTTTTGTTTCATGTTAAATTAAGTGGCATTTTTTCACCCTCCAGGAACTCAGGATTCTCAATACTAAATTGGTCCACTGGTCTATTGTATCCTGTAGTCTTCCTACAGTGAAGCTGTTACAGGAAGCAAAGATTTCCATAACATGCACAAGCTTACTACACAATGCTGGTCAGCTTAAAAACTTTAAAAAATCCATATGATTTCCTCAAACAAAATTTGTCTTTATCATGACTATGAAGGACTATTTATTTTAAAGACCTTTTGATTTGTTCTCTTCATTTTGTTTATTTTATAATTACAATAGTCATTTATTACTCTGTCACACTGAGAATATATGCCACAATCCTCACTATGGTTTATGAATGCCATGGTATCTTGGCGATCTGTTACACAACATCACAAGTATCTCATATGTATAATTATTTCTTCATCCTTTTCCTCAGTGGAAAAAAAATTGCAAATTATTTACATACATATGTGTATATATTATTTATATTTGTGTATTTTTAGATTCATAGATTTTTAAGTGCACAAGGGACTATTATAATCATCTAACGTGACCTCCTGCACAACACAGTAATTCCTTCAATAAACCCAGCAAGCTAAACTGCAGCTTATTTTTTAGCAAGATATCTACTCCTGCTTTCAAGATTGCATACAAGGATATATCACATTCATAGGTGAATGTAATGCATTGTGTGAATTTATCATAGAAAGCAAGATTTTTAAAAAGTATTTTGTATTTGACACTGAAAGCAATAAATTGAAAAATCATAGACTTTTACAGATAAATTTGTAGACAATCCTAATGTGCCAAATGGCATAAAAGAAGCTTCTTACTGTGGTTCAAGTGTGAGGTGCTTGCAGTCAGAGCATTACAAGCTTTGAAAACGAGAAACAAAAGCTTGAATATAAACATTATTCTTCAGAAGAGCAAGCATAGTATGCGGCAGGCAGAACTTGCTCCTCACTTTTTTAGTGAGGGCTCTGTACCTCTGAGGACATGCATTGTTGTGGTCAAAATCGGTGGACATTTCCCCAAGGCACAGATTTTTCTAACCATTTGAACTGTTCAGACACACTTTAGACCAGAAAAAAACATTGCAATATGTTGTGAAAATCACATCCTCTGCAAAGATGGAGTGCAACTTCATGGCCAGATTGAGTTCAGAGTGTGCAAGTACCCTGAGAACGCTGCAAAGTGACTTTTCCCATTTGTGGGTACAGATATTCCATCAACTGATGATATGTCTTGGGTAGCATCTTAAAACATGAAAATTGCCCAGTCAGTTCTTGTGTCATTTTAGTTTGTCTTTCTTCATGCAGCTGTGTGGCAATTTTTCTGTTGAACTTCAAAACAAAGCACAGGTGAGGGGCTCCTTGTACTGACAGGCATTTCCTCTGACCCTTTCATATTTTTGTAAAGTGAAAGAGATTAACCTGATCCTTGCTGTTGACTTAGTTGGCAAGGACGAATTGTTCTCATGACAATAATTCACTTTTCTCCTACACATCAGCCCTCAGGATATAAAAAACTAGCTATGGCAAGTTTCTGTAAGCATTTGAGACCCATGGAAAAAGGACCTGCTAAGAATCAGTTTTGGAAGGATGACCTAGTAGATTTTGGATCTTTGAATGGACAGTGTTTGAGTGTTCAGCTTAAGCTCATTGGAACAAGGGAGCCATACAAACTCTTAAGATTTTAGATTATTAGGAGTTTTTATATACCATGCTGTTAAACAATGTCCTAGGGTACAACTGTCTCCACAAAAGAAAATCATGAGTACAGCCCTTAAAGTTTACATCTTAGATTTTGATGCTCTGCGGAAATTCAACTGAATAAGCTCCATGGTGTCTAGCAGGGAAGACACTGTACAGGAGTCAACCCTTGCAAAAGAAATTATATCAATCTTCCTAACTACAATTTTCTGAAATGCCACTCCACTGATGTTTTAATTGGAAAAAAAAAAAAAAATCACCTCAATCTGAGAAGAAATCAGCACCTACAGCTGTAGAGGATAAGAAAAATTTCTAAGAAATTCATGCTCTGCTAAATATCCCTCCTCATCTACGGAAACAGAGAATTCCAGTATATTCCACTGTTATTTTAAAGTTGAAAACAAAATCAAAATATTAAAGGACATATTTTAAGTTCTGATTAATAATCCTAGCAATGAAAAGAACAGAAACTAGAATATTATTCTGAAGATTATAACCTACAACTGTATCAGCTCCATGATAACTTGAAAAGTAAATTAAAAAGAGATAATGAGTTCTAACTTCTGGTGAACCGAGACAGATAAATTCTGTTCCTTTTAAAAGTAAAGAGGAGGTTTTGTGGCAGCCAAATGTGTACATTTAATCTGAAATCTGCAAGTTAAACTGTCATCCTTGGGATTTTGAATCTGAATTGCTAAGTGAGAGGGAGGAAAGAAAGCTGTTTAAACAATTTTTATTCAGTGAATTAAACAAATATATCCCTGAGACTATACAGACTGCAAGACTCTACTGAGAAAATACTACACCTATGCAGGCAATTTCAAGAACTGTAATAAACATTGAAAAATCTTAATATTCTCACCCTGCCTCTCACCTTTGAAATTCACCTGGAGACATTCTGTGTCTAAGTTCCTGCCTTTCCTTTAAGATTCATCAAAACACAGGAAAAGAAAAAATTAACACACACACACACACACACGCATGTGCACACACACACTGATTCCATGATCTTCCCTTGCAAAATACTGTCAAATTAAGAATTGTCCAGTATTCCGGTGTAACTAACATTTTTCTGCCTAACTTTTGGAAAAGAGAAATAATTTACTTGGGTCTTCAGTTCTTATACACTAACATTCCAAATTTTCTATCCAGAATATGAATTCTGGTAATAGTGTGATTTAAAATAAACTATGGAACTAAATCTCAAACAGCATATTAAAAAAAAAATAAATCTTAATTTTCTAATATACAAAAGCCATTTACTGCACATATGGATGAATAATTGGTGTTCAATGAAATACACTGATTATAATGGAACATGGAATGAAACTGTGGGGTTTGTTTTGTTTTTGCTGTTGTTGTTTTTGGTTTTGGGTTTTTTTATTTGAGTTTGTTTTGTTGCTGTTTTCTTTTTTTCCCTATACAACTGGCTCCTCTTCCACCTTGTTGAAAACACATGTTTCATGTAAATTTACACTTTTTGGTGTACCACTATTATCTGCAGAGGAACATACCCCTGATTTCAAGGAAGACAGAGAGTCATAAACAAAATAGTGAGTCAACAGGAAATTTCTAGTTTAATAATCAGCCTTACACTAAATTTTAGGCCAAAAATGATTGACAGAACATTTTACTAGGCCTAATTGACTTGCTTTAATAATATCTGTGGAATTTTCACCATGCTACCCTTGATTTAAAGGCAGTATTGAAAAGGGATTGGGTTGTATTCCAGTGGTGATTCCCAGTGAAGTTTTAGGAATTCTTCCAAAGAACCGTTTATCTGATCACTAAATAGGTGTGCAAGACAGCTGAAATGAGTGTGCCACTGGCTGCAGAGGGACCTGTGGTGTAGAGATGGTGCAAGGCTTTGGAGCTCAGATGAGAAGGGGACAGTGGTGCCTTACATCCCACCCCAGCCCTGCAAGCGGCGGTGCCCTGATGTACGAGCACAGCTATCTCGAAGCAGTGAGGGCAACAAACTGCAGGGAAGAAACAGACATTCAAAAGAACAAGAGATCCCTCAGACTTCATCTTTCATGTTTTTGCATGATGACAGGGAAAACCATAGGGATGCAAAATGAAGGACCAAATATTGCCACTAAGAGCTCACCGGTTCACTAAAAGCTATTAAGAAAATGGAAGCTATTAACATCATGCCAAATAATGGTTCAATAATAGCGGCCTAATGTGAAAGTGAGATACTTTGTATCACTCTAAAATGATCATTCATATAATGAACTGCAAACTCTTCAGCAGAAGATGGTGTTTTGCCACACATTTGCACAACTATGCCATCAAAATGCAAGAGTTCACCTAGTTGTTTTTAAGTGAAGATTTTCTGTTGTGGAGACCTGTGAGTTGTACACTTACACTGTAGGAGTAAAGACCGTATCTTATACTTCTTATTAAGGGAAAAATCTTTCTGAGTCTAGTTACCAGTAAGGGTCAATAATTGGAAAATGCTTAAAATCTTCAACCCACTTACTCTCAGGAAAAGTCTGCCCTGTACAAAGTTCAATGTCTTTTACTATGAAGCGAACAATAAACTCTGAAATCTCAAACGAGGGTTCCATAATCTACTTTTAAAGTATTCTTCATTATACTATATTGCCAAAACACATTCTGTGCAATATTAATAAGATACATTGTAATGCATGCATTTTATATAAGGAACATAATAATATGATAAATATATATTACTTATTTACATTTAACTATAAAAATAATCATTTATACATCTGTAAAAACTGTAACAGAAAACCATTTAAAAATATTCTCTAATAGAACTTCAGCTGGTTACCAAAAGGCATTTGGAACCTGGGTGTTTTCTGCATGTTGTTAAATGACCAATGAGAAATAATCATGAGAGATACCATAAGTCAGATAATCAGAGGGATTCATAAAGTGTTATCAGCTGATTATATTGTTATGATCAACCTTGCATGGGTGAAAACAATAGTTCTGCTGACTGTCTCCTTTGACAGGCTCCAGTCTGTGTCCTATTGCCACCTACAGTATTGAGACAAGGAGACTTCGAGGCAAAAATGGAGAAACCAATGGAGAAAAAATCCAGCTGAAATTCTTCCTCTGTGAGTCCAAGGCACTTATAATAAATTCTGCCCCATTATTCTAATAAGTGCCAGATTAAAACACATTATGTCCTCCCTATCCTTTTTTGAAAGAAAAGTCCATTAAATAAGAGAAAGTCTTATACAAATGTATTATATTTACCTGAGATGCAACAACTGAGAAATTGGAAGCTCTAATTTCAATTTCTTTGCACTCTTCCTGGCCTAAAACATCTGAGCTTTTCAACACGAAGCAAACCTAACCTCAAAATAGTATATATAATATTAGCTGGACTATCTTTTGCTAATAGTTCATTTTAGTCTCTCCAAGGAAGAAAGGAATTAGAGTGCTTTGATGAGAAATAATGGTCAAACATATTGATCTGCACTACAAGATCTGCAAGTGAGTCGAAAATGAAATTATCACAATTTAAAATCATATAAAGAACGTATTGACTGTCTGCAAACTAATTCAAGTATGTCCTAACACAGGACAATGGCTGCCAGTAGCTCTGGAATTGGGCCAGGAGTCTGACAAATTATTTGTATGCATCCTATTATTAGATAATTATTCAACAGAAATAGAATGGAATGATCGAGTTAATTCTGATGACCAAGCAGTGTGGTTATGACTGTTTTAACACGGTGAGTTGCACTCTGTTACTCCATTTGCAATGCAGTGATATCCTTTGAGGTCATAAAGATGCCTTCATATGCTTTGTGTCATGTATGTACACATAAAAATATTAAAATGTACTTACACATATACATGATAGATAGATAGACAGATAGATAGATAGATAAATGGATTCATAGTTGCATAATCATACAGTACGCATGCAATATATTTAATCAGAGCTGTGAACAATGTACAGCAGAGCACATTGATTAAGAGGATTTTTACAGGATCACCGGAAACCCTCAATAGCGCTTGACAATAATCAAAGCTTTAAATGCAATAGCAGGAATTGAGTAGGAATTGAGCTGGCACCAGAGAGGCTAATTCTGCACGTCAATACTTAAAAATGAGAGTTGTTGTGTGAAAAGGAGTGCTAAACTGGAGAAGCGCCAGCTGTTGAAAGCCTACATTTAGGGCTGAGTCTGAGAACTGACAGTGTTTCCGAAAGAAGATTGGAAGAGCAGAGGATGGGTTGGAAAAAGCAGCGCCCACCCCCAGTGGTTGGGGCTCAGGACTGACAATGCAGCACCCATACTCCAGTACCTACTGTGTCAGCCTGGGCTTAATTCCTCTGTCTCTCCATTAATTTATCTAAGAAGGATACCTCCTCTTCTAGTGAGATGTTGGATACCTGTATATGAAAAAATGACAGAGCAGATCAACCCATTTTCAGAGCTGTGCTAAGGAATTATGGCAATTTTTAATACCTGACCTGCCCTGATAATTGCTGAGGCCCTGATCCTGTGAAGAGCAATATGTATGCTCAAATTTACATGCTATAATTAAACCCAAGGAGACTACTTTCAAAGCCTAGAGTTAAGCAGGGAAAAGTTTGTAATGAGAAGTCATATCTTTCATTAGATCTGCAGATATAATTGGAAAAAACAGACACTTTCTTGCATACAAGCCTCGTTTCATGTCTTCAGGTCTTGGCAAAGAGCCAGGTCTTTGCAGGATTGAAGCCTAAACGTTATTAGCAGCGTTTCACTAGGTATAAATGCTATTGGAAAAGGAGTTTATTAAAAACTTGAGTTTCTTTGCTCAGCATCATCCCGAAAACAACCTGTTTTCTGACTCCTCAGATCAGTAAGAGCAATATGAATATTTTTCTGAAAGTATTGCAAATACTCAGCTCGATCATTTGTTGCAAAATGGTTTGTTTTGTTTAAAAAATAATTAAAAATTAATTGAGCCTAAGCATGAGGGAGAAATTGACTCTGTAACCCAGCATTTACAGAACTCATCTGGGATATGGGAGACCAGCATTGAAGCCTCTACTTTAACAAACAGTTCATTAGTTTTACAAAGCAGAACAACTTTTATCAGAGGAGATTAGCGAGTCCTATTTTAGAAGAGCCAAAATCCTGGTGATGAGGATTCCTTGAGTTGATTCCTTAGGATGCAGGAATTGTATCCTCTTCCCAAAGCTGGGAAATGCTGTGGCTACTTCTGCACCTTTAAATCACACAATCCGTGGCCATTTTTGCCTGCAAGAATAACTGGCTCCCTTTTGACAGTCATCAGGATGTTAAAAGCAGATATCTCTTTCTTTTAAAAAAAGTTTTTTAGGAACTATGAAAGCTGTTCATTTTTTGAGTGAATTCAGGACTTTCTAGATTTTGCTTCTGATTCTTACCACTAATTTCCACCTCTAATAAATTCAAATCAGTGCCTTCAGACACATGCTTATAGCTGTCCTTTACCTTGAAAAGGTGCCATATATACAGACAGATGTCAGCTTACAAAGTTTGGTAAAATTATTAAGTTATTTTCATCAGTTTGATTGAGCTTTGGATAACCCCCACAAGTGTAGACTAAAAATGGTCCTGAAAGACGTGATATCAGGTTTGTTTCTCAAAACATGAGGGTGGAGATGGCAACGTCTATGACCAAGTCCAGTGTAATGGTCCTGATAATGTTCCAAAAAAAACAGGTCCCAAGGGAATAACTCTGCACTGGAGTTGCAGCATATTCTAAACAGCAATTTGATTTTGATGAATGGTGAATCAGAACCACTAGTTTCAACACAAACCACATACCTCAGTTTAAACACAGACTCTGAATTTTATAGTTTGGACTCTGGCAGTGAACACACTCTCTTTAATCAGGGCAGTGGTCTATCTTTATATATATATATATATATATGTATATATATATTCAAAATACAGTTGGAAGGGGCAGATATTCAGACATTTCAACTGCTTTTGATGTATACATCACTTTTTCTATATCACTACCATAACATTCATATCAACAGTTTTTGATATCTTCAAATGCTTCACCTTTTTTCCCCATTCACTAATTGAGCCTTGTTATTTTTAACAGAGAATGAGGAACAGAGGGAGAAAGATTTTGTTTCCAATGAAGATAAGCCATTCATTTCTTTGGAATCAACTCTGCAGCCCTTGATCACTTACTGGAAAGCACTGAAACAGTCAGGGATCAGACTTTTTCAAGGCAAACACACTTTGTTCAGACAGAACTTAACCTAGAAAAGGATGTAAATTTTGGAATTTGGTCCATTGATTGTACAGGACATGTCTTGTAATCAGATATTGTTAAGGTTTTGCTAATCAGGCTTTAAATGTAAATATTACACTTCATTTTTCTACTGTAATTATTGTGCTTTAGTATCATATTAACATACTTTGATGATATACAATGAAGGCTTTGCCCATGCATTAAAGAACAAACTACTGGAATACATGAAATCTGCAAAATATGGCAAGAGGAAATGAAAAAACCTAACTGCTTAAAGTAGTAACACCTGCTAAACAAAAGGTCTGTATGCTTGAGCTACAGAGGACTAATTCAATTTATCTGTCAGTGAGATCGCTTCCTGTCAGCTACCTCTGGCAAATCAATAAATAAATCTATATTCAAATAAATAGCAAAGTAACTAATATTATTACCTTATTCAGTAAACGTGAATGAATGAAAGGAGAGCTTTAGAGGTCACTGTGGCAAATTTAGCAGTCATGTAAATGGTGTTGATAGATGGTCAAAAGGGCATTTAAATAGTATAACTTCTGTTGATTTGGCAATAAGCTGGAAAAGTAAGTTCTATCCCATTACTTTAGCTTGTGGTGGAGATAAAGTTACAGCCCTGGCATAACCTGGAATAGCTTCCACTGAAAATAATAACAGTTATTCCTGCTTCATTCAAAGGTAAAATTGGTCTGCAGGAAATATCAGAAAATCATGGCCAGCAGTGGTTGTGTTTATGTTTGCTGCCCTTACCCATCAATGCTTACAGAGCTTATACCTTAGCACATAAAATAGTTTGGGTCTACTGCCAAACATAAAAGAAAATCAGGTGCTTACCCTGAAATCCTGCCATTTAGGTCTGATTCTGCTTCTGTGATTTTGGTCCACTGCATCTAAATTTGTGATTCCTTAAAAACAGGTGGTTTCTTAAAGTGAAGTTACCACAGCAATCGGAATGCAAAGTTAATTCTCCCTAGCATCAGAGGAAATGCTTGTTGGAGAGATGAGTGTGTGATGTAAACAGATTTATTTTCTCTGCTAGAATGAAAAAATATCTATTTTATTTCTTTGTAGTTCTTTCAGCAATGAGACATATTTACTCAAATTATTAGTCTGAATGTCTTATGTGGGAGTTTTCTCAAAGTGCTCACAGTTAGAGCTGATCAAATAATAGTAAATATATTTGAATAATTGTATTTGTTAAGTAGAAAAAGAAATTACCAAACTTAGTTATTGTTAGTAGCTGAATTAAAAAATATATTCACGAATAATTTATTTAAGATAAAATGCTTATCAACTACATTTTTTACAACAAATATTTGATTATCTTTAGTGAAAAGGTTTTCCGTTGCTTCAGAGATAGACTACTGGTTTATTTACATTATATTAACAATCTTAGTGTTTTTATAATAGTTAGGATGGGACTAAGTAAAAAAACGGAGGAAATATTAGAGGAATAGAGTTTTTTGTCCTCCTGTTCTGATTTTTATCTTTTATCCAAAAATTATATAATTGAAAATATAGCAATCTGATAGTACTGTCAAGATGTTCAGGCAGTCCCCCCCAGAAATTGCACCTCAGATCCTGACTCTCCTGTGTCTTTCTGGTACCAAGACATACTCAACAGGTTCCAAGGCTTTTAAGGGAAAAATCCTAGCAAAATAAGTCTAAATTTTTTTGGTAACAGCAGCATCATGAATACCTAAAAAACATGTTTTTGCTTCAAGAGCAATTATACTTTGGTTGAGAATCTGACAAAACAAAAACCTTTCCAGTTCTGTAATAGAACTAACATCCAGATGTCATTTCAGAGATTAGGTTTTGCAGGAACACTTGGATTTGACATCCATCAGGAAATTTAGGTCTGAATCTATACTTCACAGCACAGGACCTTTAAACTCTCAAGGCATTCCCCAAACACTCAGAAACCTCAGAATCCATCATTTTTCTGATAACTCAGGTATGGCCAGCATTGGCCTGTTCTTTAACCCCACAACACTGGAAACCACAGTAGTGAATCTGATACTTAAATGTGACCTTTAGTTGTAAACTTCCAGAAAACATCACCTACTTCTTCAAGTGCTTTATCAAAACAATTAAATTCGAAGCATCTCAGGAGATGTACTGCTGGACTTTAGCCTGAATAGCATCCACTCTCTGAAAAGAAAGCATTCGGGTCTACAAATAGAATGCCATTTTATTTTTTGGGAAGGCTTTTTGCCGGCAATATTTAGAATAAGTAGATCCAACACATGCTATAATTATATTTAGCATAACAACCTTATTTAAAATGTAAATGGTTATATTTATTCTTTAATGTCACTTGTAATAAATCCACACTGCATTAATTCCCCAAGTATGAGTGCATTATTTAGTTCATAAATTTAAGAAAAGTCTTTTAAAATGTTTGCTGTTTCTAAATAATGGTAAATAAAGGTTTAGAGCAAAGTTACAAAACAGGAAGTTTTTCCTGGCTTGGTTAGAAGGGTTTATTTTTATTTTGGTGATTTCAAAATTTCTTATAAATATTTTACTCATTTTCTCTCTTTTAAAGAAATCACACCTAAGACCTAAGATCAGACAGGTATCTCACATCACAGACCCTCTCCTCACTCTATGCATTTAACAGGTGACGATGTCAGTGAGTTTGAAACATGTGCAATTTGATTACAAAGCAAAACACAATGCTCTACTCCCTAGGTACTTGTGGAGGGGATGAATAATATTCAACATCTCTTAGGGTAAAAGCCCCCCAAAAGAGGAGTACTTGAATATTTTGGCTGCTTCCTCAAAACCTTCAGAAAGACAGCATCATTGAGGAACAAAACATACCTTAGAATAAAAATGTGCCTTATTGTCTTTTTTATGGGAGAACACTTTTCATTTCTTTAAGCTTTCCAAAACAGGCATCTTGTTATAATGAACCGTGCTTATTATATACCTTGTACGAGAGGGCTTAGCAAATTCCCTGTGAGACTGCAGATTCCGTCAAGAGCCTCAATGTGTTTTCCTGAGGTCATATTCTACCCCATCATTGATGAAAGCTAACCGAACTTATCTTCCTGATTACCAATAGGATCCCCCCTGCAAGCATGAAATTGTCAATATTAGACCACCCTTCATTTTATAGAGCCCAGGGGACTCGGTTTCACAACTCTTCAAATTTCAAACACAATCCAAGCAGGTCCAAGTTTTCTCTCACCGCCACCATAACCCATCAACATGTTTTTCCTGAAAACATGAACAAACATATTAGGGAAGTTAGTTCAGCTGGTGATCACGCAATCCTGCTGATGACTTCCTACCTCTGATACAGCACCCTACGTGCAACCTTCTCTTTCTCATATAGCTAGTAAGAAAACATGATACCTCATGAGGAAGTAAAATAAAAAAATACAAAACTGAAATTTCATTTTAATTAGAACAGAATTACAGTTTCATAAAGTACCCTTTTACCAACTAAAGTGTAGAAAAATCACATCCTTTTGTGATATGTAAGTTTCTTATCACTTGTTGATGCTACAAAAAGCACAGCTGGCACCTACATGTATATCAGGTTTAGGTGTGAAACATCTTGCCATCAAGGGTAGTGTTGGCCAGAATAAGACAGTCATTATACAAATGTATGTGTTAGAAAATATAAACTACATATATGACAACATCAGAAAAAAACAGATTGTTCCTCTTTTTCCTCTTTTTGTTTTTACCTCTTTCATTTTAGCTTTAAGCTTGTAACAACACATAAGCAAAGGGCAAACCATATCCATGCTTAAGAAGAAGAAGAAGAAGAAGAAGAAGAAGAAGAAGAAGAAGAAGAAGAGGAAGAAGAAGGAATCTTTCCCCATGGTTCCCCATGGTTTATCTTACTAATAGCAATCTGTCAGATCAACAAGGAGCATTTACTCTCCCCATCAGAATGATTGGTGCAGAAAAACTGACAAATGTTCACAGTCACACCAGCTGCACATCCCTCCCTCTTCCAAGCATCAGCTCTCCATTCACTTTGGGGATCCACGTGTCAGTGCAACACAGTCTTCATTTATTATTACATTTGCCTCTGTTTTTATTTTTAATCTGGTTTGTTTAACACGTCTCTCCTGCTGTTTTCTCATTCTTATGCATATATTCAACTCTGCAGTTCAGACACTCTGAAAAGCAAAAAGCACTGAAAATACGATATTTCAGATATATCACAAAATTTTGAACATTTTCAGGCTGAGCCACCACCAGAACACATAAGATATTTTTGACAAAAACAAGTATGGCAGGCTAGTCACAGTTCAAAGTTTGGTTTTGAATACACATTGGGCACATTTCTGAAAGTCTACAGCTTCCTGAAACGAACACTGTCCCTCCGTTTCTGGAAAAGAAAGCAGGATAGCTCGAGATAAAATTGTATCACAAATCTCTCAGTCTAGCATTTCTTCCAAAAGAAAATGAAGCACCCTTCATAGCCTCAAGGATACAGTGTATACACCAATTCATAGAAGGTACTTGGTTTCTCATTTTGCACATGCAAAACCAAGAAGACTTTTAGCTCTAAACAGTGAGATAGATCTGGAAGAACTTGCATTTCCTTGGACAAACCTGTGGCTGGAAAGAGGTAACAGAATGTTCTGTAGAAAAAAAACAAAAAACAAAAGGCAACCCACTTCATTTTAAAAGGCTTCTTCCCAACACTATTCTGCCTGAAATGTTAGAATGTCTTTGTGACACTGGCTGGAACTGCAGTGAGGTAATTATATGTAGTTACATAAAGCAGCCTAGTGCTAGCCCAGCAAATTGTCTGAAAAAAGGGAACGTATTCCTTGTTAAATGTTTTGTCATGATGACCATGCCTTTTATTTATCTCTAACACAACATGCTTGTTCTGCCCCATCTTCTATTTTCACCCTGCAAATTTATGAGGCTCTATTAATCTTCTGCCCTGCTGACTCTCTCTGTTGCAAAGTGTCAGCAGACTTTTGTACCTTGCTAATGTACAAAGTGCTTCCTATGAGTAATATCAGCATTTTGCCTTTTAATTGCACATATAATTTTTAGGTCTTACAGCTAATAAGGGAATTGAGACTACGGTTCATCATTGTCTCGAATGGTACTCCAGGGGGGTAGGGACTGTAGAAGCTCAGAGAAGAATATACTTGTCCTCGTTCCAAGTAATACTTCCTCTCATTATAGAAGTCCCATTCACACCAGTACAGTTACAGGTCTGCCAGCATTTCCATTATAAGCCCAGCTTTTCGGGATTTCAAAACCATTGTAAAAATTTATAAAACATAACGTACGTTCTTTTGGTTTACTTTTTTTTTTCCCTCCTTATTATGTGTTATTGTATTATTACTATTATTGTTATTACTATTACTGTCATTATTATTACAACACTCTGTAGACTTGATTTTACTATTTTAAAGATTTAGTTACTTGCAGGGGAGCAAATGTTGCTTTGAGGTCCAACTGAAAACTGGTATTCCTCATATTTGAACTAGATCATGAGTTTATTCATTGCTTGTTCCATCTTTTCTGTTCAAAACCAACAGAAAGAAGTGATAGTGTGGTGTTAAATTGGGACAATGAACAATAATTTTATATTAATAATCTTTAACAAGAAGTTTTCCCTTTATCTTTAGATTCACGTTACTGAGGAGTATTCCTATTGTTCAACCAGCTGGAGAGAAAAATATAAGGTTGCCTTCTTTTTTTCTATGGCAGTCGATTAGAGAGAAGATCTCATGTATCATATGCTGGAGGGTTTGAAGAGCATGTGCCAAATTGTGCAATTAAATGCTTCTCTCATAAGTATGCAAAGCAATAAAAAGTAAACAGATTGACTACGGGAATATCATGCCACGGGAGCTGCTTGTAAGCAAATGACAGGCTGTTCTTAATTGTTGGGCATTACTTTATTGCGGAAAAGTTCACAGAAGGACTGGTATATTTTTCAGATCCTGCTAGGAATGGTGCAAACCAAGGCACCACTTTTACCTCCTGGTCATAATGCAGGGAGTGTGAGGGCTAAAAAGGGCCTGTGGCTATATGGCCTCCAAAGACAGCTTTGTATCAGGGAATGAGAAGTTTACATATGGCCTCAGAAGGCTCACACCATGCAGATCAGTTGCTCATTTTCATTTCCCCGGTCCCTGGACACCCATGTTGTCTGGGTGAGATAACACTTCAGAATGTTTCATGTCTTCCCCCTGGTTTCCTGACTCTTGTCCCACAGTTTGCCAACATCTGCATCATATTGGCTATTCATCCGAAGATTTTTAACGTTTGATTGTTATATCATCTCCAGTTCCAGTATTGTTCTTATAAAGTGATGTATTATTCATGCAATCCTGGGCTCAATTTTCAAACTTGTGGACTTCATACTATATTACCATCATAAATATTGATTCCAAGGCACCCACAAGCATTTTTAGTCCTTCACTGAAAACACAAAAAAGAGACATCTGTACTCTGTGGAGCTTAAAATCAAAGGCTATATACACGTAGCACAATGGGATGCCAATCTAGACATCCCAAATAAATGTCCAGGCACACAGTGGGCACTTGTGCATACATGTGCCAGGGCCCACAAGCTGTGTAGCTGTATCTCCACACATTCAGGGGCTTACACTAAGCAACCATGACTCTCTTAATGAGTTTGGACCCTTCACTGCATTGATATATCTTCACTGCTTCCTTTTCTGGGGTCAGCTCAATGAAGGGTGACAGCATGCTGACAGATGGCATTGATTGGCAAGTCAGATTATAATAATATCAAAAAAGGAGAGGAACAAAGGCCATGTTTTACATAATCCTGGCACTAATTTTGAGCATTCACGTGGTTTTGTCCTCTTATGAAAGCCCATTCTTTTTTACTTATTTGTGGGACAAAGATTATGAGATGAACAGCAAAAGCTGCATTCACTGGTCGCAAGGTGAGAAAAACCAAGGAGGGTTCAAACAGGCTCTGGGTGAGCATTCGCAAGCTTCCTCATAAACTGGATCCTCACTGCAGTTTCCTGGCTGCTTGTGTACTTTGTGAAAGACTACCCCAGTTTCAACTGAACAGAGCCTTCTCATTACCATTGTTGCCATATTTAGGAGAAAAATATCCCAGCTATACTCTTTCCAGACAAGTTTCTCACCTGAGTGAAGAATCATGTTGCCACTATTTACCATTAACACCAGTAGTGGCTGGAAAACCACCAGAACACTCTTAAGTGCTTGTGTGTATATATATATATATATATATATGTATAACTAGGGATGTGTGTATATATGTGTATAAGCATATATCTATTTATAAAAAGGACAAAGAATAAACACCTTTTAAAAGATCCATATGTTAGAGATAAGCAAGGTTCACTATACAGGCTCTCAGTCCATCTCAGCATCACAGCAAACCCACAAGCCACTTTCTTCCATACTGACATCTCCTGAAGTGCACAACTAAATTACGGGCCTTACACTTTCCATTATCCCCTGTATACGTTTCTTTAAAACAGTACTGAAACAATTCTTATGAACACAAATAGTACTGATAGCAAGAATAAACCTAGAAATTTCCATTTGGTAGATTTGGGGGAAAAAATTTAAAACACCACAGAGGTTTTTAAAAAGATTTTTAGGCAAAAAAGTGTCTGTTACAAAAATGTAACTGATTGTTCACAGTACAAAATGCTGATGAAATACAGACATTTCCATTAGCTTATCTAAAAAGGTTACCCAAATGTTCATCATTATATTTCTATCATTTCAATTGCCTTTATCATCCCCCTTTTTAGTATTTTATTGTTAAATATTTAAAAATATTTTTTTTCTTACCTGTCATGAAAATGCCCTTCCACTAGTTTTCCTTTGTAGATGCCATTACTGTCTCTCCCCTCAATGAAGAGTGATATTCCAAAGGAAATTATTAACCTTAACTTCCCTCTCTGGTTAAAAATAAAATCACTTCTAAACTTCTGAAGTTTATATTCCTTCAGTTCTTGAAATGTTTATGAAAAAAAATCTTTCCTACACTGACTACATGAACTTGACTTCTTTCTTTTTCTGGCTCCTCTTTTTAAACTGGAAGTAAGTGCCGCATATAGTAGATTATCAAATGCACTTAAAACAAAGCTAGACTACATTAATTAGTGTTGTATGGGCACTTGAAGTGGGTAATATAGTTCATCCTCTGGCACTCAGCTCATTAATTTAAAAATGTATGTTACTAAACCTCTTATCTTGGTTTTATCTAATTAAATTATTAAGATGAAACTTAATAAAATCAGAGGTTTTTAAATGTCATTCAAGGCACAGCTACAATTAAGAGATCAAATATTCATAGTTTTAGAAGACTCAACCCAGCAAGATCACTTTTTGTCTATGATCAATTTTGTGCTGATTTTTTACCAAACTGAGCTGTCCTTACTTCAATAATGTTATGATTTGCAAAGATAGACAGGAAATTAGTACGTATCACTCTGAACAGATAGGTTAATTAAGGTTCAGTCTGGTATTGATATGTACATATTATAAACATTTAAACAGTATAGATTAACAATGGCCTTGAAGCTAAAATGGAGCTGCCGGCTGTTATTGTCCTCTAAATACTGCAGTGTCACTGGGCTGTCACTGTTACTGTCAGAGTGATCTGGATGGTTAAACACAAACACCTAGTGTCTTTCAGATACCCTGATGCATCCAAGACATTTGGTGGCAGATGTGACATATGCACTACCTATGCTCTTCTGTGGTAGCATCTGGAGAGAAAGCCAGAGAGCCAAGAGCATTTAAAATCACAGAATCACAGGATCACAGAATGGTTTGAGTTGGAACAGCCCTCTGGAGATCATCTAGTCCAAACCACCTGCTAAAGCAGGGTCACCCAGCAATGTGTCCAGGTGGGTTTTGAATGTCTCCAGAGAAGGAGACCCCACAGCCTCTCTGGGCATCCTGTTCCAGTTCTCTGGCAACCTCAGAGCAAAGACGTTTCTCCTCATGTTTAGCTGGAACCTCCTATGCTTCAGTCTGTGTCTGTTGCCCCTCATCCTGTCATTGGGGACCACTGGAAAGAGTCTGTTCCCACCCTCCTGACACCCACCCTTGAGATATTTATAAGCATTTATAAGATCCCCCCTCAGCCTTCTATTCTCCAGGCTGAACAGACCCAACTCTCTCAGCCTTTCCTCATAGGAAAGACGATCTAGACTGCTAATCATCTTTGTAACACTCCACTGGACTGCCAATGGACATCTGTATTGAGGCACCTGAATTATCTCCAGACCATCCAGATACTGTGTGCTGTAAAGACTTCATTACTTCTGTCTGTCACATGGCGTAAGTTTTTTCTGGAAAGAGAAAGGTGGAATCACAGAGTAACGGTCACAGAATCACAGATCCATTTAGGTTGGAGGTTTTTATTCCGATCTCCTGCTCAAAGCAGGACTGCCTCTGAGGTCAGACCAGGTTGCTCAGGGCTGTGTCCAGTCATGTCCTGAAAACCTCCTAGGGCAAGGACAACACAACCTCTCTGGGAAACCTGCCCCTCTGCCCGACTGTCCTCAGGGGAAATAAGTTTTTCCTTATATGAAGTCTGAGTATTTCTCATTTAAACTTATGGCCATTGCATTTTGTCCTCTCACCATGCAACACTAAAGAGCTTTGGTCTGTCTTCTTGATGGCATCCTTGTAGGTTTTGGAAGTCAACATTCAATATTTAGTTTTGGATCTGTCAGAGTTTTAGCTCCCATACCTAATCAAACGTCCTGGCACTGGAAAACTTATCCACAGGATTCAACTGTCCCTCAAAATCTCCTCCAGTATGTCGCCTTCACAGAAATAGTTGAATTTCATTTTGACTGGGGCAGGAATCAGCGACCCATATATGGCTGCAAATATTGCCTGGTACATGGCAGAGCTGGTGAAGTGAGCAAGCCGAGGGACACGGCACCTGGGAAGGTGTGTGTGGATACAGCAGGTTCCAGCCACGAGAAACCTCCTTCCACAAAGTCAAGAGGTGGAAGGGTAGGTGCTTGATAACCTCCTGCCTATTTAAGATACAGCATTTCTGTGTTCTCACTAAATCTCTTTCCACATAATCATCTTCAAATTAAAAGAAAAAACAGCAATCCATCTCTCTATCTTGAAAGCTGCCAGTCTCCACATCAGTGAATAAAGCAGATCCAGTGTTTTGTCTTTGTTGTTGACATTGTTATGATTGTGGCTGCAAGTCCTGTTCATGATAAATAATGCCTTGTACAAAAGAAACAGCAAAACATTTTCTATTTTGGAATGACAACCAGAATAAGACAGACAGAACTGAAAGGATGATAAGAAGAAAACTCGAAGGACAGAACTATAGATGAAGATCCCATTTTAGCAAGGTAAGTCAGTACATTCATGATATTGGGCAGGGCATTGCCTCTGCTGAAGTACACAGGCCTGGCCACATATTAAACTACTCTGTTGGTTCAGAATTGGAACAAAGGTATTAATTCAGTAGAACAGAGAGTGACTTGTCTATCTGCCAGTTCTATCCATACACATCCAGAAATAGGTATGGCTGCTTTCACAGCAATGACAACTATCATTTAGCAATAAAAATATTTAAAAGTATTGTCTGAATAAAAAAAAAATAAAAAAAAAAATAAAAAAAAATCTTTGAGGCAGCCAAGATGTCTGTCCTGCTTTGTCTACTTTTATCTTCTGAGGATACTTAGGTAAACACCCACAATCTTCATAAGGATAGACCAGCTCCGTGAGCAAGGTTGATATGCTATAAAAGACTCATTGTCTATATTCATTTTAGATTGTACCTACAGAGGATTTATAGAAACAATACCTAGGTGGCACTGAAGAGGCTATCAGTGCTATTTACAGACAATTTAAAGGAATAAACCTGCAGTTATGCCTGTGTTTGCTTTCCCTTGTGGTCTCCCTGCAACGCTTTCTAATCCTATTGTGACTTGATTGTTTCACAGCAAAGTGCTCCACAGAGGCCAGTAATTGGCACACAGGTTCAAATTAGATTGCTGTGTGTTTAGGAAAGCAGGGGTCATTTCCCATCAGCACCACTCATTAAGAAGCAGAGTGCTAAGTTTTCTATTACAGAAAATACTCATATGTAAGTGTGTGCCTGCTTGGGAGGGGGATTTTATGGACAACTTGGAGCAGAATGTGTCTGTAATCAACAATATGCAAAACAACTTGGCAGAGGAATATATTATCTATGTACCCAATGACAGTTTTCTTAATTTTGCATCTGTCTGACTGTCATGTAACAAATTCCTTTTCACCATGTCAAACATGTGGGTGAATTCAGAAGCTGGCTTGGAGGCAGTTGAAAGTTGTCCTTGTGTGCCCCTGGCCCTTGTGAATCTTAATCAGGCTCTCAGCATTAATTGCACATCAGCCAGGTTTCAGTTCTGATATACTCAAGGCACCAGTCAGCTCCTGCACATTTGCTGTGGGGAGGAAAGAGAAGCCAGCATTTAGAAATAAGGTGGTTGCACCCCAAAATAACTGAAGGAAGAGAGATAATGTCAGTATGTACCAGAAAGGAGAGTGAAGGACAGGTGGGGAAAAAAAATCAGAGACAAAAAGACAGAGAAAAGGAGACAGAGAAAAAAATCTGCCAAGAGGAGCCAGTAAGCAAACACCTTATGCCTCAAGCTTAATTGTTCCTGGCGACAAACAACAAATCATTTGATAATGTTTAAACAGAGGAGAGGTATTTGGGTAATTCTTGCCTCACCTGAGATAGCCTGGGCACCTGAATTAAATGCTGTGTCCTTCCCTCTAGAATGACTAAGAGAGGCATCTATCTAGGTCCTGCCCGTGACTCCTTCAGACCCAGAATGCAGGCACAACAGCACTCACGCCTCCAGGGAAATCTCACTTGCTAGTCTTGCATCAACCATTTTTAACTCACACATTATCATCACTGTGGTACAGGCCCTATTTTGCATAATAGCCTAGTGGTTAGAGGTCTCCTGCCAGAAAGAGGACACCTGGGGCGTAGCTTGAGACGGCTGCAATCCTACACCACCCCGCTGCAGAGGAGTCCTGCAGGCAGAGAAGAACCAGCGTTATTTCTAGTGAGAGTATTTTCTGCTCCTTAATGAACTGCGGGGAGAGAGGATGAAAGGTCACTGTGTGGAAATGGCAGGAGGTCGGATGGAAAGTGAGCAGATGAGCACACAGCGCTCTGGCTGGGTGGCAGCACGTTCACCTGAGAGTGAGCAGATCTGAAATGTTGGTTCATGCCCTGACAAACGGGTATGTGTTTCACATGATGCCTTGGAATTAACCCCTGGAGGACTCCCATCCCACCTGATCACTTAATTCATGAAGCTGTTTTAAGTTTCAAATCCCAGTTCATAGAATCATAGAATAGTTTGGGTTGGAAGAGACCTTCAAACCCCCCTGCAATGAGCAGGGACACCTTCAACCAGATCAGGTTGCTCAGAGCCCCATCCAGCCTGGCCTTGAATGTCTCCAGGGATCAGACATCTACCACCTTTCTGGGCAATATGGTCCAGTGTTCTACCACCCTCATTGTAAAAAATTTCTACTTCATGTCTAGCCTGAATCTCCCGTCTTTTAGTTCAAAACCATAATCTTTTGTCCTATCACAACAGGCCCTGCTGAAAAGTCTCTCCCCATCTTTCTTATAGGCTCCTTTTAAGTACTGGATGGCCACAATAAGGTCTCCCCGGAGCCTTCTCTTCTACAGGCTAAGAAACCCCAACTTTCTCAGTCTGTCCTCACAGGAGTGGTGTTCCAGCCCTCTGATCATCTTGATGGCCTCCTCTGGACCCTCTGCAAAGTTTTACAGAAATATCACACAGCAGACAGATGGGGTCTGCCATGTGTGCCTGTCACCATTGCCTGTGACATCACTAGTGGATCCTTATCTAGTGCAACCCTACCAGCATCTTCCTGAACTCTTCCTCCATTCACTGGGCTCAGAGCTGGTACACTGAGGTCAGTCTTGCAAATTTTACTCCTATGGCACCATTCAGGTGACTCTGGCATTGGAACAGGCTGCGCAGTGATGTGGTAGAGTCACCATCCCTGGAGATGTTTAAAAGGTGTATAGATGAGGGACATGGTTTAATGCTAGAGTTAGGTTAGGTTATGGTTGGACTCAATGTTCCTAAGGGTGTCTTCCAACTGAAATGATTCTGTAATTCTATGACTGCATGATTTAAAACTATTAATACTTTGTTCTTCCTCTCATGTGGTTAGTAATCAAAATGCTTCTTGCACCCTTCCTCAAGTTCTGAAGTCTTCCATAGTGGGGACAAGACCTCATCATGAAGGCCTGAATAGGCCAACCCAAGGCCACATTCTGTAGCTTGTGGACATTATATTTTTGGACTCCAGTGGTATCCAAAAATGCATGCCTCAGAAAGGTTATAAGGACAAGGTGTATGAACAAACATGTTTCCCTAAGGCTCTCCTGGTCCCCAGCTGCTTTCAGATATAAGACTTCCTGAAATCATCTGGGATTCTATGTTTCTGGTAAACACTAGTTTATTTCTTATTCAATGGACTTATCCAATGTCCTTTGAACCTTTGCAAACTCTTTTCTTTCTAGGGGAAACTTACTCTGCTGAAAACAAAATACACTGAAATGTTTAGGTAAACTAATTCATGCTTCCTTTCCCCCTCCTCTCACCAGCAAGGTGTATTTTTTACACATAAGAATGAAAGACATAATCTGCTCTGTGTGTGAAACAGAAAGAGAAATCTTCATTTTTACTTGGTTCCTCTGACGTGAGCCTTAAAGGTACGCTATAATGATGTAACCTGTCATGGAGAGCAATATCAAATCCAAAATGATGATATAAAGCAAGCTATCTGTGGAGTTTCACTGTGTAGATTGAGTGAAACTTCAATCAGTGCTGGCATTTCTCCTTCCCTCCTTCCTAGTTGCCATCAGCTGGTGTTGTGAATTATGCTTTTTTAATCTGCATTATGTTTCATATCCAGCATGGCAAGTCACAGCTTGTGGAGATCCCTTATCTTCAAACCAAGACTGCAGTCCTCTCTCTTCTCATCATACCTCTGCTGAAATATTGCAAAATCCACAGTCATCTCTGGGTGCATTAGCATGTGAAGTATTAGACAAGAATATAGTTGTTACTTCAATTCTATTGAGTTTTGCCTTCGTCTCCCTAGGATTTTACCACATATTCACTAACATGCTGAGAATACATCTTTTTTTCCTGGTATGGCAACAGAAACACTGCTGGTCTCTGAAATCTCATTCATTGTCATTGGACTTTCACAACTACAAACACATGGGAAAAAAACCTGCTTGTCTGCTTTTTCTCCTACAGAAGACAAACCATGAAAAAAACAGCATGACATGTTCAGAAATATGTACTACCATGTAGTGCAACACCAGAATAAAAGGCACGGATGCACCTTCAAGAAACTGGGGAAAAAAAAATAGAAAAGAAGAAATGAGCAAATGGAAATTTGAAAATATGTAGAAAATAACTGGCTTTGTGAGGTTTTATTTTATGAAACAAATCATCATAAGAATATGGGAACTACAGTATCAACTGGATCAAAATCACAAGTACCCCAATATCTTGCCTCCAAAAATGACCAATAGTGGTTGTTGAAGAAGAGCATAACCATGAAAAAACAGGACCAACAGTTAATAAAACGTCCTGAGAACAGTCTCTCAGTCACCAGTGATTTCTCCAATTGAGGTCTATCTGATGGTCCTGGGTAGACTTTTCTTCCATTCTTTCTTTTGTTTTTTTTAAACCAATAAAATTTTTAACATTTTGCCTGTTTTGAACACACTATTTGCAAGTCTTGTCAATGCATCCTAATTCTTCTGTTAGACATGGTAAACATATTTCTCTTCTCCATACAACGATGATTTCATAACCTCTGTTTTCTAGGCTGAAGAATTTCCAGTCTGAGTAATCACATATTCTACTGGTACTAGTAGTACCAGTGAACTCCTTCCCTTAATTCACCAATTTATAGTTGATTTTGCTTTAATATTTCACATGGATTTTTTTTTCTTTTCCCCAAACCTGGCAGTGACTAAAGAAAGGTGACTTACTGATTAGCTCCAGCTGCATCCTACTCTTTGGGTTCCCAGACACCTCCTGTGGTGTTAGAAATGGCTGGTAGGGCCAAGCAAATGCCCCTCACCTGCACAGTAGTCCCACATGAGCACACGGCCAGGCACATGGAACTTTGGCTACTACAGAGCAACTGCAATCACTGCCACCATGGTCATGCTAGCAGTTGGGCCTGGATCCTGAACTGCAGAGTCTAGAAGAGGATGTTTAACATGTTAGTGTATTTTGGTGAGAAACTGAGGGAGGACTGGCTTGTTCCTCCCTCCCAAGTTCACGGGCTGCAGGTCCCTGATGTCAAGGCATCCCAGAAGCCATGTCATTCCTCATTTATGGACCATTAAGATCACACAGTCACTTTGGAAAGGTTGCCTTGGTCTGGTGAGATTCTGCTGCATGCTGGAGATAAATGATGTGATGTTTTTCCCAGTGAGCTTCTGCATTATGAGCTGCAGTTGCACATTGTTGAATCCTGCAAATAGAAACCTTCTGTTTCACTCATATCCTATATCACAAACCTGATGGACTGACCTCTGTCTGAGATTTTAGGTCTTTCCAGATGGAGCAAAATTAGCAACAAAGTACATAATGTAAAGACCTTTAAAGAAAGATATGCTTTTATTGACTGAATAATACCATGAGGCCGAACAAAGCAAGTTCGTATATAAAATCCTACACAATCTATTTCTTTCCACACACTTCTGGCTATTCAGCCTTATTGAGACCACCACAATCAGCAAAATAGCCACTAGTTGCACAGGTCAGAGAATTTAACTGAAAGTACAAGGCCTGCTGAAGTCATTGCATTTCCTGGACACTTACACATCTGTATTATGTTCAGAATGACAGTGAGACTATGATAAATCTCCTGTGATGTGTGTTGCTCAGAAGTAACATAACTTTTCAATGGTTCAAAATATGGTCTAAATTCTGTTGTTCCCCCTATTATCTATGAAGATTTTTTGTTTTTTCATGTACACTATTGATGATTTATTTCCTCTCTTTGCAATTTATTCTCGAACTATCGTGAAATCAAAATCATTCAAAAATCCATTCAAAGAGTTAAATACAATAATTTTATCATTAGAAAGGACAGTATGTAACCATCAGGCCAAACAGTCTATCTTATGTTAAATGACAGGTCAAAGGAAGTTCATTCCTAATAATGCAAATCACAAATCTGTGTCTCAGCAACAGCATATATAAAATGATGTCTGAAACATCAATAGCAGTTTTTTTCCCTTATAATTATTATTAGCTTGGTAATAGTCATTAGTGACCTATCTCCTTCTGCTGATTTAGTAAAGTGCACCTAATAACAAGAAGGGGTCAAACGTACAAACCAAATGACACTGCGTTCCCCAGATACAGAGTTTCTAACGATGTAATAAATGCCTTGCAGTCTTTTTGTCTCACCCACCAAAATTAAGCCTATTAGAGTAAAATATGCAATTGGAAACGTTATAAATCTTGCCTGGACTATAAAACAGATCTCTATAAACAGTGCTAAAATGACAAACTACCCCTTGTGTTAGAGAGGCTGAATATATAAAGTAGCTTTTATTTCAGTTCTCGGTTAAAAAATCAAGCCTTCAGAAATGGTCTATATTTATCTTACAAATAGCAAGTAAGAGAGAAAGCAGTATCACATTACAGCCTCTTTTTTGCAGGGAATTAATTGTGACTTCAACAACAATACCTTCTTAAAGAATCCGTCTTTTTTTCATGAGAAGGAGCAAGTATCATCCTATAATTTTATACTTTATATAGGTATTTTAGCACAGAAGAGACAACCTTCTCCTAGACAAAGACAGTTAGTTCACACTTCAGGGAAAAAATAATAATCTTATATCCATCTTTGTAGTAAGATTACCCACAAAATCAGTATCCATAAAATCAGCTAGTCCCTCACTTAACTGCTGGAACCCACTCAAGCCATTGAGTTTAAAACTACGATATTAGTATTCTTTGATGTCTATTGCTTAGCAGCACAAAGCTGGTCTCCAAGCACTTATTGTCTATAAAGAAACACATATGTTTGGCCTTTGGGCTGTAAATATTGTGTCATCATTGATTTTTAACATATAAAGTGTATTTTCCTGAATGTCAAGTATTCTCAAAGTGCAAGGACTCCCATGAGCATGGAGTGTCAGGAATTAAAGACAGTTTAAAAGCAGGAACTACAAGCAACTAAAGAAGAAAGTAATAGCAAGAAAAGAGAGAAAGAAGAAATGAAAGAATAACTAATATGAACTTAACCAGGTATTATATTACCATTTATCTCCCAGACAAAAATGTCGCCCGGGAGGCATGATATCCTGTCATCCATAAAGAGAAGACTGAACTGTGATACTATCAATAAACCTTTTCTTACTACACAAGATAGCTTTCTATAAGGATTTGTGTATCCTATGCACCTGACGAGACTTTTTTCCCAGTTAAATAGTAGGATTGATTTGGGGATGAGACGCACTGGTGGTTCACAGACAGTGAAAGTGTCAGTAGCTGAACAGAAATGTGGCTCTGACAATTTTCTACTATTGCTTTATAACACTTCAGTGTCTATTTTTCTGTGTTGTATCAGCTGATTTGACACTATTTCACTAAGCTGATCTTCCTGAGAAGGTGATTCAGAGCAGGACCCTAACTTAGCCAAGGCACATGGACTAGGAGCAAGTCACCCTGTTCTCCTGGGACAGAGACAAGTTCTGCATCACCTCCAGCAGTGTTTGCCTCCCTCCCAAGTACAGAGGGATGGCTAAGGGTGAACAGATTTGCCCGCCTCAATTACCTGGGGTGAATCCAGGCTGGGATAGCTCACACAGCTAGGAGAGCTGAGAGGGATTCAGCATACTGGATGCAATGTCTTTTACATTGTAGCCTCAGGCAGTGCAACTCTGCAATGTCCTTTACATAAGCTGGGGGTAAATCACCAGCCTACCCAATAATGAATAAGAGGAATACTCCTTCTAGGTGATTATTCAAAGCAGATCTATCACCATAGATTATTTCTGCAACAAGCACAGACAGGCAAGGTTCCTCACAGGGCAATGCAGAGTATCTTAGGTCAGGTTCCTTCTCTGACTCTTACACCTCTCCCCTATAAACTTGTACCAATACTTCCCCAAGCCAGACCTTTGAAAAGCAAATTCAGTCCAGACTGGAGGAAAGACACTGTGTTTCCTCTCCATAAAATGTCTTCAAGTAGCTGCACTGTAAAATTTGTGGTGGCTAAAACCCTATTTGATATTATCCTTCCTCACTTGCCACAACCAGTAGTCATTTGAAGGATATTACAGACTAGATTCAGAGATTCCTATGATCTGTTTTCTCATTTATTGTGTCTACTAGCTGTTTATTTCAGAACTTTAAAAAATAAGTGTGGCATCCATCTCAATTTTATCTGCCTAAGAACAGTCAGGTTGCCAACAGACATTGTCTCAGACATTTACATGAATATTGACTATTTAATGCAAAGCATTCTTTAAATATACAGGCATATATGCCAGCTCCTCTTAAGAAGGTTGAAGAACTCTGAGTTCTGAAACATTTAAGAAACATTAAAGGTATCTTTTTGATAAAGGTTATCTCTTGAGAGATGGTGAGAATTTCCAGCTCCCAACATTAAAGTACTTATCTTGGCAGCAGGCACTCGGGCCTGGAAAACCTGCCCCAGAGACCAAAGATATTCCATCTATTTAGTTCATCAAGGTGAAACTTAAGAAATTATTTGACATGTAATAAAGTGCAAGCATAGGGAAAAGACTTCTGATAATAGGTTATTTATATGTAAAAAAATGTGTACCAGTTTACTAGAGCTGAGGTAAGCGTGTTCAGGAATAAAAGCAGGATTTGATCTATTTAATTAACTAAAGCCCACGGACTGCATGTATAGTATTCCAGTGATCATATTTGAGATATCTAGTAAACTGATCCTCTTAAAGGAAACTGATCCTACCTGATAGATCCTGTTTACCCAAAAAAAAAAACCAATCCTATCCATCTAAGCGAGATAACTAGTTGCTCTTAAGTCTAAATAAAGTTTTTACTTTTTAGGAACCATTTGGAGAGTCTTTCAGATTTTCTGAGAAACATCAGTCTGTTTTGGCTTTTTTTAATGTCTATGTAATAATTTAAGAAGGCTGCTTTATTAAACACCAAAACATTTAAGGAAAAATTAGGTAGACAAGATCTCCCTCAAAGCATTTATTTTTATCAGTTGGATTAACTTCTGGATAACAGCTACAGATAACAGTTTCATTAGTCATTTGAAAAATTCATTGAGAACTGCATTCTTTGGCTAGAAGTGTAAAATTTACGGTGTGTTTGAAACGTTCAATAGGACCCATTTGCTTCTGAGATGTTCTTTCTACATGACTGACTTCAAAACTGTTTTAAACTCAATCTTCTCTGATAAACAACTGCCCATAGATACCATGATGTCCAAGTGGAACCTGCTTTCCCTTGTGACTGGAGCTCCTGCAGCTGCGTGTGTGGAGTCTTCCTCTGGATTTTGCAGGAGGGATGGCTGCTGACTAAATGCTCATTCGTATTTGTGGTGTATGGCTTCTGATAGGTATTAGATGGTTTTCAAATAGGTATTGTGCATTAAACCAATAGAAAACAAAATCTATAAATTTGTCAAAAAAAAGAAAAAAAGAATTATTGTGGCTTTCAGTTGTATTCCCACCAAAAAGGAGAATTATGTTTTTTTAAATAAATGAAGACATGATGAGGAACACCCACACACTGCTTCTGAAAAAGCCTGAGATCTATAATAGTAAAGAATGCAAAGGTTGCAGGTACTGCTACACATTTCCAGAAAACTATTTAACTTTATATCTTAGCAGTAAATTTACCTTTCTCTCTCTCTGTCTCTCACACATTTTTAAAGATGATACCAATGTTTTATTGTACACTGGGAAATATGGCAATATTTCATGTAGTGCAGGAATAGTTTTGAAAATCTAAAATGCAGCTATTGATTGTCTCAAACTATTTAATCTTCAATTAGACATTGGACTTTAGAACTGGCAAAATATATATGTGATTTTTCTATTCTTGAATAGCAGTTCATTTTTGTCTATGAATAATACATCTCGCTACAATAGTGCAGTCAGATACCCGTATAATTAGATACATTTCTGAGGTCTGCCTATGGTTCATGCATCAAACACTGATCCTTCGGGCTGCCTTGTATAGGTCTACAGGCTTGGGACACTAAAGCAATGAACACAGTCATGCTAACAGTGCCCTCACTCCAGTTACAGATGTAAGATGACAGTGACTGCTCCAAGGCATGCTAATTACAAAGTATTTAGCAGTCAGTCTCTAGCACACACCTGCCAGAAGCAGAGATGGGGGAAATGTGATATCCCTGTTTCTAATGTTACACAGAGCCCAGCTGGAAGTTCTTAAGAGGCCAATGACTGTACAAACCATATGTTACTGCAGTTCAATCATGCCCGTAGCTTCCCCCATGTTAATGTATATTGGGCATTACTAGATAATGTGACATCTTCAGACTAATCAGGTGGATATCTTAACCAGTGGGAATATGAAGGTAACCCAGTGCTACAGATAGCATTCATTGCGTTATGTTAGCTTCACACTTGTATTTCTGCATAATGGCTTCAGCTCCTAACCTGTTCGGAATATAAACTTTACTAGGAAGCAGCCTGTTTAATCTAGGCAGAGATATTTCAACTTATGCCTACTGTATCTTAAAATTTTGGTTCTGAATAGCTCCCAGGAAGAAAAAAGAAGAAAGGAAAAAAATCAGAGTGAAAATTTTGCTGTGTAGATCTACCTATAGCTGAAAGAAACAATACAGAAATTGGTTGGAAAAGTCTAAAAAAAAAAAAAAAATATATAAATTAGATCTGTCCAAATTTTTTGTTGATTTTAATAACCACAGACAGAATAATATCATCTTTAAAAATTAAATTTGTTCTAAATTTTTATAATGGAAATAGAGAAAAGTGTCAGAAAGGAAAAAGAAAAAGCACACCCGTTTATGGATGCTCTGCAATGTAATTAGGGAAAAAAGGAAATTAAACAACAAAAAGTTTTGCAGCACAGCATTTCATTGCTGCTGATCAATTTCTCTCTACGAAAATTGTTTCAGGGAAGCCAGGCACCCTCAAACTGGGGAAAAACTGAAACTTTAAGTTTTTCTTCTGAATCTGAGAGGAAGAAATCAGCTTTATAAGAATCAAGGAAATGCTTTGTCTTTCACATCATAATGGACACTTATATCTGCTGAACCCAAGGTTTTCAACAAGACTATTTTCATCCGACTGCTTGGACCCTCAGCCACAGGGATAACACAGTTGCCCAGCATCACTTCTTGGCACAGTCAGGATTTGAACACACAGACTCTGGTTACGTGTTGGAGGCTCAGTCCTCTGGCTCACAGAAACCACATTAATACAAATCAATACGATGACAGAGCCAAAGGCAAGAAACACTTAGGTGGAGTCTAGTACCTAAAGAGAAAGACTTAGAACCAGCAGAGCAGCAAGCCGCACCAGGGTGCTTTTGTGGGCTCAGGAAACCCTTTTTTATATACATTAGCACTCAGGGGCATAGGGTATTCAGCAGGAAAAAAAAAGAACTGGGTAATGTAGTCATGGTGACTGCCAAACCTGTGTTTGAGGGCAGAAAAAAGGAATCATGGAGTAAAAGAGCAATAAAAAAGAAAAAGTCTCAAAGAAAAAAAAGTCTTAAAAAAGAGAGACTCTGTGTTTTTATGACTTAAGCTTTGTAAATATTCTGATGAATTTTTGATTAAAAATTATAAGTTATCCCTATTTGTCATGCATTTTGTGTCCAGAAATTAAATAGGAGGGTTTTAAAACAATAATAAAAAAAAATAAAAAAATAGCACATTTACTCATGAAGACCTAGATTAGACTTTAAAGTTTTCTGGTTTGAGATTTTAAAATAAGACTTTTGGGAAGGGGCCCTTTCTTACACAAAAGTTTCTGCTAATAAATAAAAGATGTAATCAGATTGCTTTCAGCTGAAAATTTAGGGAGAATATTTTTGATGAACAAAGTAACTGTAAAAGATTTTATGTTTCTGTTCTCACACTCTCCCTGTCTCTGCAATCTCATCACTCTTTCTTAGTTTTGATTTTGCCAATGAAGGGAGAGAAAGAGAAAATAAAATAAAAATACAAAATCTGTTTTATGGCCAAACACCTGAAGCTCTTGTACATAACTTCCATTTAACAAAAATGCCTATGTTCATTTTTATTTCAGTTAGAAAAAGGAAAATAATTTCAAAATCCTCTCTTTGTGGAACCCTGCTGTTTCCATTACCATGAAAGAGATTTGCAACTCTTTCAGTTCAGCTGTGCTGTTTATATGTCAGTTTTAACTGATTAAAGGGAAATGAGAAAAGTGACCTAGCTCTTCTCTTTCCACTATTCTCTTCCTCCTCATCTTGTTCAAACAAAACAACCTTGATGATCAAATGTAAGTTATAATGCAGTTGGTACCTCTTATGACTTGCATGCTAGTTTTTTTTGAGAAAGGACTGAATAAAGACTTCAGGATGCCATCAATTATGTGACTTTATCTTATTGGCTAAATTGTGTTTTTCAGTACTTCAGATTTATATATCCTTCTGTTTAGCTGGTGGAGAACTCAGGACTTTGCTAACACAGTGCCTCCCACCCTTCTGTCCTTCAGATGCCCATGGCTAAAGGGCTAAACCAGACAGGTGGAAAACAGAAAAAGTGAGAAAAAAATAGTTACATATCAGAAAGTTATACCAATTTTCCAAGGAAGAAGAACTTTCAGAAAAACATTTTCTCCCTTCGGAAATAATCATTCTTCTACAAAATCTGCATGTTCATCCAGATCTCATCATTCAGACTAACATTTCCCTTTGAAGACCTCAGCTGTAGATGACAGCAAGCTGGCAAATGCCATTATTCTCACCAGCAAAAGTATCTCTTTAACCCTTTTCTCACCAGAGTGCTGCTTGCTGTGTTGTCAGACAAGATAAATATAGACCCAACTATAGCCTGGGTGTACAGCCACCTCTCCTCTTCCACTTCAATGTTTCCACGGGCTTTACTTGCTAGTGATCGAAAGGCAAATTCTTCATCCTTTATTCTTGTGTGTTTGACCTTTTGCATTCAACTGTGTCTGCCTAGAAACGTGCTAAGCCATGAGTTTGCTGGAAGAGAGTATCAGGGCATAATTCCAGGGTATGACAGTTGGCAGAACGTAGTTCAGCACTTTTCCCTAAAAGAAGGACTTGAGCTTCCTTGAGAAACTGAGCAACTTCTCATCCAAATGGTCTGCTAAAGATCTGGACTTCTTAAATTACTTTCTCCAATAAGAACAACAAGAGGTTGTATTCGGTTACCACTAGATATGGATTTAAGTCTGTTATACTCAGTGTATTTAATCTAGGCCAAATTCTAATTAAACTAGATTGAACATTGCATTTCAGTGTTTTCCATGAAGAATCTTGCTTGCTCACATACTATGTAGAGTAGATATATAAACATGTTATTACTCATTGTCAATATTTTACATAAACCCGTACAGTTTTAATGAAATAACTCACCACTAATGAGGTTTTGTGATTGTGTTACACACACAACACAACAGAACAGAATGATGTAAGCAATGTCAATGGTTCATCTTGCCACTTAACACTGACTTAAATGGAAAGATGGCAGTATATTAGCTACCTGCCTGTGTAACCATCTGAGTGACTGCCCAGAAGCAACAATGGTTTCTCCACCTGAGCTCTTCTTGTGGCACCCGAAACACTCAGATCTACACCACCACCTTTCTCCTTAGTCAGCTCTCTGGATGCCTTTGGTCATGACAGCCAGTTATCCAAAACCCATCAGTCACCTTAGTTAACAGCAGAGCATAGAGTAAACTCCATAGAATTGTCAGAGTTTAAGATAAGAATACCCGCAAAGAGGAACCATGGATTGAAAGTGGTTCAAATTTTTCTGCAGTTATTAAAGCAAAACACTCCTTTAATACTTTAAATAATATTAGTGATTTTTTTCCCCCTAAACCTGATTTATTATGAGTGTTTGAGTATACACTGGTATGTTTTATTTTTATAAAACAAAATATCAAGGTTTGCTTCACATTTATTATTAATGCAAGATACACGAATCTCTCTTAAAATTGTTGTATCAGGTGATATTTGCAGGTGCAATTGTTTTGTTTAGCAGACGTTATTTCAAGAAAGAGAGGGAGATCATGTTTCCCTCACAGTCCACAGGTTAATATCTCAACAGGGAGTTGGACACATATATTTCATTATATGTACTCATCTACAGACTATATTCCATGCCGCCCTGCCTACAGTGCCACAAAACTGCATACATTCACATATTCCTCTCTCCAGGTTCATGATTTTCTATATGCAAATGGAACATCATACACACCCCCATTATGGGAACATCTGAGGGGAATAATGTTTATGTGCAAGCAGAGGTCAAAAAACAAGGTGGAGTGTGCTTATGAAGACTGGATATATGCACTGTTGGTGCTGGTATACCACATCTGGAAAGAA